>NC_051861.1:104836907-105211282 GCF_015732765.1 Culex quinquefasciatus
ATGTGCCTTCCTTTGTTTTTTTCGGTGGTTTTTTTTGTTGTGTTCCTTCAAAGTGGGGGTGGTGGTGAAGAGCGTAGGATATGTGTATAAATGAGTATATAATTTGACCTTCTTCACCCTCGTTTTGCTCTTTCTGCTGATCTGGTGGTGGTTGTTGGACCGCCATCGTCATTTTGCAACGAATTTATATGAGCTTGTTTCAGATAGAATTGGTATGAGTATGCTACTTCAAATTATCTCTTTTAGATAATTCCAATTGAAAGCATTTTTTTAAACATCAATTGTTAAGATCGATTTTGATCAAAATACTCTCAAAATTATTAAGGGGTTACATACATGTAAATCGACAGAAATGTCAAGGGTTGGTATGAGCATTGAGCACACATTTAAACTTTTGTTCAGTTTCATAAAACGGTTGCCACGATATCTCAATTCTGCTTTGACCAAATCGGCTAAAATGTTAAAGACTCGTTAAGCCGGTTCCTTGTGCATGATGAAGGCATATTTTCAAAAGTTAACCCTCTACTGCCCAAATTTTTTTTTCGAAAATATTTATTTTTCCCGTATTTAGGAGGTCATTTTGAGCAACTTTTGTTCTACGAAAAACTTTACTTCTCTTGTTTTATGTTTTTCTTGTTTAATTTTTAGTATTTTAATTTGCATTTATCTTGTTTAGTTTATGTTTGTTTTTGGTAGTATTTGGCCTATTCTACCATCTAATATAATTACATTTTGCCTATCTAATTTTTTCACGTTTTTACAGTCATTTTTTAATTTTTTGCATGTTTTTCACATTTTCTGCTATAGAATGGCACCATCATCATTTAAATTGCGAAAAAATGCGTAGAGGCATAGTCTGGGACACTACAAAAATTACTGCATACTTCTTTTTACTGAAAGTATAGGAAATGTTAGTAAAAAACACAGCCAAAGTTGACCCCTAAAAAAATGACATTTTTAAAAACACTGGCTAAGTCACATAAAACAAGTTAAACTCCCAACCCTGAAATTTTCTAAAATTTTTAGAGTTCTTCTTTCCAATGCTTTTTAAAGATCAAAAATCGGTTGGAAAATGGATTTTTGGCGATTTTTTAGATTGAAGCCCGTCTAGAGGCGGGGTTAGGTTGTAGAGGGTTAATTTAAAAAAGATACTAATATTTTATTATGTTTCAGGATCTCGTTTTAAAACAATAAAAATAACTATCGCTATTTATTTAAAAAAACATTACTTAATCCACATTTAGATGGTTGGTGCCTTCCTCTAATAAAAATAAGTGATGAATAAAAAAACAGACTACCTACAGACTTTTTGTCAAGATTATACAGACACCGCCTTTTAGGAAAATGGCATCCCTCCACACGGCTTTTTCGTGGCGATCAGACCCGACCATTTTAGGTTATGTAAATTAAGACCATTTTTTAAACTGTTTTTAATTTTAGGTAAGTCAGATCTTGAAAAAAAAATTGTCCACATGAATGGTCATTTCAGAATCATTCTAAAAATATATAATATGGCAGGTTTTACTAAATCATATAAATTTCAAAAGGGACTTATGGGACCCCAAGACGAATCGAATGAGGCCAAAACGGTCAAAATCGGCTCAGTCAGTGGCGAGATATTCCAGTGACATTTGCTCAGCTGATGATTCTGAGCCGATCGCCTTTCCTCAGTAAAGTGAGGAAGGCAAAAAATAAGTCAATTGTTAAAAGCTTCGATGAAAAATGTAAATGAAGCTAAAAAAATTTCTTCAAATCTGCTAACACTGCCAAAAGATGTCGATGTATTTTCAAAAATGGCCAAAATCCCTTAATTCGTATTTTAATTTTCAAAAGGATGAGAAAATTTCACAAATTTTCTTGCTTGAAATTAAAACATAAAAAATAAAACATTTCCAATACATTGAAAAATTCTAAATAAAAGTCAAATAGGTAAGTTGAAATAAGCTCGTATCTTCAAAACTACGGAAATTATTGATAGAATTTGGAGTCAACCCTTGAAGAAGCCAACACAATTTATTTTGAATTAAATTTGAGCGCTTAGCATATAAATGGTATCTTAAAATTCAGGTTATCTCCTTAATACTCGTGGACACTTTGTTTTTTTAAAGGAAATTTCAGAAATCTATATTTGAAAAATATTTTCAGATGTGATTTTTTTTCCGAAAAATGCTATGAACAAAAATGGTTAATTTTCTAGGAATAAAACCTGAGGATTAAAAATTCGTCAAAACCATTTTTTGCGACAATTTTTTTAAATTTAATTTTCGTTTGTTTTTATGCCCAAAGAAGTAATTTTGCATAATAAGTTTGTCCATACAAGTCTCCATACAAATTTTGACATCCGTCGATAAAAAAGGTTATTGAAATATTAAAAAATCTTTATCTTGTGGACGGATTTTCAGATCGATTAAGGGGTTGCATACATGTAGAAAATCACAAAATTTCATATTACAAAGCGGACTGTCAAACTTTGTGAACGCTTTTCTTCAATCACTGCACAGTGGGCAAAAACGGGTGAAAAACTGATCTTTTGAAACCGTCAGTTTCTGCCTATCGAAAGTTTCATTTTTAATGTTAAAAATTACGAGGAATCGATTGGTGGTACTCTCATTAGCGGCAAATGATGGGAAGTGGTCCATTTTACCCCATTTAGCCTTTTTTTAGGGTGTTTTTCTCGAATATCTTCAACTGCCGTAATTTGCCGCACTTCTAAAGTATCTTAATATATGTAAAAAATCACGAGAAATCGATTGGTGACACTCTCAATGGCGGCAAATGACGGCAAAGGCCCATTTTGCCCCATTTATACCCTTTTTATGTGTTTTTCTTTAATATAAAGAATTGCTGTAGTTTCCTACAGTTTTAAAGTATGTTATTTTATTAAGAAAATCACGAGGAATCAATCGATTAGTAACATTTTCATTGGTGGCAAATGACAACAAGGATCCATTTTGCCCCAGTTACCCCTTTTATGTGTTTTTCGTCAATATTTTTAATTGCCGGTGTTTTTACACTTTAAAATATGCTATTTCATATAAAAAATCACAAGAAATCGATTGGTGACATTCTCATTGGATGGCATGGGTCCATTTTGCCCCATTTATCCCCTTTTTATGTGGTCTCCTTTAATATCATGAATTGCTGTAGTTTACTACAGTTTTAAAGTATGTTATTTTATGTAGAATATCGCGAGGAATCAATAAGTGACATTTTCATTGGCGGCAAATGACAGCAATTACCCATTTTTCCCCAGTTACCCCATTATATGTATTTTCTTTAATATCTAGAATTACCGTGGTTATGGGAAATTGGACGAGCTTTCCAGTAAAAATATTTATGAGACTGAAAAACCAAGTCTGTCATATAGAAATTGCTAAAAACTATTAAAAAACCCGTTTTTTCAACATTTTTATTTTCAAAACCGCTGTATCTTCCCAAGGATTGGACATAAAACAATGGTCAATATGGAGACTTTTATGTAAAATTGTCTGGGAAATCGATTCCCACTACCGGTTTTTCAAAATTTTGGCGTTAAGACCACTTTTCAAAAAAACAGTTTTAGTAAATGATTTTTGTATTTTTTTAGGAGAGACATACCATCCTGCATTTTTCGTCAGTCTTTTGGTAACATCTCAGGCTATTTCCTCAAAAATTTTGAACGAAAAAAAATCGTGACATCACCTTTAAATTTATGGTTTAGACTTAAAAATCGAAAAATCTCATAAAAGTGGCGTGTATTTTTGTTTCAGTGTATTTTTTTCAGAAAGCTCGTCCAATCTCCTACAAGTAATTTTTAAATTGCAAAATACATTTTTTTTAAAACCTTACGCCCTTCTCAAATGTTATTTTCGTGTAATATTGGCTCCATATACACAAAAATGGCTTATATAGGCCTAGGATAACATGTCTACAAAGTTTCATTAAAATCGGAGAGGGTCGGATACAAAAGTACCAGAAAAAATCCTGATTTGAGCTGGACTTTCTCGTAAACTTTTTGAAAATCGACCTTCGTTAAGCACACCCCGGGCAGACGGTAATAACAAAATTCATGCCATTTCAATAACAAATTCTGTTAAAATAACAGAAAGTGTTATGGAATCTTCTTGAAAAATCAATTTTTGCATAAGAGTTTAATAACAGTTTATGTTATCATAACAAAATTTGTTATTAGTCTGATATGGGTTGAAAGCCAAAACAACTTTGGAATAACATTTTTTGTTATGGAAGAATAACTCCAACTGTTATTGAGATGATCGGATTAGTTGTTAAAATAACAAAAAATAATAACAAAGATTTGTTCGAAGAATAACGCAAAATGTTATTCGTCTGTTATTACAATAACAATCCAATAACAAAAAAATCATAACGGCGAATAACAAATCTTGTTATAAATAACATAAAATGTTATTGACCTAGTATTTTCAAATAACAAAAAATGTTATTCCCACGTTATTTCCGTCTGCTCGGGACGGGACCAGTTTTACGAGTATTCACCAAAATTTTGAGCCGATTTGGTCAAAGCAGTGTTGAGATATCGTGGCATCCGTTTTTTGAAACTGCTAACTTCAAATAGCTATATCTCGGCAATGATGCAACCAAATGTTTTCAAAATTGATTTGTCAATAGAAAAAAATGTATTTTTTAATGCCCTGAAAACAGATTTAAAAAATAAGTTTCTGTGAGTGCTCATATAAACTTCAGACATTTTTGCCGATTAATATGTATTGTAAATATCGCATCAGAACTTTTCGTAAAAAATAGTGACACCCTAAAAAAGTTGTTGTTAAACTTTTCACAAAAATGAGTCGCACAAAAAAACCTTTCTGGAAATCCTCAATTTTGGATATGGAAATTGCATCAATTTGCACTTGTGCCTAAACAAGTTGGTCAAAATTCATTTGGCAGTGTTGCCATTTTTTGGAAAAAAGCATGATTTTTGAAAAACGTTGAAAATAGTTTTTTTACGTTATTTTTTGATGTAAAATCAAATTTGTAATCGAAAAGTACTTCACAAAAATTTCGATATTGACCACCAAAATTTGCTTTGAAAACATTGCACAGTGGCGAGGAGGAAAATTATTTTTTTCTGAAAAATGAAGATGTTTTGGAGCTTTGGTGTTTTCAGAAGAGTTGTTGTAAATGGGAAAAGGCAGCTTTTGGTTTGGTTCAAAATAAGGGTGGTTTACGATTAGGGTGATTTTGAAAATGTAACTTTTCAGGAATATTTTTGGGATTTTTTCGTCTTCTACAAAGTTATTGGGCACGTCAATCCAAGCAACTTTGTCGATATTTAGACCATGTTTAGAGAAAGCATCTGAGCAAACTTTCAAAAATCAGTTTTTTTATCGTAGCAATTCAGGGTTAGGTTTAAGAGAAAAGTGATGTTCGAGGCACTTTTAGAGCTCATTTTTGAACATTTTTATTTTTTTACGAGTCAGTTTGGACTTAAGAGTTTAAACGTTACAGCAATTTTAAGGTAAAAAAGATGCAAAGTTAAAACTCAAATATCTCGAAAAGGTGCAAGCCAAATTTTAAGCGCCAGGCGCTATAAATGATGAAAAAACCTTTTAACACTTTCTTTAAACTCGACATATCTTCATTTGAAAATGTCAAATTTTCAAGGGAAAAGTGTATGGGACCACCATAACGAAATTCGAAAATTGTTAAACTATATATTTTTCAATGTAATTTTGCCCGCTGAATCTGAATATGTCCTCAGAACTGAGCCAAATTGTCAAAAAAAAAACGATTTTTGGAATATTTTGAGTTTTTTTGTAAAAATATCATATTTTTGACGAAAGTGTCAATAACTTTGAAACGATATTCCGAAATACTTATGCTGAATTGAATTTTGAATTTTGAGTTAGGTTTGACAAATCGTCCAATGTCATATACGTTTGACCAGTACTGTAGTTTATTGGACAGTGGAGAATTGAAGGTTTTTAATAACTGTTCCGTAGGGTGACAATAAAAAAAATCGACATCAGAGATACCCTCTGACTCGATTCCTAATGCAAAAAAAAAATATCTGTGCCAATTTTGAGCCAAAATTCCCTACAACTTTGTCGAAGGGTGAAAAACGATCCGAGTTGATCCTGATTTTTGGTGATTTTTCTAGAAAAAGATATTTTCTTATATACTTCCTATATACCCAAGTATATAAGCCGATTTCTTTTTACGCATTGCTAATAACTCATCGGGATCAACTCGGATCGTCTTGCACCCTTCTACAAAGTTGTAGGTAATTAAATTTCCTACAAGAATCTCACACTTGAACAATTTTGGGCGAGACCTGCGCCACTTGCTGCAAAAATCCTGAAGTGATGTTTTTCCCCCAACATTTTTACGATTTTCCCCATATAAACTTCAACGATGAAAAGCGACCCCTTAGCCTTAACCGATTTGGCTCAAAATTGGCACAGTTACTTGTTTTTGCCTAAAGAATCGATCCAGGGGTATCTCTTGCGATTTTCCGAAATTTTCAATTTTTCTTGTCACCCTACTGTTCCGGCATAGTCTAGATGACTGCTTCAGAAGATTTTTTAAACAAATTAAATTGAATTATAACTCTATTTCAGTCTGTTCTATTCTAGAATTCACATCAAAGGCGAAACGAACCACATAAGCTTAGTCAGTGACAACCAGGGATTCAACATGTCACCATTTCACTTTAAACCGCCCCAATACAAAAATGCCATCCACTTTAAGTCCGCTCCGATTACTGAACCGATGTAACCACTTCGGAAAGTGTCAAATCAAGAGTGATTGAGCGACCTGTCAGGAGAGCTGGCGAAAAAAGGAAAGCGAGAATTCACAAAGTGGAACGAAATTTAATCACGTTGATGGATATAATTGCCACGATGGCAGAACCGTTAACGATATTGACAGCTCGCTCCACTACTGGCTGGCAGCACCCACCCAAATAAAACCAAAAAAAAAAAAATGTGTGCGCTATCCCATTTCTCTGCCATTTGGGGGTTGGACACTTAATAGATTTGAGCTTTTCCCACACTTTAATGGCATGGTTGTCCTATTTGTTTGTCTTTTCTTTTTTGAAAAGAGGTTCGATTTGCGAAAAGTGCTCCGAAAATCCCCAACAACTACTTTGATTGAAGCTTCCATTTTCATCAGCAAAAAGTAAAACAAGGACTGAGACTGCTGACCTAGAGGCAATCGGACATGTATCCATTAAGCATGAACAGCCCTGGCCCTGAAGCTGCCCCGTTTCGATAACAGTCAAGTTTGATTCCGGACCTCCACGGACTCTCGAAAAAGCAAAACTTTGGTAGAACCCCCTAGAGTAGGACCACAGACAAGTAGAGTTGGAAGCACTTTTAAATTTCATCGTTGATTAATTCGACAGCTAGTTTGAAAATCGGACGTCTGCTTGTCTATGATAACACCGAAACGAACCAGGATGCCAACGCAAGGACGGAATTGGTTGGTTTGAGGGTGAGGAATAAAGCACGAACCCAACAAAAAAAACCCAAAAACAGTCGATTATTGCTACCACATCAGTCAAATTGAACAATTTCGGAAACGGAACGAGTTCCCCGCAATGCCATATCGATGTCTGGCGGCTGGTGTTTTTTTTTGTGTGTGTGTGGAAGCGCTTCTTCGACAATCGGATATGATATACGAAATCGATGGTGCGTTGACGATGAAACGGAGTTGAGGAATGTTTTTCACGGGAAAGCACGGAAGCAACGCGGTGTATTATATCGGAATCATCCGATCATGCCAACAATTTTCCGTTTTATGCTTGGCGCGTTCCACAGTTATGAATATGCGGGGGAGATTCTTAAAGGATGAGGTCTAAGAGTGGTTCGCTTTTAATGTGTTTTTACGTAGAAAGAAGATTTGAGATATTTTGCCAAAAGTTTTGACTGAATGTTGATAAAACAGTTGAGCAATTCGCTACGATTTTTTTCATATTTTTAATATTTTTTGATTTGGATGAAACACTTTACCAAAGAGAGCGTTTTTAATTATTGGTTTGTCCATACAATGTTGGTTGCTGTCTATACAAAAATAGTACGTAAGTGTTCGAAAACTTGTATCTTGGGATGGAATTTTCTAACCAATTGATTGCTTTCAGCAAAGTTGACAACATGGGAAATATGATACAATCTAATAAAAATTGAATAGTTTTATTTTCTTAAATAACTTTTTTATCAGAAAAAGTGAAGTTCCCAAAAACCGCACATTTTAATTTTTATTTTTGAGAGACTAAAAATGGCAAAACAAAAATCATGAAAATATATAGTTTTAAATTTACAGGCATATGGGTGAACTTCTTTTTGATTTTTTTTATATAGCGTCTATGTATGTCCATCGATTAAATAATTATTTTGAAACAACTTAATAAATTCTCACATTTTGCCTTCCTCACTGAGGTAAGGCTATAATCCTGCTCGAAAAATGAACTTTTGAAATACAGCTCGTAGACCTATATTCATGTATACCTATCGACTCAGAATCGAAAACATGAACAAATGTGTGTGTGTGTGTATGTGTGTGTGTGTGTGTGTGTGTGAGTGTATGTTTGTGTGTGTATGTATGTATGTGTTCAAAATTCTTGCCCAGTTTTCTCAGCACTGGCTGGACCGATTTTGATCAAACCGGTTGCATTCGACTTGGTTTAGGGTCCCATACATCGCTATTGAATAGTTTGAAGTTTCGATAAGTAGTTCAAAAGTTATATATAAAAATGTGTTTTCACATTTATCCGGATCTCACTTATATGCATGAAAACTATGTCCGGATCCATCATTCAACCCATCGTTGGTTAGGTACTCAAAAGACCTTTCCAATGAGTCCAAAACATTGAAGATCTGGCAACCCTGTCTCGAGATATGGCCACTTAAGTGTTATTGATGCTCTTTTTAAAAGCCGGATCTCACTTAAATGTATGTAAACTATGTCCGAATCGACCATCCGACCCATCGTTGGTAAGGTAATCGAAAAAACTTTCCAACGAGTCCAAAACATTGAAGATCTGGCAACCCTGTCTCGAGATATGGCCACTTAAGTGATATTGATGCTCTTTTTAAAAGCCGGATCTCACTTAAATGTATGTAAACCATGTCCGGATCCACCATCCGACCCATCGTTGGTTAGGTAATCGAAAAAACTTTCCAACGAGTCCAAAACATTGAAGATCTGGCAACCATGTCTCGAAATATGTCCACTTAAGTGATATTGATGTACTTTTTTGAAGCCGGATCCCACTTAAATGTATGTAAACTATGTCCGGATCCATCATCTGACCAATCGTTGGTTAGGTAATCGAAAAACCTTTCCAATGAGTCCAAAACATTGAAGATCTGGGCACCCTGTCTCGAGATATGTTCACTTAAGTAACATTTATGTACTTTTTGGAAGCCGGATCTCACTTAAATGTATGTAAACTATGTCCGAATCGACCATCCGACCCATCGTTGGTAAGGTAATCGAAAAAACTTTCCAACGAGTCCAAAACATTGAAGATCTGGCAACCCTGTCTCGAGATATGGCCACTTAAGTGATATTGATGCTCTTTTTAAAAGCCGGATCTCACTTAAATGTATGTAAACCATGTCCGGATCCACCATCCGACCCATCGTTGGTTAGGTAATCGAAAAAACTTTCCAACGAGTCCAAAACATTGAAGATCTGGCAACCATGTCTCGAGATATGTCCACTTAAGTGATATTGATGTACTTTTTTGAAGCCGGATCCCACTTAAATGTATGTAAACTATGTCCGGATCCATCATCTGACCAATCGTTGGTTAGGTAATCGAAAAACCTTTCCAATGAGTCCAAAACATAGAAGATCTGGGCACCCTGTCTCGAGATATGTTCACTTAAGTAACATTTATGTACTTTTTGGAAGCCGGATCTCACTTAAATGTATGTAAACTATGTCCGGATCCACTATCCGACCCATCGTTGGTTAAGTTATCGAAAAATCTTTCCAACGAGTCCAAAACATTGAAGATCTGGCAACCATGTCTCGAGATATGTCCACTTAAGTTTTATTTATTTTTTACATGAGAAATCATACAAATAGTTTCTGAGATAGACCATAGGGACCATCCATAAACCACGTGGACACTTTAGGGGGGGAGGTGGGTGGCGGGTTCTGTGTGGCGATTATTCACGATCCATACAAAAAAGTTTTTTTTTTGTATGGTCAATTGACCACGAGGGAGATGGGGGGCGGAGGGCGTCGGTTGACAAATTCCCAAAAAAGTGTCCATGTGGTTTATGGATGGTTAAGTGGAAAATGGATTTTCGAAAAATGGTGATGGTCAGACTCACAAGCCTTGGGTCTTCATAAGAGTTGGTGCAAGGAAAAGAGGCCACTTTAGCTTGGCTTGGTTGAGAATAAAGCTAAGAACAAGATTGTCCGTTCGACGCAATGGTGAACGCAGAACGCTGTGCCAGTTTGATTTTTCCATCAGCTGTCAGTCGAACAATCTGCAGGGGTTGCTTTGTTCAATGGTCGATGACTGGCAGTCTATGATGACAGGGGCAGAATTTTGCGTTTGTGTCAAGGCCTGACGGACAATCTTGTTCTTACCTTAAGGGTGGTTCACGATTAGGATGCGTTATAAAATCGTTATATTTTTTTTCTTGACATGTCAATCCAAGAAACTTTTTCCAAGACATCAACATTTTATCTCGCAATCTACGCCTTCTACGATAGGAAAGGGTAGTTCTGAGAACTTTTAAAGCTGTAATCAAATGTTTTTGATTTTGAAAAACTGATTTTTTTTCAAGAACTTCAAGTTTTAAAGTTACAGTTATTTTATGGTAAAAAAAGATGAAAAAATATTTTCAGAAACAATCACTCATGGTCACTATTTTTAAAAATTATAAAATTGCAATTATTTCGCTGAAATCAAACTTTCGCTGGCTATATCTTGAAAACGGAGCTCTATATAAAAATAATTGTTAACTACTTTTCGATTACAAATTCAGCTAAGTAAGTAAACATAATGTTTTGCATCATTTTTTTTTGTTTTTTTCCCCAAAAAACATTATTTTCTTAAAAAATAATTACTCGGCGGCAGAATGTTTGACCATACTTTTCTTTGGCTGAAAATAGCGAAAATCAAAAAATAAGTATTTTGAGAAATTTAGTTTCCTCAACATTACCCCCAACTTTGCCGAAGACATCAAATTGATCAAAAAATTCCTTCAAAAGTTACAGTGTTTTGAATATTTACGTACCACTTTTGTATAGACCAAAATTGTATGGAGACTTGTATGGTTGAACCAATGACACAAAATAGCTTCTTTGGTCATAGGGAAGGCACCCGAAAAGTTTGAGCCAAATAAAAAAAATCCAAAAAATAAAAATGGTCGATATCGGTTGATTTCGTAGAGGGATGCTAATTATGATGTAATGTAATTATAATGAAAATAGAAGTTAAATCAACTGAAAACAATAAAAAAATGCATTTTTCTGCATTGATAATCATATTTAGCATGTTTTGGCTGGATTTAAAATATTTTGTCGCAAAAAATAAAATGTTCGTCAATACTTAGATATTTTGGAAACTAATGACTGCAAAACCACTGGACAGGTGTATAATGCATTTTAAAACACCTTTTTCATTCTAATTTTGGAACCATGGCTCGTAAATTCAATTTTTAAACATTTTTTTTATTTTTTTGCCTCGCCTCGAATTTGGTTGGATATGAGGGACATAAATTTCAAAAAATATTTGCAACGTCCTTATTAGAAGAAATTCCAAAGTTCCCCTTTACCCTTTACTTGGTACACACTCGCTTCCGAAAAAGTAAAAAAAAAAACACGCAAAACGCGAAAAACTTATCGTAGTGACAGATCCATTAAACTGGAAATGATCAAAGACAATCAGACCTTCCTGTCAAAATATCTATGTAAAATAATCATAAAAATGCCATTAAAACTGACATTTTTGATTTTTATCGACGTTTCAAAAAAGCTTTTACAAAATATTTTGGCCATTTTCAAGTGTTAACGTTTGATTTTGAAATATAAAGAAAAAACACAGAAATAGACTAACATGGACACTATTTGAAAAAATATTCTTAATTTTATCTGATTTTTTTTAAATTTATATTAAAATTGCTATACACTCAAACCCCGATGGTTTGACACCAACTGTTGTCAAACGAACGGGGTCACTTTTTAGTTTGACACCCCTTTTACACGGAGTTCACACACACTACCAAACGTTTGTTTTGATAGTGTGCGTAAGCGCCGTGTAAAAAGTGACAGTTCGTCACTTTTTAGTTTGACTTTGACCAACCAACGGGGTACAAACTAAAAAAGTGTCAAACGAAAAAGTGACCAACCACCGGGGGTTGAGTGTAACTATAACGGAGCATTTTTTTAAATTTGTAATTTTTGTTTTATTAGTTACGACTGCATCAGGTTACAGGTTAAATCAGGTTAAAAAAAGTCAGTTTTTGGCAAATTATCGCTAAAAATGAAATGATAGTTTACATTTTTTTCAAACTTTGATTCAAAACTTTATGACAGAAATCGCAAAAAAAAATTACAACAAAATCCTCCATTAAACAACAAACAACATAAACAGTAACCAGTCTCCATCTGATGAGTGCAAATCCTCCCAAATGGCGCAAAACAGCAATCGAGACGAAAAGTCATCAGCCAGAATGTGCACGAGTGCGACAACGGCGCGGGCCAGATAACAGAAAAAGTTAATCTAGTCTGAAATGTTAATTTACTTAACGATTGCCGGGCCGGCCGCACAGTGAAAAAAGGGAAAGAGCCATCGGGCGGGTGGAGTCAACAATGTCCATCCAACTCCACGCCCCCTTCCACAGCATCACAAACAAATGATGTTCACAATCCTTCACAGATAAACAGAAGAGACTTTTAAGGTAAAACTAGCGCAATCTAGTGGGCGTTTTTTCAAGCGAAAGAGAAATGTCAAAACAGCGCCACCTCTTTTAGGTGCGGTCTTGTAATGAACTAATTTTAAAATGACCGTTTTTCCTCAAGTCAACAAACTGGAACTCGAGAGTCCCGTACGTTTGTCTGTGATGGCTCGACAAACTATAACGGATAAGCCCCGGACATGGTTGCGATGAGCCGAGGCCATCAGATTGTGAATGCGTGAGTGTGTCTCTCTCTTTTATTAATTGCTAAATATGGTGGTGATGCGGAAATTACGAGCTGCTCTTGGTTCGCAGCTTTGCTCTCGGTCCCGGCGACACAACTCTGGCTGGAATCTGTGGCAAGTGGCCATGGCGGACACATTGACGCGTTCCGTCATTGATTGGTTCTCGCTGATTGAGGTTCGGATGAGGCGGCTAGCGGCCGCGTGCCAGTGTAAAGCGGTCCCATCCATTAGCGGAATTGATGGCCGGTTGGTTGTAAAATGAAGTTGCATATTTGCAAATATAGTTGCTGCCGGGCTGTGACCCAATTTCGAACGCAGGATTTACGGATTAATCCAGCCGAACGAGGGGAACCATTTTTTTTCGGACGTGTTTGTCAATAGCGAATGGCTGAAAATGACGGCTGGGTCAATTGCTTCACTATCTGTTCATGCTTTTTTGAAGCAAAGAATGTCCTGAAATTGCGTAGTGGCCTTATTTAAATTGCGGATCACCTTCACAGCCAAATATCCGATGTTTAAATCGCACTTCGCACTGACACTTAATATTACACACTACATGTACGATTTTTGTAAACACAAAAAAGTGACAACTGACTGGAATCCCAGGCCTTTTACACGCAGCATTAAAATTTCACACTTGGCATTGCTTCAACCAATCAGGCTCATATTTTGGGGAAAGGTGTGTCTACTGGATACACGTCTGCCATAATAGTGGCTTTGGTTATGGACGCTCTCTTGCAAAGTTATTCATAAATGTTTGATTTCGGGGTGTAAAAGTAAATTATGATTGAAAATTACATTTTCGCTCATAGGCTGCCATTAAAACAAAAACTAATATTTCTCCAAATTTCTTTCGTCATTTCATAGGGCATGAGTTGGGCTACAATGGCCTTTCATTAGATTTAACCAAAATTAAGAATATACCCAGAATCCAGGGCTGTCTCATTGTTCCCCACTCTTTTCAGCCCATGGGTAACAATGAGACACTTTGATTTTTCTTTATTAAACTTTTCAAAATCTAGGGAAATCCTTCAAAACATGAATTGGAAGTGATTTTTGGCATATTTATTGAGTTTTGACTTCATTTAGCCAAAAATATAAAGTTATTTGGTATAAATAAATGCATTGTTGGAGAGTCAGGTTGACTTCCACTGGACTAAACTCAAACGATCATCAATGACCGGGGGTCATTTGTTGAGGGTTTCGGTAGACTGAGCGGAGAGAATTCTCTCCTAGAACATTCTCTCTAGCCGAGGATGAAAACATCGCACTAGGTTCAGCGGCAACCAGGTCCCCAACATGCATTTTACTAAATTTAAATACTTTTTAGTATAACTTTTGTTACTTGAAGTTTCAAGTTGGCAAAATTGCTTTAAAATATTCAATGCAAGTCACTTGCAATGGAACAATACCAAAACATGATGTTTTACTAGAAAAGTATTGATTTTTGTAGAGTGTCTCATTGTTCCCCAGCTGTCTCATTGTTCCTGCCAAGTGCATCTACAATGAGACAGTTGGATAGCTCTGACTGTAGATGTCGGATCGACCTCATATTTTGGTCAATGTTAGAACACATTAAAAGAAAGAAATTGCAACAAAAAGCTCATTAAAACATGCTGATGAAAAAAAATACAAAAATCGTTGAATGTTAAAAACCAAAAGTGTCTCATTGATGACTACCCTACCCTACACCGGAAATAAACATTGAATTAAGGGAAAGTGGGGCAAGTCTAACAAGCTATCGTATTTCTGGTCTTGACTATGACTTTGTTAAAACATGTTCAAAACAAATCCAGTTTTGTACTATAAAAAGCGATTTTAAAACTGTTGTCTTTCAGCACATTCTATAGAGCGAAATCGATTTTTTTTTAATTTTAATTTTTGTATTTTTTAATCCGACTGAAACTTTTTTGGTGCCTTCGGTATGCCCAAAGAAGCCATTTTGCATCGTTAGTTTGTCCATATAATTTTCCATACAAATTTGGCAGCTGTCCATACAAAAATGATTTATGAAAATTCAAAAATCTGTATCTTTTGAAGGAATTTTTTGATCGATTTGGTGTCTTCGGTAATGTTGTAGGTACGGATAAGGACTACACTGCAAAAAAATGGTACACGGTAAACAAAAATTGGTGATTTTTAATTTAACTTTTTGTCAGTAAAACTTGATTTGCAAAAAACACTATTTTTATTTTTTTAAATGTTTTAGGGGACATAAAATGCCAACTTTTCAGAAATTTCCAGGTTGTACAAAAAATCTTTGACCGAGTTATGAATTTTCGAATCAACACTATTTTTTCAATAAATCGAAATATTGGTCGCAAAAATTTTTCAACTTCATTTTTCGATGTAAAATCAAATTTGCAATCAAAAAGAACTCTAGTGAAATTTTCATAAAGTGCACCGTTTTCAAGATATAGCCATATTTAGGATTTTTTTAAATAGTCGCAGTTTTCCATTTTTTTTTTAAATTAGTGCATATGTTTGCCCACTTTTGAAAAAAAAAAAATTTTGAAGAGCTGCAATATTTTTAAAATTTAAAATCAAGACTAACATTTCAAAAGGGCCAAACATTCAATATTACGCCTTTTTGAAATGTTAGTATTGATTAAAAAAAAAAAGAAAATATTTTTTCGGAAAGATCGGAAAATTTCACAAATGTTTCATATTTTAACATTGAAAATTGGACCATAAGTTGCTGAGATATCGACGTTAGAAAATGATGGGTTGTTTTGGTGAGACTTGGAAAACATAAATTTTCCTGCTTTTTAAACCTTTGCATGGCAATATCTCAGCAACTTTAGGTCGTATCAACAAAGTTCAAAAAAGCAAAATATATAGAATTTTTTCAGCTTTTCAATTATTTTTTTCAAAAGTGGGCAAACATGTGCACTAATTTAAAAAAATGTTTCAGCCGGAATAAAAAATACAAAAAAACTAACTTAATCCACCTATGTGGTTGATGACTTCCTCACTTTTTACCAACAATGGGTAATATGAGTGGTTTGGACACATATTTCAGCTATTTTGTTAGATCCAGAAAAATAAGTACACAGATATAACTTAAGTGGTCATAACTCGAGACAGGGTTGCCAGATCTTCAATGTTGTAGACTCATTGGAAAGGTCTCTCGATTATCTAACCGGATGATGGATCCGGACATCGTTTACATGCATATAAATGAGATCCGTACAATCTAATCTAATCTAATCAGACCCTAGCGCAGCCAATCTTTCGAAGGGATCCTGGAGAGTGCCTTAGGTTAGATGACGCCTAGCACTCTTCTTGTCATTTATTAACATTTGTAGTGCGCCATTGCATCGGAATGCATTGAAACATCACAAGCGTTAATGCGGCCAGGCCTACTGCGTAAAGCCATATCGCAGAGATGACTCGTAATTGTGTTGAGTTTGAGCACAGAGTGTTCGAACAACAACACAATTCTGAATCGACAGGGGAGGAAGAAGCGTGGGGACACACCACCAATGCTGTTAATCGTTGAATCAACGTCATCGATATCGTTGATCGTTGATTTAAACGTAATCGTAATCGCAGCCATCGTTGATTTAATCGTCAACGTCAACGGAGTCGTTGATTTAAACGGCGTTGATCAACGCGTTGATTATCGATAATCAACGCGTTGATCAACGGCGTTCTTTTATAGTTTTCTAGAGTTTTATGAGGAAAGAACGATTTTTTCATCCGGTCTGTGATGAAGTTTGACATCTTGGCCAATCTCAATCTGAATTCTGGAACATGGGTCATGCGGTCAATTCAGTATTGTATCATAGAAAAACAAATTCTGTCGATATTTAGCCACGCGAGACTCTTACTGAACTCGCCGGAATGATAATTCCGGTTAAAATCTGACCATATCTCGGTTCCTAATTTTTCGTCCTCGGTGTCTTTTACATAAGAAAAATCCTGGTTGGACTTGGGAACCAAAGTGGAGATGGAAGTAACCAGCAATTAGCTAGGGCTTAAAATACGTTTAAAATCCGGTCACTTCGGTCCTCTTGGTACACCCGGAACCTTGAACAACCATTTCACATCTATTCAACAATGTTTCCCAATCAATACATTTATGAAAAAATCGTTCTTTCCTCATAAAACTCTAGAAAACTATAAAAGAACGCCGTTGATCAACGCGTTGATTATCGATAATCAACGCGTTGATCAACGCCGTTTAAATCAACGACTCCGTTGATGTTGACGATTAAATCAACGATGGCTGCGATTACGATTACGTTTAAATCAACGATCAACGATATCGATGATATAAACGCCGTTGATTTCAACGATTAACAGCATTGCACACCACCATACGCTCCGAGATTTTGGTTGTATACGTTGGGAGCACCATGCTAAGAAGGTTTGGTACTCCGGGACCCTCTGGGATGGGACACTGTATTTCCACGAATGCCCTGGACACTATTTGCCGTGGTTATAGCGCCACAACTCGCTCATATAAATGAGATCCGTATATATGGGAAAACACTTTTTTATACATATTTTTTGAACTAGTTATCGAAACTTCAAACAATTCAATAGCGATGTATGGGACCCTATACCAAGTCGATTGCAACTGGTTTGGTCAAAATCGGTTCAGTCAGTGCTGAGAAAACTCAGTGAGAATTTTGGTCACACACATACACACACATACACATACACACACACATACACACACAGACATTTGTTCAGTTTTCGATTCTGAGTTGATATGTATACATGAAGGTGGGTCTTCGAGCTTTTAATAAAAAGTTCATTTTTAGAGCAGGATTATAGCCTTACCTCAGTGAGGAAGGCAAAAAATCGAATGACCGAAATCTCAGAGAATTGCTCTACAGCTAGGTGGGGTAAGACGAACAACCCGTTGGGCAAAAGGAACAATGCAAGAAAACAATTATTTTTTTTGCTAACAATTGATTATCATTATCACCTAGTTTCATAATATTATAAAGTATTTGAAACATTTCTTTCATTTTTAGAAGAGATAATAATATCTTACTATTAATTTGACCGTTTTTTTTCGAAAAACTTACATTATTCAGAAGATATATGATAAATTTTCATGATATCATTAAATTTTGTGAGGGATATATGTTTAAACTTTTTTTTATCAGTTTTAATGAAATTGTATGTATTTTTTACCCACTAAACTGTGTTGTTGCAGCAAATCGTATTTTTTTCATGCTAAAAATCCGTATAATTTTCTTGCCCCACCAAAACAAGGATTTTTAAAAGCTTCCAAAAAAAAAAATTACCAAATGGTAACCCATACTTTAAAATGGGTGCAAGTCATTGGTCATTGGTTCGAGTTTTCAAAAAAAAAGTGTCCACGTGGTTTGTGGATGGTCCCTTATAAAAAATTTCAAATTTTCCGAATAAAATTCATGCTGAATCGTCATATTTACGAACATGAAAATGACGTCCAGCCATAAAGTAAAACCTATACCTTTCTTTAGGAAGAAAGGCAAAAAAACAAGAAATCTGTTTATTTTGAGGAGAGTTGCTCTTTTATTCTTTTTGTTACCCAAAACAACCCTTCACTGCATCACCAACTTTCCAAGTTTATCAATTAGTCCTCTCAATGTTGCCACCTTGCCAACCCCGAAAAAAAACGTAACTTTTCAACCCACTCCTCGCACCAAATCTCAGAACAATGGCGAGCGAATGAAAAGCCGTCAATTTGTCTGGATATTGAATAAATTATCCTCGTTCGCGGCCCACTGAGTGGAAAAAAGGAACTCAACACACATCTCGAAAAACCCGGTCGAAAAACGGTCACTTTTCCAGTTAGACTAACTAGCAAAAAGCGTAACGCAGTCAGGAAGGTGGACTTTTTTTTGTGGGGAGGAAGGACGTTCGAGGACTGGAGGGAAGTGGCGGTAGTTAAGCTGTGTCCCTTTGAAAGTGGACAAAACGTGAAATTGGGATACCACAGTGACAAACACACAGCTACAAACTTGGGCTGGAAAAAAAGAGAACTTTGTGATGCAGTTTGAAAAACAGGCCAAACCGAACAAAAAGGGGCCAGTCTAATCTCTAATTGCTGACTCAGTTGAGAATGACACCTCCTTTCATTTGCGGTGTCGTTTTACGGGAATGACTGTAATTTTTGGGTTTGTTTGAAAATTACAAATCAAATTTTCTAAGTTTTCCCATCGATTTCAACAACTTATTCTACCCCAAATTACCCTACCAAATCAGAATGAAACATAAAATCCAGCGGGCGGCAGTCAGTCACCAAACTGTGTTTATCATCTGTTCGAGCTGGATGGACATCGGGACAGCAGCAGCAGCAGCGGCATGGCTTGCGGTTCAATGATTGGCACCGCACGACGGATGCTTCCGGGGATGGTCAGCGCAGATTGCCGGATTTGTGCCATATTGACTGTGTGGCACGTCAGAGCCCCAGTGAAATGACTAAAGGTAAGAACAAGATTGTCCGTCAGGCCTGAACGCAAACGCAAAATTTTGCGCCTGTCATCATAGCCTGCCTGTCATCGACCATTGAACAAAGCAACCCCTGCAGATTGTTCGACTGACAGTTGATGGAAAAATCGAACTGGCACAGCGTTCTGCGTTCACCACTGCGTCGAACGGACAATCTTGTTCTCACCTTAACCAGCCTGCTTTGGTCGTGTGCCAATCGAGAATATGGACGTTACTTCCAGGGACACAGAACAAAAAAGGTTTAGGAATTGAGCTCTCATTTTGGAAAGCTGTTGGAAGCCCAGCAACAAATAGAAGATTTCTGGAGTTTTTTTTAAAGGTCCAAAAAGGCCGTTGCAAATGTTTTTTGAAATTTATGTCCCTCCACTCTGACCAAAGTCGAATGGGGGGGGGGGGGGGGGGGGGGCAAAAATAAAAAGTATGAAAATTAAAATAACGAGCCAGGGTTTCAACATTTTAATGAAAAAAATGTTTTAAAATGCAGTATACACCTGTCCAGTTGTTTTGTCATAATTAGTTTCCAAAATATCTAAGTATTGACGAAAATTTTATATTTTGCGAAGAATATAATTTTATAATATTCAAAACATTTTCAAACATGTCCAAACATGCTTAATATGATTATCAATGCAGAAAAATGCATTTAAGATTGTTTTCCATTGATTAGACTTCTATTGTCATAGAAATTTTGAAGTTTTTTGGAAAAATATTTTGTTGCCCCCTGATTTTTCAGACCAATTTTCAAGGGGGGCGACATAAACTTTGAAAAATATTTGCATCGGCCTCAATCAAATTGTCAGTTTTAGCTTTTTGTATGTTTTTTAATACCCCTGACTCCAGGCGGTTTCAAAAACACCCAAAAAGCAAAAAAACTGGAAATTTTGTTTATTGGACCATTAAAAAAAACTCCAGATTCGAATTTCTAACAATTTTCTTAACATTAAGTGATTTTTTGCATCTCAAAGACAAGTTCGTTTACTAAAAAAATATTTTGATTATAAAAAAATAATATTCATAACAACATAATCCGACTTCCGATCAGTTTCTTTTTTTAAATATCATTCAATAAAAATGAAGCGCCAGCGCCGGCAAGTTCAGAAAATTTCTTACTAGATGTCCTCGCGGTGTGTTTTGTATAACAAAATTAAGACAAACAATTCGGCATGTCTGATATTTGGTACCATGAAACCAAATATCCGACATTTTGCGGGGTTTACCGAAATATTTCTTCGGGGGTCTAGAGCCAGATTGCCAGATTTTTCGATTTTATGGGATATTTCTTCATAAAAGTCGCTGAAAATCGGTGCATTCTTGATGTTATGCAAAAAATTTCTTATAAATATGCCTAAAGAGACTCTAATTTACGAGCGAGTCCACGAGCAAAGCATACCCATCTCGCATCGACCCCACCAATCTGCCTGAAATTTTCAGGGGTTGTTTGTACATATAAAACTAGCATCTGGTCAAAATATGAGCACTCTAGGTCAACGGGAAGTGGGGCAAATCGGGACACAAAGTTTGAAGGTTCAAAAACGTCAAAAATCTTAAAAAGGCTATAACTTAGGCAAAATTCAATTTATTTTCAAAATTCAAAATGCATCTGAAAGGGCTTAAAAAATTCAACAAAATGCAGGGTAGAGCATCTCAATTGGTTATTTCTAAAGGGAGTTATTGGCATTTTAGTGAAAAAATAGCATAATTTTCAAACTCAAATAAAAAAGTGTTCCATCCAGATATCAACTCAGTTCGACCTGCAGCTTGTAGGGGACATCTGGGACTACCACCTGAAACTGAGAACGCTTTGGGTAAGGCAGTTTAACATATTAAATAGACACTTTTACTTTTAGTGAATTTTTTGGTTGTAAATTTTTGCTCGGGGGACCCCTTAGATCCCATTTCTTGGTGATAATTTTATCAAATTCGTGTTCCTGAGACAATTTCACAATAGAAACATGTATAAAAATGTTTATTTTCATCCATTTTAACCCTTTAAAAAATGAAAGTTAAAAAAAATTGAGAAGCTGCTTTTTTCTGGTGTCATCTAGTATCCTTGGAAACGAACTTGATTTTCAATAAATGTGAATCGAAGATTTTTTTTAATTTTTATTTTTTAAAGGGTAAAAATGGATGAAAATAAACGTTTTTATACATGTTTCTATTGTGAAATTGTCTCAGGAACACGAATATGATAAAATTATCACCAAGAAATGGGATCTAAGGGGTCCCCCGAGCAAAAATTTACAACCAAAAAATTCACTGAAAGTAAAAGTGTATATTTAATATGTTAAACAGCCTTACCCAAAGCGTTCTCAGTCTCAGATGGTAGTCCCAGATGTTCCCTACAAGCTGCAGGTCGAACTGAGTTGATATCTGGATGGAACACTTTTTTATTTGAGTTTGAAAATTATGCTATTTTTTCACTAAAATGCCAATAACTCCCTTTAGAAATAACCAATTGAGATGCTCTACCCTGCATTTTGTTGAATTTTTTAAGCCCTTTCAGATGCATTTTGAATTTTAAAAATTAATTGAATTTTGCCTAAGTTATAGCCTTTTTAAGATTTTTGACGTTTTTGAACCTTCAAACTTTGTGTCCCGATTTGCCCCACTTCCCGTTGACCTAGAGTGCTCATATTTTGGCCAGATGCTAGTTTTATATGTACAAACAACCCCTGAAAATTTCAGGCAGATTGGTGAGGTCCAAACGACGTCCCATACAAAGGGGTATGCCCTGTTCGTGGACTCGCTCTTACATATTAAAAAAATATTTGCCCCAAAAAATGTAAAATTTGTCATGAAAATACACAACATAATGCCCGGTAACAAATTTGAGCATAAGACACTGCTTAACTTAGAGTATTTCATTAAAAAACTATATGCTACCCAAAAGGCTCTCAATTATTTTTTCATTCCTCTTCCATATTGAACCACTACGTTTTAAAACATTCTCGAATCAATTACATTGTATAGAACAGTTTGTTGAACAATTTCCATAAAAAAGTATCAGTTTCGGTTCAATATAGGCAGAGATATGCCCAATTTCGTAAAATAAGTAGAGACTTTCTCCAAAATTTCTGGATTAAATTACCTTTCACACGATAAACACCGCCTACTCAAAATTGCGAAAAAACTTTTTTGCAATTCCGTCGTGAAACTACTTACTTTTCCTGTCATTCTTGAACGACGAAATAGCCTACTTTTCTGTACCAAAAATAACAGAATCGAATAGCAACACTTTTCAAAATAAATGCTGAAAAGTTCTACTTTTCAGCACTCAAATGGGTGCTGAAAAGTTGAACTTTTCAGCATTTGTTTTGAAAAGTAACACTTTTCAACATTTTTTTTTCAACTTGTTGCATAAACTACTAATTTTTCATCAAAAATAGTTTTAAAATCGCTGCCATTTCCCGTTACTCAACTGTCAAGAATCGTGAGACATGTATTCTTCACGAGTTATCAGAATTTTACAAAAAAAAATGAAAAGGTTAAGATTTTGACAATTTTGAACCAGTTTTCAGTTCAGCTAATTTTGCATAAGAATGACCCCTTGGACGATTGATGTGACTCGTGCATTTTGAGAATCAGTTTTTTTTTTCAAAAAAAAAAATTGTGAAGAGTGAGTCCACACATACAAGCAGTGCACAACGACAACAATAGTCTTATGCAAAATTAACTGAACTTTCCGAAAAAAATACTTTCAAAAGCACACGATTGAGTTTTAGGGATTAAAAATTCGAAAAACTGGTCAAAAATGGTCAAAATCATAACTTTTTAAAATACTTTTTTTGTAAAATTCTGATAACTCGTGAAGAATACATGCAAACCCCTTATGTCTATATATCAACATTTTTGTTTTTGTCTACTGTTGTTTTGTCTACTCTACAATTTTGTAGAACATTGTTACACTCTAAAATGTAACCCTGCAAAGTTAGAAAAAACATGTAATTTTAAAATGACAAATTTAGTTCTAAATGAAAAAATGATCCTTCTGGGTTATTTCAGATTCAAAAAGTACATAAAATTTCCCATAAAATGACATGTCTCACGATTTTTGACAGTTGAGTAACGGGAAATGGCAGTGATTTTAAAACTATTTTTTTACCTTTTTTGATGAAAAATACGTATTTTCGGAATTTTGAGTACGCCATCAAATCGGGCGTCTAATTTTACACAAAAGTCCCTTTGACACCAAATTTCTATCTTTTCACGGTTGCGAGCTACAAATCACTGAAAAACGTGTCTTAGTAAAAAGCCAGAGAAATGAAAGGGGTCGTACCGCCCCACCGTCACGAAATATCGAAAAATGAAGAGGGGTCGGGTCAACTTTTTCTGATTTCATGTGAGTTAGTGGAGAAACGCCCCATACAAATTTGGCAGCTGTTCACACAAAAACAATGTATGGAAATTCAAAAATCTGTATCTTTTGAAGGAATTTTTTGATCTATTTGGTGTCTTGGGCAAAGTTGTAGGTATGGATAAGGACTACAGTGAAAAAAATGATACACGGTAAAAATGCCAACTTTCCAGAAATTTCCAGGTTGTGAAAAAAAATCTTTGACCGAGTTATAAATTTTTTTATCAATACTTATTTTTTTCAAAAAATCGAAATATTGATCGCAAAAATTTGTCAACTTCATTTTTCGATATAAAATCAAATTTGCAGTCAAAAAGTACTTCAGTGAAATTTTGATGAAGTGTACCGTTTTCAAGTTATAGCCATTTTTAGGTAACTTTTTTGAAAAAGTAGCAGTTTTTCATTTTTTTTTAATTAGTGCACATTTTTGCCCACTTTTAGAAAAAAATCAATTTTGAAAAACTCAGAAAATTCACTATTTTTTTTTGAACTTTGTTCATACGACCATTAGTTGATGAGATATTGCCATGTAAAGGTTTAAAGAGCAGGAAAATTTATGTTTTCGTAATCTTTCTCAAACAACCCACCTTTTTCTAACGTCGATATCTCAGCAACTAATGGTCTGATTTACAATGTTCAAATATGAAATTTTGCAATCTTTTCGAAAACAACATTTTCAAATCAAGACTAACACTTCAAAAGGGCCAAACATTCAATATTAAAGGTAGTTTTTTTAGCAAATCAAATTTTTGCTTAACTTTGCGATCTGAACCACTGTGCTAATTGAAATCCCTCTCAGAATTTAAAAACTTTTTGTAGAACTGGACATCAGAACTTCACATCGGAATTTTACAAAAAAAAAGTTTCTAGTTGGTTAGACTTTTGACCCCATTGAAATCATAAATATTTATTTAAAAAACCATTTGATTCTTCGGGGCGATTTTGAAACAGAACAAACTAAAGCCGACAGAGACTTTTGCATCAGCAATTATTTTTCCCGTCACTAATATTGTATCTAGGTGAAGTGATTTAATTTGCATAGAAATAAAAAAAAAACGTCCATTAAACGCCAACTCTCTTACAAAAGCACACAAGCTTCAAAGCCATTTCCCGGCTTTTCTTCTAAATAGAGAGAGGAAAGGGAGCGAGCGAGAAACTGAAGAATCAACCCTGGAGCATTATATTTTTAATGAGCTGTTTTGTCTCCATTTGGAGTCGTCATCGCAGCAGCGTTCAAGCACTTATCATAACTGATGCATGCAGCCTGTGACGACAGCAGGAAAAGCTGTATCCGTTCTGGGGGAGTTTGAAGTGAAAAAGCCCGGGATGAGAGGAAACTCAGAAGTCTTCTGTCTTCTAGCTGGAACATCCCGCACTGTTCAGAGGGTTGTGTACAGTGAGATAAAGTCATGGATTGTTAACTAATAATTATTAATTAATATTTTTACAAATGTTCACACATTTTGACTCATTACCATTTCGCTGTCGATTGAATCTTCTGAAAATTTTACCCCAAAACAGATTGTTTGCGATTTAGGACGCTCACTTCGCTAAAAACGCTCATGAGATACCCAGCTTACTCTGTTGATGACACTCACCAGCGATCGTCTCATTGGAGAGTCAAGACCAAATGAGTTTTCTCATTTCGTTTGTGTTTCTTAGGTTTTGAAGCATGACGATTTTTTTTAAAGTTTTGGTAAAACTTGGAATTGTTTATTTTTTAAATATTAAAAAGTCAATTTTTATTCATTCAAAGTGAGCAAAACAACTGTTCCCGAACGATAAGTGAGACTCCTCTTCATTTCTAAAAGCCCCAAGATTTGTACACTTTATCCTTGCGCAGTTGTCAGTAGAGGTTCATAGGATTCCCGTTAAAATAAAACCATTCCACGATATCTCCACACTCAAAATCGTACACAAACTCAAGTGTGCGTGCTGAAGAACTCTCGCCACACTTGAGCAACTGCTGTGCAACTCTGGCAGTCGTTGATGTGATTTTAATATCACCATAAAATTTGCATACGCGCGCAGAGTGGAAACGGCTTTTGACTCCCGGCTTGCCACGCCAGAGAACCACGTGCACGCCCTCTCGTAATCCTCGCGTCTAGGACTACCTCCTTTCTGCGGATCATGGGACTCTGGGAAGGGAGCTGAAACTTGAGGCGCCTTCTGTGGCTTATTCCAATCGAAATGTGACTCCAGGTGGCGCGCCCGGCATATGGTTTCAGCAGCTTGTGACCTGTAATTAAAGCTGAGACGAAAGTTTTGCACAAATGTGTTTGATTTTGAGCAAGCTAGTAGCAAGAAAAATTTGAGTCAGGACAGCACGAGGACAGCACGTAAACTTTAACACCTGCTGACAAAGGAAAACTACGTTATCTGGATTAACATTAAATATCAAAATTGAAAGTGGTTAAAATGTGAAATCTTTAATTCTAGTCAAAACTGTACTTGCTAAAACTAGCTGTTAAAAAACTAAATGGATCAAATTCAAAATTTTGAAAATCTTTCAAAATTTTAGTGTGAGTATGTTTATGAAAAATAGAAGATTATTCAAACTACTAAAAGTCTAATGAACTGAAAATAATTTAAAATGCATTTTCCTGCGTTTAAAATCATATTCAACATATTTGAGATCGATCCACAATTTTTTTTGTGAAATTCCGCTGTGCAGTACTGCAAAAAGGTTTTTTTTCGACAAAAAAAATATTGTGCCAAAACTTTGATTTTTTTTTAAACCAAAGCACAGTGGGAAAAAGGGCCTAAAAAATTACCACAACATAATTTCGCGCAAACCATCGATTGTTTTACACCAAAAGCTTCGTTTTTGCACCAGGAACAATAATCCGCTTACTTCGATCATAAATAGCAAGCTTCCCTGCACGCGGTTCACGTGTACCTCGGTTTTGCATTGCGCCTGCTTTGTTCGGTTTACACCCGTACCCGACTCACTCGAGCCGATGGTATTTTGGTTAATCGTACCAACGAACCAAGGCACGCTGGGCTCGTCGCCTCGGTTTTGTGTCTGGCACTCACCCTCGGCATGAACCCAGCGTATGAGCCAAGGTGGTTCACTCGGTACGTGCCAGGGTACGCGATGGCGGTACAAACCGGGTTCAATAAAAAGTGGGTTTGGTTTATTTCGTTTGATGGAAAACCGATGTAGCGATGTAGCTTGATGAGCTGATTTTTTTTAGTGGCCGCTGTTTAGGTAAATCATTTTTAAGCCAAAAAAAACAGCACTTTGATATTGAATAATAATGTTTAGAAACAAATTTCAGAAGTGACCAAACTAATTTCTGTTTTAATGTTTGTTTGTTCAATTGAAACATCATTTTTTCATTTCATTTATTGGATTGTTTGGGTAAAAACATCAGTGCATTAATTAACCTAAGCTGAGATATGGGGTACCTTTCAACAGCTGACTAATTCAAACGGTGTTAGAGTTTACTGGTACACGGGAGAACAAATTGAGCAGGGAAGGAAAAAGTAACAAAATAACCTTCGAAATTGATGGAAAATCATTTAATGTAGTCAAACAAAATGTTCTGGTAGAACCACTGTAAATAAAAAAAATTAACATTCCTGTCAAAGTTTGAATTTATTCTCGTTAATATTCGCTGTCCTTTTTTGTATTTTGAGCTTAAGGGGTTACATACAGGGCTGTGGAGTCGGAGTAGGAGTCGGAGCCGGAGTCGGTAGAGTCGGGTCTTTTTGGAAACCTGGAGTCGGAGTCGGAGTCGGAGTCGTCAAAACTGTAATAGCTGAAGTGGAGTCGGAGTCGGCTAAATTGTATGAGCTGGAGTTGGAGTCGGAGCCGGAGTCGTAAATTTCGGATAAACCCGGAGTCGGAGCTGGGGTCGGAGTTGTCAAAAAATTTAAAATAATTAGCGAACTTATTTATTGTTCAATATTTGTTATAATTCAGGCTAATTCCCATTTTTTTATATTTTAAATTTATTTATTGAATTGCGTGCACTGCGTTGACATTTTTTTGCTTAATTAATTTTTGGTTCAAGATATTTATCAGATACCATGATGTTTTCGAAGCATTTTTATTGTGATTGGAAAGCTCACTATCATTATTTAACAAAAATAGTTATGTTTTTAAAGCATTATCAACTATTATGTCAATCTTCTACTTGGAACGCAACATGCTAATTTTGTATGTAAATAAAAACAAATCAAAGTGTCGTACTGAAAACATTTCAAGCTGACAAAAAATATCGAAAATAAGTTGATTAATTTTGAAATACAGTTAAACCGGCGCTCGTATGCCTCGCATATGCAACTTTGCATATACGAGTCATTGAATTTATTAGATATATCGATTACCCCAATGTTTACAATTTCTCTAAGTCTAATTTTTTTAAACGCCTTAAATCGGGATGATATAATTGATATAATTTAATTTATTTTTCAAATATTAGAATTCTCTCATGATTTGTATGTTTAAAGTGTGAACTGGATTGGATCACACAACGTCTTCTCAAATAAATTCAAAAAAGCTTTAAAAAATAGTTACTTTGAAAATTGTTTATTTCAAAACCAGGGTATCTTTGATAGTTACTGCACACCAATTTCTCATTACTGAATTCAGTTAAATTTACTGAAATCTGCACTACTGAAATTTTCAGTAAATGAAAACTTGCTGAAAAAAAACAATTGAAAATTAGTGTAGCTAGCTTGTTAACTTAAAAAAATGAATGTAAATTTAAAGTAGTTAAATAATATGTTCCAATTTTTCAAACAAAAAAATCAAATTATTCGCTCTACAACATTGCCTTGGCGTTCTCGGTTGCGAGATTCCTACTCGAAACTAGGAGTCAGAAGGCTTGATTGTTGAGGCAATTGCAAACCTCTTTTTACACCTTAGCTTCCATTCACCCCGGGATTCGAACTGCCGACCTTTTGATTGTTAGTCCAACTGCCTACCAGCGACTCCACCGAGGCAGGTCCCAGGGAGACGATCGAACCCAGGCCGACTGGGTGAGAGGCAACCACGCTTACCCTTATACCACGGGTTCGGTCAGGTGGTCATAATTTTCAATTTCATGAAGTTTGATATGTCGCATGATATGCTTCCTTGCATACTCCGGATAGTGTCCCCCAGTGGCCCCCGGTAACTGGTTCCGGCGTGACCAGGTTGGGTCAGAGGATATCGGCTTTTTTTTTCATGAAATTATTTTTATTTGGTCCTTTTCGGTGCTGGGACCTGGTTAGGACCGAGTCGGCTTTTGTAATTACATTTGACTTAATAATTACAGAGGATCTTGTGTAGACGATATCGGCATGAAAATCCGATTGAAAACATTGGCCCATGTGTTGATTTTATAACAAAAGCTGTAAAAATCATGTTTTTCGGATGTTAACGGAACCGGTGTCCACTGTTGACAAATCATCTCTACGGGAGCTTAAAGTTGAGGTAATTGTCGTGATCGGGGACTTTCTTTTATAATAAAAACACGGATATTTTGCAATTAACAAACAACACGTCTTATTCCACACAAATTAACCACAAAACTGATTTGACAATCTTCATTCTCTCTTTTGCCGGCCGCACGCATCTTGTTGTTTTCTCGCTCGTTGCTCTCTCTCGCAACTCGCTAGCGCGCTCTCGCACTCAAACCGCAATCTGTCAGCTAACAAGGAAATATTTATGAAGGTTCGCACTTTTTGTTGCGCACTTAACTCTTATTTATGAATAATTCAATCTTATAATAAATACTCAATTTATAATTTATTGCATATTCAATCCTGCAACCCATAATCCCTACAGTAATTACCCGTCAAATGCAACCGGAATCAACCCTGTGTTATCGTTTCGCAGATAAAGGTCCTCAAATTCCGGGCCTCAAAAAGGACTTTTTCGGTTGTAGCAGGTTCCCGATGACTCTTGTGTCGGAATCGCAAAGTAGACATTCTAACCTTTCATTTGCAGCTAATAAATAAATTAAAAAAAAAACATAATTAAACTTTTTATATTTTAAAGTGGATTTCTAGGTCCCCAACATGGTTTGAATGAGACAGAAACGGTCAACAAGGGTTGAAGCATTGCCGAGATAATTGAGAGAAAAATGTTGGTACGCTATTGACGACGATTTGTTCTGTTTCGGATTCTGAGTTGATATGTATACGTGAAGGTGGGTCAAGAAAGCATAATCAAGATGTTAATTTTTCAAGTGATTTTATAGCCTCTCTTTGTGGAAGTGGAACAATAGAACTATGAACAAAAGTGTCATATCACCCTCCACTCAATAACTATTTGTCTTTTTTCCCTGAGCCGGATTTCCTTCCCAGGACCTTCGGCTTGCGGTTTGAAATGTAAGTCTGCACTCCTCCTTCTCCTCCTCTTCCTCCTACCATCCGTCTTCACCATCTTCCATTATATATTTTTGCTCTTGCTTTTGTAAATTAGATTTTGATATCAACTCGTCGTCACTTGCGAGCGAAAGAGTCGTCACCAGCGAAGAAGGGGTGAAATCTGATAGCTGCGAAAACGACAACGGCACAGTTAGGTACCCCCGGGGGGAACTCCCGGATTACTCTGGTGGTGTAGAGTTTCCAATATCGACACTCTGTCAGGCTTGATTTAGCGTCGTCGGTCGCAAGTTTGTGCTTCGGCTTAACGCGTGGCGGCGGAGGCTCTCGTGTGTGCGAGTGCAATATTCTTTTTGGGTGATATATTGTCATTTGGGATTGGGCTTACTTTTGCGAGATTCTTGAGTCATAAATTTGTATGAAATATTTGCCAACTTTTCAGTCACCTGTCCAATCTTCTATTAACTAACTTTTTTTCTTGTATTATCTGTTCAATTTCCACAGAATACGAAGGCTCGCCACGACGGTTCGGGCTGAACCTGAACGAAGACAGCAACTCCTCGTACTACATCTCGTCCAACTTTAAGCTAAATCTGACTTCCCCATCGCTACTGACACCGCCACGTCCGGGCTTCCCGCAGCGTGTGATACCGAGCCAGCAGTCGACGACGACCTCAACGACCTCGAACAACAACGGAAGCTCGAGTACGGCCACGACGCCCACGCCGACCAGCAATCACTACCACCCGGCCCGATCTCCGACCCTGCTGGAGCAGGTCAGCTCCGGGCTGAACAGTTCCGTCACCTTCGACGCCAACGCCCTGCTCAGCGAGTTCGACGCCAAACGGGCCGCCGTCAGCATCACCAACAGTATGCCCAGTTCCGACAGCAACAGCAAGCTGAACGTCCTCCGGCTGGACGGCGAAGACTACCGGAGAGCGGACGAACAAAAGGAATCGTCGTCGTACATGAAGCGAATCTCGCCCGAGACGAAGCCAACGCTGGGGCTGACCTCGACCACGGCCGACGACAATCCGACCTTTGGGGCGGGTTCCTTTACGACCCCCATCACGGCGTCCTCCACCTTTGACTATCTGTACGAGTTTTCCGAGACGCGCAAGGTGCTGGAAGAGTTCTTCAAGTGTCCCACCACGGAGGACGTGGAGAAAGCGTTCGAGAAGTTTAGCGACTACAACGAAAGCGGGGACGACGTGGAGAGTTTGGTGAGTAGTGAAAAGTTTTGTAGGAAAAAATAATTACACTCAAACCCCGATGGTTTGACACCAACTGTTGTCAAACGAACGGGGTCACGTTTTAGTTTGACATCCCTTTTACACGGAGTTCACACACACTACCAAACATTTGTTTTGATAGTGTGCGTGAACGCCGTGTAAAAAGTGACAGTTCGTCACTTCTAAGATTGACTTTGACCAACTAACTTTGATTGATTGACTTTGACCAACCAACGGGGTACAAACTAAAAAAGTGTCAAACCAAAAAGTGACCAATCACCGGGGGTAGAGTGTATTGACATTCATACGAAGTTTCAATCCAAATAAATAAATCGATATTTGGTGGATGAGTTCTCAAACTTTCAAAGTGTATTTCTCCTACATATGAGCAACTCTGTACCAACACCGGAAATGGATTTTATTTGTATTTTTTGATTTGGCTCTTTGTGGGGGCCTTCCCTATGACCAAAGAAGCTTTTTTGTGTCATTGGTTCACCCATACAGGTCTCCGTATAATTTTGGCAACTGTCCATACAAAAATGGTACGTAAATATTTAAACAGATGTAACTTTAGATTGAATTTTCTTATCAATTTGGTGTCTTCGGCAAAGTTGTAGGTATTTTTGAGGACTACTGAGAAAAAAAATAGGCACGCGGAAATTTTTTTAACGATTTTTTTATTATCATTTTTTTACAAAAACTCAATATCCCAAAAAACGTATTTTTTTGATTTTCGAGAATTTTTGAGATATCCAATCTTCAATGTTTCTTATACAATTTCATAGCAAATTTTCTGAACTTTTCAAAAAAAATATTTCTAACAATATTTTTTTTGAAAATTTCTGAAAATTTGCTATGAAATTGTTACTCATGGTCACTATTTTTTAAAATCGAAAAACTGCAAATATTTCGTTAAAATCAAACTTTCGGTGGCTACATCTTGAAAACGGAGCCCTTCATAAAAAAATCGGTTAAGTACTTTTCGATTGCAAACTCAATTTTACATAAAAAATTTCGGTAAATTTTTTTTGGTGTAAAATTTCGATATTTTTCAAAAATCAATTTTTTTTCAAAAATTCAGAACTCGGCGGCAGATTTTTTGGCCATACTTCTCTATGACTAAAAAGAAACGAGTTTTTGTCCCTAAAAACACACCAAAAAATCTAGAAAATATAATAATCAGCAGTTCCATATGAAAGTTAAAGAAAAAAAATAAAAGTTCTCCGATCGGGCTCAAAATTTTTCTGGGGGTTCCTTGGCCAAAATAATTAGACCCGTATTTTTTTGTTTGGCCATTAGGGTGGCCTACGCCGTGTTAGGGTGGTCCGAAAAATTGCCATTTTCGTCGATTTTCACAAAAACCACTTTTTTCAAAAAATCATAACTTCGCTCCATTCCAACCGATTTTAGCTGTCTAGGGTGCAAATGAAAGATGATAAGTTGGACTTTCAAGAAAAAATAATGTGGAGTTTCAAAAATCTAGCCTAACATTTGAAAAAGTCTTATGAAAACATCAAATGCCGTTTTGACGGTGTCTGGAACAAAGAGCCTATATCTGAAAATATTTTTAACGGATTCCTCGGACAATTTTACATAACATATCAAAAATTGGGCGAGGTTCATTAAAAGGATTCAGAGATATGATTTTTTGAAAATAAAATCCGGGTTTTTCGACGCGCCGCGCGCGAAAACGGGAGATTGACGAAATCGGCAAAAAATCAACTTTTTTCACTTAAACTGCGATAACTCGAAAATTTCAGCGATGACCTATAAATGTTAGGGTACCAAAAGTTGCGTATTTCAATTAGGAAAATTTTGGTACCCTAACATCTATAGGTCATCGCTGAAATTTTCTAGTTATCGCAGTTTTAGTGAAAAAAGTTGATTTTTTGCCGATTTCGTCAATTTCTCGTTTTCGCGCGCGGCGCGTCGAAAAACCCGGATTTTATTTTCAAAAAATCATATCTCTGAATCCTGTTAATGAACCTCACCCAATTTTTGATATATTATGTAAAATTGTTCGAGGAATTATTTTCTTTAACTTTCATATGGAACTGCTGAATATGTATTTAGCGAAATTGAGTTTTTGTAAAAAATATGTTAATTAAAAATCCGCAAATGTTTTTCCGTGCACCTATTTTTTCTCAAAATTCTTCAACAATACCTACAACTTTGCCGAAGATTCCAAATTGATCAGAAAATTCACTCAAAAGTTACAGCTGTTTAAATATTTACGTACCATTTTCGTATGGACAGCTACCAAAATTGTGTGGATACTTGTATGGGTGAACCAATGACACAAAATAGCTTCTTTGGTCATAGGAAATGCCCCCACATAGTTTGAGCCAAATCAAAAAATACAAAAAATAAAAATGGTCGAAATCGGCCGATTTCGTACAGAATTGCTTATATTGCATGCAATTTTTGGGTTGTATGCAAGAGCGACGCACCGCCCTGATTCTCCATACAAACTTTGGAGTAAAACCATTCGGGCCGGACAAACTATTTTTGAAAACTCAAAATGCACGTGATTCTGGGGACCCCAAACATTATGTTTCCCCTGCACAGTCACATTTGTCAAATTTTGTAGGTCAGTGTAATAAAGTAAGTTTCGAATTTTAAATACACTGAAAAATTGAATAACATATCGTATTTTTTTTTTCAAAAATACTCAAATTTTCGTGATTTGTAATAAGGGTATGAATCAAAGCAAAATTTTGTATGATTCTTCACAATTTATGTTAAATGCTCAAATTTTGAAAAAAATGTACTTTTTTAAAATACTTAAATTTTATTAATTTATTTGAAGGGTAACAAACGAAGCATTTTTTTACGTATTTTTCTTTTTTTGTATTTTTTTTTTGTAAAATATTTTTTATAATACCCAAATTTTCATAAGTTGCAATATGGGTTCACTTTATTAGAGTTTTGTTTGCAAAATTTCAAATTTTTCACAAAATACCGTATTTTTTGAAGTTTTTTAATTTCAATAAAAATTACAATTTAAAAGTGTTTTTCTTTTGTGCAAATTTAAGTTTTTATTTTAAAAATTTAAAAAAAAACCTTGCTGAGCTACGGGTTTCGCCTTGTAAGCGGAAGGTGATGGGTTCGATTCCTGTCTGGCTCGACAAGGTCAGATCCCTTAAAAGAGCAAATATGTGGGGTGCTGGAATTCCAATCCAGAGGTCGTGAGTTAAGTGAAAGTACATGCAAAATTTCGCTTCGTTTCGAAAAATACATGAAAATTTCTATATTTTCCTAAATGTCTTGAATTTATTAAAAATGCAAACAAAATTTAAATTTATTTGAAACCCATATTGTGAATTTTGAATATTTGAGTATTTTCGCAAAAATACGGCATTTTATAAATATTTCAATATTTAAAAAAACATTAAGCGTAAATTTATAAAAAAAAATGTATCGCTTCATTTGATACCCATATTGTAAATTATTAATATTTGAGCACCATCGAAAAAATGAGGTTTTTTGTGAAAATTTGAGAGTTTTAGCAAAAAAAAAACTTTAGTAAAGAGCAATTCTCTCAGATTTCGGTCATTCGATTTTTTTTTTTTTTTGTATTTTTTAATCCGACTCAAACTTTTTTGGTGCCTTCGGTATGCTCAAAGAAGCCATTTTGCATTATTAGTTTGTCCATATAATTTTCCATACAAATTTGACAGCTGGCCATACAAAAATGATGTATGAAAATTCGAAAATCTGTATCTTTTGAAGGAATTTTTTGATCGATTTGGTGTCTTCGGCAAAGTTGTAGGTATGGATATGGACTACACTGAAAAAAAATGATGCATGGTAAAAAAATTTTTGGCGATTTTTTATTTAACTTTTTGTCATTAAAACTTGATTTGCAAAAAAAAAACTATTTTTTATTTTTTTTTTATTTTTTGATGTGATTTAGAGGACATCAAATGCCAACTTTTCAGAAATTTCCAGGTTGTGCAAAAAATCTTTGAGCGAGTTATAAATTTTTGAATCAATACTGTTTTTTTCAAAAAATCGGTCGCAAAAATTTTTTAACTTCATTTTTCGACATAAAATCAAATTTGCAATCAAAAATTACTTTAGTAAAATTTTGATAAAGTGCACCGTTTTCAAGTTGAATCCATTTTTAGGTGACTTTTTCGAAAATAGTCGCAGTTTTTCAAAAAATTAGTGCACATGTTTGCTCACTTTTGAAAAAAATATTTTTGAAAAGCTGAGAAAATTCTCTATATTTTGCATTTTTGAATTTTGTTGATACGACCCTTAGTTGCTGAGATATTGCCATGCAAAGATTTAAAAACAGGAAAATTGATGTTTTTTAGGTCGCACCCAAACAACACACCATTTTCTAATGTCGATATCTCAGCAACTAATGGTCCTATTTTCAATGTTAAAAAATGAAACATTCGTGAGATTTTCCGATTTTTTCGAAAAAAAAATTCAAAATTTCTAAACCAAGACTAACATTTCAAAGGGCCAAACATTCAATATAACGAATGTCCTCTAAAACATATCAAAAAATAAAAAAAATAAAACTAGTGTTTTTTTGCAAAACTTTTGCAAGTTTTAGTGACAAAAAGTTAAATAAAAAATCACCAAATTTTTTTTACCGTGTACCATTTTTTTTCAGTGTAGTCCATACCCACACCTACAACTTTGCCGAAGACACCAAATCGATCAAAAAATTCCTTCAAAAGATACAGATTTTTGAATTTTCATACATCATTTTTGTATAGACAGCTGCCAAATTTGTATGGAAAATTATATGGACAAAATAATGATGCAAAATGGCTTCTTTGGGCATACCGATGGTACCAAAAAAGTTTCAGCTGGTTTAAAAGATACAAAAAATAAAATTAAAGAAAAAAGACCGATTCCGTAGAGAACTGCTCTTAAGTGAAATTGTATGAAAAATTTTGCTTCGTTAGTACTCATATTGAAAAATGTAAAAATTGAATTGAAAATATCGTTTTTTTGAAATTACTACTTTAACTAATTCGAAATTTGGGTAACAAACGATATAATTCAAAATAGATATTTTTTAAATATGATATTTTGTGATCATTTTGTACTTTATAATAAAAACAAAAAGCTTTGAAAATCTTTCCAAAAGTTGGCGACGTTTGATACCCATACTGTTAATCATAAAAAAAATAGTATTTTCAAAAATATGGTATTTTGTAATAATTTTAATAAATAAAAATAGTACAGTAAAAGATCTCATTTAGAGAGAAAATTAAAATTTTGTGTTACCTTTTAGAAATGCTAACCAAGTTTAATTTTTCTGAAGAATTGGCGGGCCGAAAATAATGTTTGATAAAAGTTTTAAACAATAAACTAAACAGATTTATAAAGAAGTATAGCAAATAAGATAAAAATTAGGGTGGACCAAATCCGGGCTTTCTCAGGGCTAATATCTGAAAACACAGATTGGCCTGTCACTACACGGAGAAAAAACAGTTCCCAAAATCGTGAACAAGCATTCATGAAAATAAGTTCAAATCCCATGGTACGATTTTGAAAAACGTATCATAAAATTTGAACACCTTGTTCGTGGTTCCCATTGTCATGAACGCTTGTTCACGATTTTGGGAACTCTCCGTGTAGGGTAAATTTAAATTTGGCCGTTTAAAAATGGTCCATTTTGAAATCTAATAACATTTCATCAAAAAAAAATATGGTGTCTTGGGGAAAGTTGTTCTAAATTTCATGAAGGTCCATAATCGTCAAAACATGGGTCATATTGGACACTTATGCTTAGAACGTTAGTCAAGTTTTAAGAGAAGTGAAGAATATCAAAACAGAATGGATTGAAACTATATCTTTATATTTGGTTCTGATGATGATTCATCATCAAAACCAATCAATCATTTTCAATCCCATTCGTCTTAATTTCATGTCCCGAAAGAACTTAAAACAGGTCACCCCACTTTAAACCAGCCTAGTCCTAGGAACCAGCAAAATATTAACCCAATTTCCACTTTTCGTTTTCCCCCTTTTTTTTGTGCGACACATGCATAATTCTTGGTCTGCCAACAACGAACAAACAGGACATCCAGTACGAGTATCCGACCGAGTTGGACAGCAAAGCACTCGAGACGACCTACATTGGCGTTGGTGGTGGCGGCGGCCCGGAACAGACCGGGGGATCACTGCTGGAGAGTGTGACGGCAAGAGCAGCAGGTGCCACTGGTCGCAAATCACCAATCAATAACAACAACCACAATGCGAGCGACGTCGACGGAGAAATTGAAGACGATGGGTGCGACGGGAGCAAAGCGTGAGTAGATTGAGATTTTCTTGAATTTAAATTATTAGTTATTGAATATTGAAAACATAAACAATACTTCAATTATTTTATTTTCAAAAAGGAATTTGTAAGATTTTTTTTAAATAGAAAGCATTGTCATATCTGGGTAATTCTCCGCCAACTCACACAGCAGTTGCCCCGACCCCTCTTCGATTTGCGTGAAACTTTGTCCTAAGGGGTAACTTTTGTCCCTGATCACGAATCCGAGGTCCGTTTTTTGATATCTCATGACGGAGGGGCGGTACGACCCCTTCCATTTTTGAACATGCGAAAAAAGAGGTGTTTTCAATAATTTGCAGCCTGAAACGGTGATGAGATATAAATTTGATGTCAAAAGGACTTTTATCCGAAATTCCGAAAAAACGTATTTCTCATCGAAAAAAACACTAAAAAAGTTTAAAAAATTCTCCAATTTTCCGTTACTCGACTGTAACAAAATTTGGAACATGTCATTTTATGGGAAATTTAATGTACTTTTCGAATCTTCATTGACCCAGAAGGGTCATTTTTCCATGTAGAACAAAATTTTTCATTTTAAAATTTTTTGTTTTTTCTAACTTTGCAGGGTCATTTTTTAGAGTGTAACAATGTTCTACAAAGTTGTACAGCAGACAATTACAAAATTTTTGATATATTGACGTAAGGGGTTTGCTTATAAACATCACGAGTTATTGCGATTTTACGAAAAAAAATTTGAAAATGTAGGTCGTCATCGATCATTGCCGTTCATGGTCACCCGCAACAGACACGGACGATGAAACAAATAAAAACTTACTACACAGAGAAAAAATAGTTCCCGTAATTGCATGATAAGTTTTACAAAAACGGACCATGGGATTTGAACACTTTGTTCGTGGTTCCGATTTTCATGAACGCTTGTTCACGATTTTGGGAACACTTTTTTCTCCAAGTAGGATTTCTATCTAGAAAGTAAAAAAGGGACACTAGGCATCACAAAACGAAAAAGGCATCTTGCAAAATTTGTAAAATGGGGTGTAATTATTAAAATGTCTCGAAATACATTATTTTACTGAAATTGAAAACGTTTACTGGTAAAAAAAGTGAAGGAATTTGCAAAATAATTCTAGCGGACAAAAGGCTTGTGGGCCCTTTTCAAATGTTGCTCCAGAAATCTGCTCATATTTGGCATGGGGGTTATTTTTGCCTCAAAAACAAAGAATCCCAAGTTTGGAACCCCCAATTTTATTAGGTTTTTGAACAATCTTATTTTTTAAATGCATTTTCCTAAGAGAAAACTAAACAAAAGTCAACTTTAGGCAAATTTCAGGATTCTGTACGTAAAAAACAATGGCTTACTCAAAATTTACGTGCAGTGTTGCTAGCACGGTGTATTTTTCCGAGAACATTAAGATAAAAAATTCGACAAACCTGATATTTGGCACCATGCAAGAAGGGCTCTCTCCGGACATTTTGCGGGGTCCTGCGAAATTTTTCGTCCGGGGGTCTAGAGTAACTTTTTTTTGAAGATTTTTTTTCGATTTTCTAGGATTTTTCTTCAGAAAAGTGGATAGAAATCGATGGGTTCATGTTCATATCCATCAAATTTCTTATGAATGTGCCTCAAGAGATTCTAAATTACATATTTGACCTCAAATCCAATGTTTCCAACCCAAATTTACCAGATTTCTAGCATTGTTTGAAATAACCCCAACATCCAAGCTGGAAACCTCAAAACGGCCGAACTAAAAATCTTTTCTTTGTACAATTTGTCATAAAAATACAGCAACAGATTGCCCGGATACAAATTCGAGCTTAAACCTTTACTTTACTTTGAGTATTTCATTTAAATTCTATTTATTACTCAAAAGGTTCCCAACATTATTTTTCCAATCCTCTGCCATAAAACACTTAAATATTTTAAAACATTTTTTAATCAATCAGTATCAATTTTGGTTCAATATAAGCAGAGATAAACCCAGTTTCGTAAAATAAAAACTGACTTTCTTTAAAATTTGTGGATTTAATTCCCATTCAAACGATGAACACTGCCTACTATGATATTTTTAAGGATGAAAACATTTTGCTGAAACATAAAAATTATATAAAATTTTGATGAAATTTATTGAAATTATTTTATAAGAATCTTTAAAAAACTCAGTAGGCGATTGGATATATCTCTGCTTATATTGAACCAAAATTGATACTTTGTTATGGAAAATGTTCAGAAAACTGTTTTCTACAATGTGATTGTTTCGAAAATGTTTTAAAATATTTTAGTGTTGTATGGCAGAGGATTGAAAAAATAATGTTGGGATCCTTTTGGGTAATAAATAGAATTTAAATGAAATACTCTTAGTTAAGCAATGGTTTAATCTCGAATTTGTATCCGGACAATCTGTTGCTGTATTTTTATGGCAAATTGTACAAAGAAAAGATTTTTATTCGGTCGTTTTGAGGTTTCCAGCTTGGATGTTGGGGTTATTTCAAAGAATGCTAGAAATCTGTTAAATTTAGGTTGGAAAGATTTGATTTGAGGCCAAATATGTAATTTGGAGTCGCTTGAGGCACATTCATAAGAAATTTGATAAATATGAACATGAACCCATAGATTTCCATAGACTTTTCTGAAGAAAAATCCTAGAAAATCGAGAAAAAATCTTCAAAAAATTTCGCTGGACCCCGCAAAATGTCGGGAAAGAGCCCTTCTTTCATGGTGCCAAATATCAGACTTGCCGAATTTTTTATCTTAAGTTTATTCTAGGAAACACACCGTGGCTAGATATGAAAAAAAAAAATTTCTTATTTTTTCGATTTATATTTGGTGTCAGGGGGTTAAATTTGTAAATTTGGAAGGTGTAAAATTGGCAGGTTTAATGTTACCATTTTATGATGTAATATTACATCGATCAAACTGAAAATGTATCATCACACCGAAAATTTTGAAAATCTATACATTTTTCGAGGCAAAATCACATTTTTTTTTGTTTGATGTAAAAGATGAACTCATTTTGAGATGAAATATTGCCTTTTTTTTACTGTGTAAGAAAATTCTTTATTTGTATAATTTACAGATATCTTATGGAAATTTACGCTGAGACATCTCATTGAAATGCTTACTAACATAAAAAAAATCTAGTCAAATTTTCATATTATTGACTCCAAAAGCATCCCTGAAAGATTTAAGAAATGAGAGCAGAAATGCTTCCAATTTTTTTCAAAATATCTGAAAATTTAAGGAAAAGGCTTTTATCATGTTTTTTTTGTCTTTTCTAATGGAAAAATAACTCAATTTTACTCAAAATTTAATAAAGTTAATATAGCAAAATAATTGAATTTAGTGGAAATCGTTCGCTTACTTTTTTCAATGCAAAAAATAAGACTTTGATAAACAAAATCTTTGCGATATTTGTAAAGTAGGATGCATAATGGTTTAAAAATGATTTTTACGAAAGGCTCGGCCATTGGTGACAAGATCAACAATTTTAAAGGAAATATGAAAACAACAAGAATTTTAAAATACTTAGGGGACAGTATTTATGAAATATATTGATATATTTAGATTAAGAAAGAAACAGATATTCAATGATTTATTACTCCTTTAAAATTGTAGATTCAAAACCATTCAATTGTCAGTTGTTTGATATATATTGTTCACAAATTGTTTACAAAATATGAAAACTCTGATTTATTTATTTACAATTACAAATTTACAACCAATAAATTCAATTCAGTTTTTTTTTCTCGATGGTATTACAATAACAATGATTTTCTTTTGTCATTGAAAACGATGCCCTACAATGTCCTTTATTAAGATTATAATTTACGATTTTTTGCTGTGTAACCTGAACACCCCTGTACTAGTCTGAGAATAATGACAATCTTTAAATATCACCCCGAAAACCATCGATTCTCGAAAATACCACTCTTAAAAAAACCTTACGATAGAATCGATACAACTTGCGTAACTAAAAGTCTCACGTCTCTTTCCCTTCCCCCTTTGCAGGAGCGACGCCGGCGGCAGCAACTCCCTGGACGACGAAGAAAACGACGACGAGGACGAGGACGAGGACGACGACGACTTGGACATCACCGGCACCGGCAGCAACAATCTCAAGTACATGATCAATGTGAAGAGTAAGCCAAGAATTAAAAACGGATACAGCAGCTTTCGGAAGAAGAAACAGGAAAAGAAGCTCAATTCGGTGGGTGGGGGAATGTCGTCGGGGATTGTCGCCGTGACGGGCGATAACAATGGCGAGGATGAGGAAGAGATTGACATTTATAGTGCGAACCATCATCACCACCATCATTCGCAGCAGCAGCAGCAGCAGCACAGTTTTCAGCAGCAGCAACGATTGCAGCACCAGGAACTGCCGCAAATGCTTTCGAGGCAACACGTGACCCCGCAGCAGCAACAGTATCAGGATCACGAGCGGCACTTTAGCCTGTACTTGGATCCCGGAAGTCGTGCCAGCAGCTGTGATGTTATTAACGAAAGCAATCTCGACTCGACGGCGACGACGCAGTTCATCATGAACGGAAATGGGAAAAAGCTCAAAACTGGCAACACTGGCAATGGCGGCGGAGGAGGAAGCGGAAAGAAGCCGTTGACTCGGCGGCACAGCAAAAATTTCAACTATTCGCCGGATACGACCGATTACGAGAGCAACTGCGGCGACTACGACAGCGAGATATCGCTCAAGTATGGCAGCGAGTACGGCACGGCCATGGCCAACGGCGCCCCCGGAATGACGATGTGCGACGATTTGAACAATGGCGTCATAACTTCGTCCACGGGACTGAATTCCTCAGCGCTGAACGGAACCATCGGTGATAGCATGAACAACGTCAACAACTCATCGTCCGCCGCAGGAACCAACAACTACACGCGCTACTACACCAGCATGCCGGTACTGGAGGATGGCCTGTCCAGTGGGCACGTCTCGGACGCGGAAAACAACAACCCGGGAACACTCCTTCCAACGCCAGATATCATCAACAGCAGCCACAAGTTGCAACAGCAGCAGCAGCAGCAACAGGCGATCAACTCGTACAACAATCTGCTGACCTCGCCCACGGGTGGACATCCAATCAATTCGGCGCCTTCGCCGGTGATGGCGAACAACAATCTTGACGGGTTGTATGGAAGTAACGGCTTTCGGATAAATGGAGTGTCGTCCGGGTCGAATGGGCTCAACGTCAGTGGAGGAGCGCTGCAGAGCAGCAAAATCTTCAAAAATCGGGATCCCGAACTGGAGTCGCTGTATACTATCAGTAAGTATTTAGTAATCAATAATCAATAACAAAAACAACGATGCTCTATTTTGTTAAAAATAATTTGAATGAAAATTTTGTTATGAGGGCGGGGCAGGAGGTCTTAAAATCATTTTTTGTGTTATGTAATAAAAGAACGCTCCCTTAAATACAGTACAAATCTGGAGTTTTTTTTGAAAAGGTCCTATAAACCAAATTTTCATTTTTTTTTGGTTTTGGGTGTTTTTGAATACCCCTGACTCAAGGCGGTTCTAAAAACACCCAAAAAGCATAAATTGAAAATTTGGCTTATAGGACCTTTTCAAAAGAAAACTACAGAAATACATTTTAACTGATGGCCCCGCCCATTTAAGACTCCAATTTTGCGCGCGGCGCTCCGACGAACCGAGTTATTATTTTCAAAAAGCATAACTCGGAATCCTGTTAATGAACACCTCCCATTCTTTACTATGTTTCGTAAAATTGTCCAATAGGATTCCGATAAAAATATTTTCAGACGTAGGTTCTTTGGTCCAAACACCTTCAAAACGGCATTTTAAAGTTTTATTCGAACTTTTCAAATGTTAGGCAGGATTTTTCGGTCTTCAGACTATCTTTCATAGAAAGACCAACTTATCACCTTTCATTTGCGTCCAAGACAACTAAAATCGGTTGAAATTGCGTGAAATTATGATTTTTGAAAAATGTGGTTTTTGATAGAAAAAAAAAATACGAAAATGGCAATTCTTGAGACATTTCCTATCACGGCTTAGGTCATCTGAAGTGCATCTTCAGCGCTGGGAGCAAATATCGTAGCAAATCAAATTTGCACCCGACGTCAACCCAGCCGTCCCCTAACATGACAGTTTTCGTGAGTTACGCATATCCACCGACAGATGGCATGTGGGCCTCGTCGGAGGCCGCCCATTAAATACGCATGGGAAACTTTTTTTTCGTGACTGCTTTCGCGGCACGCTCCCTTCGACTGTTCGAGACTAATATTATAACGTGGCGTATTTCTAAACAAGTTTTTCAAGAAAATGATTACAGAATGCTTATTGTGTCGTTTTAAACCGAAACAAGGCAAAAACTATATTAATTTTAACTATTCGCCATTTTCAAATGTTTGGCTAGATAATATCGAAAGCCGCCATCTTAGGCCCACTGGGCCCACAAAAAAAGGTACGCTCAGTTTGTATGGGAGCTGTCAACATGCTCCCGGGCTGCGTCAACCCCACCGCGGTAGCAAATTTGCTCTCAGTTCTTCGGGATTTCACCACGGTTACGACACGACTGTCATCCATATCCCAGACGGAAAAGGGGGGCGCCTGGCGGGCGTTTTGTCTTGGGCGCTGCACTTAGCTGCGCAAGACGTCTGGCAGATTTTCCCCCCGACTGGCCCAAGAATGTTGCCAGAATTCTGGCGAATATGCAACAAACCGGTCGTGCACGTTTCAACCGATTGAACCGATTCGTTTTTGTGCCAGACAGCTGTGTGTTATTCCGCCAGATTTTTGCCAGATTCGTCGGGCGTCACGCAAAACCTGGCTAAAAGAAATGTGCCAAGTGTGTCTGAACTGCACGACAAACGTCCGCCTGCGCCAGACACTCAAATTTACCAGATTTTTTTCCGACCGGGATACAAAGCGAGTGAAGTCTAAATCGAACCAAGATCGAACCAAGTTTTTAGCGCGTGGCATTAGAAAAGGTCGTATGTGCATCGGACATAAATTACATAAATAAAAACTTTTTTCAGTTTTTTTCTTTAGATTTATGTATAATCTCAAATTTGATCTAGGGGAACAGCATATAATTCCATCGAGAACCTTAGATTTGGCATATCAGCACTTAGGTGTTCAGTTACAGTAGTATTATCCGCGCACCACCAAACCGAAGTGCGCATCTCTTCTGTTCCGCAAAAAATCTGTTGCGCCATATAAAAATTGAATGGTTTGTCGTAAGCGTGTACATCAGCCCGTGGCGCAACATGCTTTGACAGGTTGCGCTCGTATTTTGATTTTTGTCTACCTTCACAATATTCCGAAAGCGTAATTCATTTTAATTCAACGGACAGGAAATATCAAACAAATTTTAATTTGTTTCAAGGATTCAGTTTTTAGTTCAGTTCAGTGTGTTGTGTTTTCTTGAATGGCCAAGTAGAACTTTGTTTTATTGATCTAATAAATGTTAAATGTAAAAAAATAACGTAATGCTTGAAACTATCTCGCATATACATGCAAAAAAAAACCGAGGTAGAAACCAACAAAAAACATAATTTGAGAAAAAAATGTATTTATTTCATACGACCTTTTCAAAAACCATACGTAAACAATATTGACAGCGCCTCTGGTGGGGACTTCAGGAAACTGCATGCGTGTTAGATCCCTGGATTTCACTTTGCTACCCGGTATTCAGCCTGCTTGGGAGCGTTCTTTTATTACGTAACGTGAAAAATCGGACTTTTAGACCCCCTCCCCCTCCCTCGTAACAAAATTTCCATACAAATTTTAAAAATTTTGTATGAAGCGTAACACGGCCATTGTTTCAACATTTACATGGCAAAAGTGTTTTAAAATGCATTTTACATTAGTTCAGTTGTTTTTCAAAATATGTTTGGTTTGATGAAAACAAAAATTTTAGCGAAAAAAAATACTTTTTGCGATTAATATAAAAATTTTCAAAAAATCTAAATATTTTTAAATTAACCCAAACATTCTAACAATAATTCTAAACGCAGGGAAATGTATTTGAAATTGATTTCAGCTAACTGCACTTAAATTTCCATTGTTTTTTGAAAAAAATATGTTTTTGCCCCCTGAGTTTTCTGACTAATTTTGAAAGGGGGGACAAAACCTAAAAAAATAAATTTGTACCAGCCTAAACTTCAAAAAATATTTGCAGTACCTTATAAGGCCGTTGCAAATATTTTTCAAAGTTAACGTCGCCCCCGTCGAAATTGGCCTGAATAATCAGGGGGCAAAAACAATATTTTTTCGAAAAACTTCAAAATTTTAATGAAATTTAAAGTTCAATAAACTGAAAACCAGTTAAAATGCATTTTCCCGCGTTTATAATCATATTTAGCATGTTTGAACTCCTTTTAATGAAATACCAATGGACAGTCCTACGAAAAGTTTTTTTTTTTTTGGAAAAAAAACATCCGTCATTGCCTCGATATTTTCAAAATTAATGATTGGAAAGCAACTGTACGCCTTTAAATGCATTTAAAAAAAAACTTTTTTCATCCTCATGTTGAAACCTAGGCTTGTAATTTCAATTTTTATATTTTTTATATTTTTTTTTTGAGCACAACACCCCCTCCGACTTTGGTCAGAGCCGAGGGACATAAACTTCAAAAAATATTTGCAACGGCCTAAATAAAAAAAACATAAAAAGTAAAAGATAAAAAAAAACTTGAAAACATCGTTGAAAATTAGAGTTTGAAATAATTAAAAAACTTTAGCAAATATAAATTTAAAAATAAATGAACAATGAGTTTCTAAAAAGCCGTGACCTCCGGTACTAATTTTCGTTTTTCTCCAAATTGAAACAATATTTCATTAGTTTTCAGTTTAGGGCACTTGAAAGACGTGTGGATGAACAACCTCATCTCATATATTGGCAAAAAGTGCTTTGTTTTGGCTCTTGCGTCCTTTTGAAAACTTATACGAGATTAATAAAGAAAACTAAAACAATTTAAAACGTGTAAAAAATGTATCAATTTCAAAAACATAACTTTAAATTTTGCATTTTTTTAATTTTTTCTGGATTTAGAAATTTTAAACCTTAAAATTTCTGAATTTTTGAATTTTTGTTGTTTGCTCTCACCAACCAGAGCAGGCACGCAAAAATCTCCAAAACACGCATTCAAAACATTCAACCCCCGTCCCCTCCCGTCATGGTCAATTTCCATACATTTTTTTTTGTTTGTGGACCTTGAACAACCGCAAGCCTTCCCACAGTGTTTCAAAAGGCTGTTTTGACGAACTTAATTGATTAGAGCAAAAAGTAAGCATTTTCGTGCTTTGACATGTTCCACAACTTTGTTCAGCGTTGTCATGGCCTACTTTTGGTGAAATTTGTTTTTCAAAATACTCATCACAGCAGGCTATGCAATTTCTAACTTTTGACAGTTAAGAGATAGAGCTTTGGTTAGTGTCTTCGGCAAAGTTGCTATAACTCATCACATATAGCTCCTATCAATTTGGCCTCTTCGACAAAGTTGTTTGTTTTGAGCCCGATAGGAGAACTTTTTTTCGGTTTATGCTTTTTCAAAATGGAATTGATGAATAAAAAAATTTTAAAAATCGATGTTAAAAAAATATATTTCTAATGGATTTTATGAATATCTTCTGCCGATGTGAAGAATTCTAGAAAAAAGGTACAGTCTAAGAATATAGAAGAAATTTCGAAAACTAACGGTTGCAAAACAACCGAACTAGAGTAAAATGGATTTTTAAATACTTTTGCTATTCAATGGTTAAAATAGTTATTTTATTTTTTTATTTGTAGAAATTTGTCGAAGTTGGTCGAATTTTGACTATCTTATGACATTTTCCCGGGTTTTCAGTTCAATCAAATTCCCGACTATTTTCCGGTTTCTTTTTTACCGGCTACCCTGCTTGAGATTGTTTTTCAAGAGTTCGCAAATACCAAACTATTGTACCGATAAAATGTAAAGGCAGTATTACGCATTTCTCTTTTTGTTATTTACCCCTGCTCGGGAAAACGGAAAAATTATCCCCTTGTATCGCAAAAAAATTAAAAATGTACATAAACCCCTAATAATATAATTTTCCCACAGACACCATCCAATCGACGCCTCCCCCGCCCGCACCTGCCCCGCACCGAAAATCGTCCATCGACATCGTCGATCCCGCAATCACGCTGCAGCAGCTGCACAGCCAGCAGTCGGATGTCCAGGCGGCCTTGAAAGATATACGCACCTGCTTGCAGCGGAACAAAACGCTTCCATCGCCCACGCAGCAACCCCAACTCGGCATAGGTCAATCACTCCAACAGCAGCAGCAGCAGCAACCCACCGTCAAAGGCTACGACAAGCACACGATCACGATGCCGGTGGACAAATCGCTGGAATCTCCCGTTCCTTCCATCTCTCCGGTGTGGATTCCCCGCTCGACGCGAGACGGCAAGTTGGTGGCGCTGTCACCGACTCCGACGACGAAGAACCCATCACCCGGGCTGTTGCTTCCGACGACCCCGACCGGACCAACCGAGCGGTCCACGAACATGGCCAGCGAGAAGGACTCGCTGCTGCACGGCGGAACCAGCGCGAAGAATCTAAGTGCTCTTGACGACGACGAAGACCCGGACACGGACCTGGAGACGGATCGACTGCTGGGACATCAACGACTGGACGACCAGGGCTTCTACGACGACAATAGCAAGAGTTGGACCGACCGGAAGACTCGCTCGATACTGCACAAGCTGTCACCGAAGCAGCAGACGACGGTCGGTGCTGGATCTGGAGTCACCAACAGCTCGCAGCTGTACGGCGGCGGCAAGCCCAACAACAACCAGGGCGGCTCACTACTGCGGCAGAGTTTGTCGACGCTGCTTTCACCTACAAGTGCCGTGACGAGTGCGCAGCAGCCGGTAGCTAGTCAGCTGCCGGAACTGGTCACCTCAACCAAGCAGGCTTCGCCGGCGGCGGCCCTGCTTGGTCAAAGCCAGCAAACCAACAGCAGCAACAACAACAACCTGATCACAACAAACACCAGCGGAAACCTGATCAACCTGAACGGGCCGAACGATGGCGGAAGTGGATCGCCCGAGCACAGCCACCAGCCGTCCCCGATCAAGCTGGAGAACAACAAGACGACCATCGAAAGTGCGAGCCCGAACGGGTCGAACAACTCCAAGTCCGACACCGATAAGAAGAAGAAGAGCAAAAATAAGGAAGGTAAGATCGGGAGCAAGGTCGTCGAAAATATAAGCGTCTAACGATAACGATAACGGTTGTTGTTATCGTTATTTCGAAAATTCTACCGGCAATAATCTTATCGACGATAACGGACGAAAACTCATTCTTTAAATCTTTCTAAAATTGACCAAATCCAACCATATCGTCTTGAAATTTCAATGCTTTCACTTAAAAATATTTTTAATAATGTAGTAAGTAGTAATGTAGTGTAGTAAGTTGCAAAGTATAACTACTCAAAAAATTATACCAATTCAGTATATTTTGTTAATAATCAAATTTGTAAGCGAAAATTTTCATGCTTTTTTAAGTTTTTTTTTTGTAAAATACTAAATTTTTTACAAAATACAAAATGGGTACCACATGAAACGGAATATTCTTTGCATTTTCGATATATTATTATATTTTTTTTGGAGGATACTCAATCCCGTAGTTTTTTTTTCAAAAATACTCAACTTTTCATAATTCGTAATATGTGACCCACATATTGCGAATTATGAAAAGTTGAGTATTTTTGAAAAAAAAACTACGGGATTTAGTACCCTCCAAAAATATTAATATAAATATATCGAAAAAGGAAAGAATATTTCGCTTCGTTTGATACGAAGCAAAATTGTGAATGTATTTGCGCTTTATTTGTTTTGATATTAAATTTTCATAAAATACTGTTTTTTTTTTGGCAAAAATACACAAGTTTTCATATTTTATAAAAACAATTTCCCAAACATCATGCTCTATAGTAATTTAGAATTTTTAAATTCAAAACGGCGGTGTTAAAATATTGGAAAACTGTATTTGGTATGCTAAAAGGCAATCAAAATCTTTAATTTGACTAAAATTTGGTATCAGAGAATTTTATGTTAAAAATTGTTCTAACATTTTCATAAAATACTGTATTTTTGTCTAAAATACTAAAATTTTCATAAATCGCAATATGGATATCGAACAAAAAGAAATTTTGTAAGCATTTAAACTTTATCAGAGTTTGAATGTCCAAATAAAAAAAACGTATTTAAAAAAAAAAACAAAGTTTCATGATTTGCAATATAGGTTTCCAAGAAAGCTAGATTCTGTATGGATTTTTACTTTATCACACAAAGTTGTATAATACTCAAATTTTCCCAAAATACCTTATTTTTCAAAAATACTCCAGTTTTCATAAATCGCAAGTGAAGTGAAATTTTGTATATGAGCAATTCTCTACAAAACCGGCCGATTTCGACCATTTTTATTTTTTGTATTTTTTGATTTGGCTCAAACTTTGTGGGGGCCTTCCCTATGACCAAAGAAGCCATTTTGCATCATTAGTTTGTCCATATAAATTTCCATACAAATTTGGCAGCTGTTCATACAAAAATGGTACGTAAATATTCGAAAATCTGTAACTTTTGAAGGAATTTTTGATCAATTTGGTGTCTTCGGCAAAGTTGTAGGTATTGATAAGGACTATTTAGAAAAAATAGGTACACGGAAAAAAATTTCCCGATTTTTTATTAACTTTTTCACAAAACTCAAATTCCCAAAATACGTATTTTTGATTTTCGAGATTTTTGATATCTTTTAGGGACAAAACCCGCAACTTTTGAGCTATAGAGAAACATGGTCAAAAATTTGCCGCCGAGTTATGATTTTTGAAAAACTGGTGATTTTGGAAAAAATCGAAATTTCATACATAAAATTTTTTGACCTCATTTTTATGCAAAATTGAATTTGCAATCGAAAATTACTTTACAGATTTTCGATAAAGAGCCCCGTTTTCAAGATATAGCCACCAAAGTTTGATTTCAGCGAAATATTTGCAGTTTTCGATTTTTAAAATAGTGACCATGAGTGACCATTTCTAAAATTTTTTTGAAAGTTCAGAAAATTTGCTATAAAATTGTCTAAGAGACATTGAAGATTGGACCTCTGGTTGCTGAGATACAGCGGCTTAAAAGAAACACGAAAATTGAAGTTTTCTAAGTCTCACCCAAACAGCCCACCATTTTCTAATGACGATATCTCAGCAATTAATGGTCCGATTTTCAATGTTAATACATGAAAAATTCGTAAAATTTTCCGATCTTTTCGAAAAAAATATTTTGAAAAAAATTAAATCAAGACTAACATTTTAAAAGGGCCAAACATTGAATATTATGCCCTTTTAAAATGTTACTCTTGATTTATTTTTTTTTCAAAATATTTTTTTCGAAAAGATCGGAAAATTTCACGAATGTTTCATGTATTAACATTGAAAATCGGACCATTAATTGCTGAGATATCGTCATTAGAAAATGGTGGGCTGTTTGGGTGAGACTTAGAAAACTTCAATTTTCGTGTTTCTTTTTCTTTAAGCCGCTGTATCTCAGCAACCAGAGGTCCAATCTTCAATGTCTCTTAGACAATTTTATAACAAATTTTCTGAACTTTTCAAAAAAAATATTTTTAGAAATGGTCACTCATGGTCACTATTTTTAAAAATTGAAAAACTGCAAATATTTCGCTGAAATCAAACTTTTGGTGGCTATATCTTGAAAACGGGGCCCTTAATCGAAAAATCTGTAAAGTAATTTTCGATTGCAAATTCAATTTTGCATAAAAAAAAATGAGGTCAAAAAAATTTTATGTATGAAATTTCGATTTTTTCCAAAAATCACCAGTTTTTCAAAAAATCATAACTCGGCGGCAGATTTTTTGACCATGTTTCTCTATAGCTCAAAAGTTGCGGATTTTTGTCCCCTAAAAGATATCAAAAAATCTCGAAAATCAAAAAATACGTATTTTGGGAATTTGAGTTTTTGTGAAAAAAAAAAGTTAATAAAAAAATCTGGAAATTTTTTTTCCGTGTACCTATTTTTTTTCTAAATAGTCCTTATCAATACCTACAACTCTGCCGAAGACACCAAATTGATCAAAAAATTCCTTCAAAAGTTACAGATTTTCGAATATATACGTACCATTTTTGTATGAACAGCTGCCAAATTTGTATGGAAATTTATATGGACAAACTAATGATGCAAAATGGCTTCTTTGGTCATAGGGAAGGCCCCCACAAAGTTTGAGCCAAATCAAAAAATACAAATAAAATCCATTTCCGGTTTTGGTAGAGAATTGCTCATATGTTTTATTTTTAGAATTTTTTTTTTGTTCGAAAATACTCAAATTTTTACTAAATATCTTATTTTTCAAAAATACTCCGATTTTCATAATTTGCAAAACGATGCGAAATTTTACATACATTTTTTTATTAGTTTTTTTTGCAAAATGTTAAAAAATACCGTATTTTTTGAAAAAAGAAAATACGAGTTTTTACAATTTGAAATATGGGTATATCAAACGAAGTTAAATTTTGTATACATTTTCAATTTTATAAGTGAATACTTTGAAACTTTACTATATTATCAAAAAACATATTATTGGTAAATGCTTAGAAAATATGCATGATTTTGTTAGATTAAGTCAATTTAAGAAATAAATTCAAACTGATTTATCGTCCGATTATCGTTACCATCCCAATGATAGCGATAAAACTATCGTTATAGTTATTGTAAGCTTCCGAAATTGTTCAAAATAAGCTAACTTCTAAATTAAAATTTGAATCTCTTGTTAAATGCTTTCCTTGGAATTCAACCAATACAAATCGTATTGCACTCACGTGAGTAAAACAAACAAATCGAAAAAGACGGCAGTCTCCTTGAAATGTCCATCATCTATCCACAGATCAACAGTCCTAATCGAGGGAGTTTTGTTCCGAGCACGATACCTCGGTTCGACGCAGCTCGTGTGCGAAGGTCAACCGACCAAATCGACACGCATGATGCAGGCTGAGGAAGCCGTGTCCCGAATCAAGGTGCGTAATTCTGACATTCCGTCATTACAAAAAGCCCAACATAACATAACCTCATCACGCAAAAAAAATGTATCTCCACATCTCTTTCCCCTTCTTTTTTCTCTCTCTCTCGTTTCCGATTGCACTCACACAAACACACGCTCTCTCCGACATGTATCGCTATTGAACGCTAGGCCTTGGTAAGTGTGTGTTCCGTGCGTCACCCGACACCCAAAACAAAAGTCCTCTGACAGTTGGTTTGCCTCTCAGCTTGAGAGCAAAATGCTCTCAAGTCGTTTTCAGTCACTCACTGTCAGAGGATTCGCTCTCTACCCCTATCTAACCCCACATCCCCCCTCCCTCTTGCAGTCCCCCGACGGTGAACCCCAGCCGAGCACCGAGGTCGACCTGTTCATCTCGACCGAGAAGATCATGGTGCTCAACACCGACCTCAAGGAGATCATGATGGACCACGCGCTCCGTACCATCTCCTACATCGCGGACATTGGCGACCTGGTGGTGCTGATGGCGCGCCGGCGGTTCGTCCCGCAGGAGGTCGACTCGGGGGATTCGGGCGGGGGTACCGCCACCAACGCAACCAACGGCAACCAGTCGGGCGCGAGCCAGACGGGAACGACACCGCCGCAGAAGACCGGCGCGGGACCGAAGGGGAACCGCACGCCCAAGATGATCTGCCACGTGTTTGAGAGCGAGGAGGCGCAGTTTATTGCTCAATCGATCGGACAGGCCTTCCAGGTGGCCTACATGGAGTTTCTGAAGGCGAACGGCATCGAGGATCACAGCTTCATGAAGGAGATGGACTACCAGGAGGTGCTCAACAGTCAGGAGATTTTCGGCGACGAGCTGGAGATATTCGCCAAGAAGGAGCTGCAGAAGGAGGTGGTCGTGCCGAAGGCCAAGGGCGAAATACTCGGCGTGGTCATCGTGGAGTCCGGGTGGGGTTCGATGCTGCCGACGGTGGTGATAGCGAATCTGGCCTCGGCGGGAGCGGCCGCTCGCTGTGGTCAGCTGAACATTGGCGATCAGATCATCGCCATCAACGGGCTGAGTTTGGTGGGGCTGCCGTTGTCGACCTGCCAGAGCTACATCAAGAACACCAAGAACCAGACGGTGGTCAAGTTTACGGTGGTTCCGTGCGCACCGGTGGTGGAGGTGAAAATAAAGCGACCCAATACAAAGTACCAGCTGGGCTTCAGCGTGCAGAATGGGGTGGTAAGTCGGTGTTACTTTACATTAAAAATATTTTTTTTATTTATTCTTCTTACTTTAACATCAAATTGGAGTTCTGTGACCCAATTTTAGTCAAATTTGGGGCATTTTTCAATACCAAAATGGCGGTGATCATAAAAACCTAGCAGCAAAAACCAACAATAAAACCACTTATTCGTAACAGCCTCCCCAGATCCCCGATAAACCTCTCTTAAAACCCGAAAGGACCTCCGCTGAAGGTTTCCACGGCCTATTTATAACAACCTTCATAGGAGTTCATAGGCTTTACAACTGAATCCTAACAATGTAACAATATCCTCAAAGCCTTGATAAAACCATTGTTAAAACCTAGTCTGCAGTTATAGAAAAATGACATTTAATACGTCTTCAAACGTCTTATGGCAAATTAGGATTTATTTTAGCAAAAAATAAGCCTTTGTCTTGCCAAATGATAAAATGGATATGGTTTGTGATAGGGCGTCCAATTTTCCCGGGTTTTGAATTTCCCGGGAAACGGGAAAAATATTTTAGGAATCCCGGGAATTCCCGGGATCCCGGGAAATTTTTGAATCAGTAATAAAATCTATGTTTCATTATATTTGTTATGTTTTCAAACTTAAAATCATTGAATTAGCTTAATAATATCAAATGGTTATAATCCTCACTTCAATCGAAACAAAGACGACAGTTTTAAAATATCCTAAAAGAATTTTTTTTTTGTCTTTGTGGTGTTTAGAATTTTATATCAACTACTATTTTTGATTCCAGTATGATTAATCATTTTTTTTATTTGCGAATCAAATTACATAATTCTTGAGTTTTTTTTTTTTGAAAAGGTCCAATAAGCTTTTGTTTTCCATATGTTTATAGGACCTATTCAAAAAAAACTTTGGAATTCTTTCATATTTTTTTTCTTTTATTTTTTTTTTTATTTTTTTTTATATATTTTTTTTTAATATATATTTTATATGACATGACTAAAACAGCTAGAAAACAAACAACGACAATAAATAAAATGATACCAGTCAATGTAAAATTTTAGATAAGTTTTGAATTCATTGTTTTATATAAAACATATTTTACAAATTATCTTCAAGTTACTACCGCCAACCGAGGGAAAATCAGAATTACAGTCTAAATAGGTACAGGAGATTTTAGAGCAATACATTTGGAAGTACAAATTGTTTTGTTCTGTTACTGTTTCAACCGAAGTAGTCCAAAACGTCATGCAAATATTTTTGCTTTAATAGCTGTATTTATTCGTTACATTTGTACGTATTTGCCCTAGATGCCGGTGTTTGATTATAAATAATTTGATATGAGATTTTTTTTTATTTAAAATCGAAAATATACGTAAATAAATCCAGTTTTTCAAAAAAAAAAATAATAGAGAAAAAATGTAAAGCACTAGGCATTTTGCGGACCTGGTAATTAAAATTATGATATTTTTACCTTAAATGCCAATTTAATGCTGAGATTTGCTGAATACAAATTTTAATTCATTTAATTGTTCTACTATTTTCACAACCAAATCTGAATTTCCAGACCAAAATATGATTTTTTTTTCAATTTCGGGAATTCCCGGGACAAATTATAGAAAATCCCGGGATTCGGGAATTCCCGGTTTAGGAAAAATCCCGGGATTTTTGTCCCGGGATGGACGCACTAGTTTGTGAAAATAGCGATGATAAATAATAGATATTGGAGGTAAACAAAATAATTTGAAAACTTATTTCTCGCAACTGGTAGCTCAAATTCAGCTACGGTTAAAGTTCATTGATAAATGTAGGGGAGATAGAGCCAAAAAAAATCAACTCGCAATACAGTCGACTCTCTGGCTGTCGATCTTCTCGATATCAATAATGTTCCATGTACCGACGAATTCTTCAGTCCCTTCAATCTGCATACTTCGATTGTCTTTATTCCTCGATATTTTCTCTTGCTTGAAGGATCTCTTCCTCGACGGTCCCTTGGATTCTATTTGCTTTAAATATCTATTCCGGTTGTCAATAATTTTACTTTCTCATGGCTTGCATAGACATTTTTCTTTGAGAAACAAAGCTTTGAAGGGTGTTTGACATTTATTTGTTTTTGTTTGCAGGACGTTGCCATGATTCTCTCCTATAGCTGGTCAGCAAGAAAAACAAATTTCAATCGAGTCTTCATTTCGCATCGTTCTGTAAACTGATGCTTCTCTTCCTCGACGGTCCCTTGGATATTGACAACCAGAGAGTCGACTGTATTTTGTAATCATAGTTTTTGATGTTAAAAAATATGACTTTCAATCACATTCAATCAGAACACGCGTTTAGCGTCATATTTATGCACTGCTAATTGGCCGCGTTAAATGCTCTTTCAGGAGCTTATGGTTTTAAGTAGGTTTCTGCATGCCTTATGGCACTTGACATCCAAAACACCCTTGGTTAAAGAAGCATGCAATAAAACCGTTTGGCATGACATTGTCATTGGGTTTTAAAGACTATGTTAAAACTTTCATAAAACCTTATTTAAAGCCATTTAGCTTTTATTGTCTCAAGGTTTTATGTCCGAGGCATAAAACCTTGTTAGAACCTACTAATTAGCTCTTGCTTATTGGTTGCGGTGAATGCCCAAATAAAACTATAAAACAATCAAGATGCGCGAGCGCCGTATAAAAAGTGACAGTTCCTCACCTTTTAGTTTGACTTTGACTAACCAACGGGGTACAAACAAAAAAAGTGTCAAACGAAAAAGTGACCAACCACCGGGGGTTGAGTGTAGTAGTTTAGGGGCCATACGGAAAACGGAATCGACGTAACACCTTATAATGTGGCCCTCTTAAACCTTGCGGTTTCGTCAACGGATCCACAGGCGTGTATCGTTCTTTTTGCGACAAGACTCCGCCTCCCGGGTCTCCTAAGTGTGAAGGTATGGGCACGGGGAGAGGGCACCGAATACCTATATTTACACTTAGAATTTTTTTGCGTCCGCCCCGGGATTCGAACCGGCGACCTCTGGATTGTGAGTCCAGTGCGCGGTCCGATTGATCCACACAGGCAGACACAGGGCCATACAATAATCAGAAAGCGAACAAATTTTTTTTCTTCGTGGTTCGATTATCTGCAGGTAAATTTTCCGAGGCTTTCGGATAATCGAGTCTGGACTGTATCAAAAATATGGCAAACTTCAGGAAATTATTGAGGTCACAAAATTTGATTTAAAAAAATTAAAGCACAGGTCATGTTTAAAGAATGGAATAACGCACAAAATGGTACAACATTATTGATTTTTAGAGAACAGGTAATTTTCCTAAAAACTATTGTAGTTTGAAGATTTCACATTAAAAACTAAAAAAAAAATGCTCATGTTTGAAAAAAAGGAAAACTCACAAAAATGTGAAAACATTATTGTGTTTTAAAGAAAAAAATATTTCCTAAAAAATGTTTATTGATGCCAGACAATTTCACATGTTGAATGTTTGTGCTCTTGCGACCTTTGTCCTTTTATGAAGTTCATAAATAAAGAAATTTGAAATTTAAGGAAAAAAAACAAAACAAACTTTAAAAAAATAAAAAGCCACAAAAAATTAAAAAATTTGAAATTCTTAAATTAAACTGAAAAATAAAACAAAAGTTCAACGTTTTAAAAATTTAAAAGTTGAGAACATTAAAAATAAAATTATGTAATAAACTCTACAAAAACAAATCTAAGAAATTATAATTTTAAAATATATAGAAATTCAAAAATTTAAACCCAAATGTTTAAAAAATCAAAGCTAAATTTTTTTTAAATTGGAAAACAGTTCGTACTCTACTCCGGTGGAATCGCTGGCGGCGGTTGGACTCGCAATCCAAAGGTCGTCACTTCAAACACTGGGGTGGAAGGTTCCTTGGAGTAGAAAGAGGTTTGGGTGCTCTCCCCATTCAAGCCTTCGGACTCCTAGGTTCGAGCAGAAACTTGCAATAGAGACCACAAAAGACCCGGGGGTCGTTAATGTGGATGGTTTGATTTTTTTTTTGATTCGTACTCTACTGTCCAAAGTCCTCGTCAAAATTTCCAATCCAATCATGAATGTTTGTATCTTTCTCAAAATTTGGGTTTCTTACCTAAATTATGACTCTAAAAATTTATATTTTTTGTAATTTAAGATGGCGACAAAAACGGGGGCATTCAAAATTTAAGAAATCAGGAATTCAAGAATCATTGAATATAAAAAATTTAAGAATTCAGGAATTCAATAATTTAAGAATTTTTCAAATTTAACAATTTAATGCCAGAATTTAATTTTATTTTAAAAATTTGAGAATTTATAGCTTCAAAATTTTGAAATTAAAAAATTTTGAGTATTGTTTTTGTTTTTCGGATTTTTTGGTTTTTAAAACATGTTTTTCATTTGTTAATTTTTTGGATCTCAAATATAAATACTTAAATTTTTGCATTGTGTTTTTACTTTAAATTTTAATATGGTTTCGAAATTTTAATGAAAAAACAAAACAAAGTTGTAGAAGAGAAACTCTCTACGAAATCGGCCGATTTCGACCATTTTTATTTTTTGTATTTTTTAATTTGACTCAAACTTTGTGGGGGCCTTCCCTATGACCAAAGAAGCTATTTTGTGTCATTGGTTCACCCATACAAGTCTCCATACAATTTTGGCAGCTGTCCATGGTACGTAAATATTCGAATATCTGTAACTTTTGAATGAATTTTCTGATCAATTTGGTGTCTTCGGCAAAGTTGTAGGTATTGTTGAGGACTTTTGAGAAAAAAATAGGTACACGGAAAAAAAATTGCCGATTTTTTATTTAATTTTTTTTTACAAAAACTCAATTTCCCAAAATACGCATTTTTTTTTTATTTTCGAGATTTTTTGATATGTTAGGGGACAAAAACCCACAGCAGAGAAACATGGTCAAAAAATCTGCCACCGACTTATGATTTTTTTAAAAATAGTGATTTTTGGAAAAAAAAATCGAAATTTCATGCAAATACAAATCTGACGTAATTTTTTAACGTAAAATTGAATTTGCAATCGAAAAGTACTTTACATATTTTTTGATAAAAGGCTCTGTTTTCAAGATATAGCCGCCGAAAGTTTGATTTTAGCTAAATACTTGCAGTTTTTCGATTTTCAAAAATATTGAACAAGAGTGACCATTTCTAAAAATATTTTTTTTAAAGTTCAGAAAATTTGCTATAAAATTGTCTAAGAGACATTGAAGATTGGGTCTCTGGTTGCTGAGATAAAGCGGCATAAACAAAAAGAAACATGAAAATTGATGTTTTCTAAGTCTCACCCAAACAGCCCACCATTTTCTAATGTCGGTATCTCAGAAACTAATGGTCCGATTTTCAATGTTAAAACATGAAACATTCGTGAAATATTCCGATCTTTTCGAAAAAAGTATTTTGAAATTTTTTAAATCAAGACTAACATTTTAAAAGGGCCAAACATTGAATGTTACGCCCATTTTAAATGTTAGTCTTGATTTAATTTTTTTCAAAATATTTTTTTCGGAAAGATCTTGTAGAAAGTTATCCGTTAAAAACTGACCCAAGGTTATCTTGCAAAAAATCGAGTCGATGTTTGATTGCGGATTTGATTCGATTTTCAGAACTTGCAAGATACCTTTAGAACAGTCTAAAATAAAAAAAATAATATTTTTTAAATTCAACAATACGCATTAAAAATATACACCAAATAAAAAAATACTAACCCCACTTTCAGATCTGCAGCCTGCTGCGCGGTGGCATCGCCGAGCGGGGTGGCGTCCGGGTGGGCCACCGAATCATCGAGATCAACAACCAGAGCGTGGTGGCCGTGCCCCACGAGAAGATCGTCAACCTACTGGCAACGTCTGTCGGGGAGGTATGATCGATGTGTGAGTTCCAAAGTTTTAGGTATTAATTAACTTTTGTTTCAGATTTTGATGAAAACCATGCCTACGTCCATGTTCCGTCTGCTAACCGGCCAGGAGAATCCGGTTTATATCTAAGAAAAGGATGATATCGAACAGTGCTATTGTTTTTCGTTTTTCGTTTTCGGCATAACACATCTTCGCTGTAGTTCTTTATAAAAACAAGTAAAGTGACACTATTTAGCTATTATACACCAGAAGAAGAAGAAGAGACAACGCGACTCATCCTACTACTATCTCTCTCTCTCTCTTATACATACACTAAACTGTGAGAATCTATACTATACTATTTATCGTAAGCAAATGAACGTTTTGAGGAGCGTGCGCGATATTTCCTTAGAAGTGAATGTACGCGCGAAATAATTGAAAACGGAATTAAATCACGCCTTGGCCTTGCAGTTATTGTTGGTGGACGGAAATGAGAACTTGTATCACAGACATACAGACAGTCAGAACGGTTTAGAGCAGAGGACAAATTGTGACACTAACCAAAGAAGCAACGTGAGAAAACGAGCGATCCTGAACCGCAACACTTGAAACACATACTGAACAAATGGAAATGGAAAATATGAAATATATTTTTTGAAATTGTTTAACTGGTAAGCTTACCTTAGCAAGAGAACAACGTGTATGCATTTGGCGAATTGTAAAAAAGAAGATAGCATAAACACCTTTAAAAAAATGGCAACAGTTTGAAGTTCTTCAATCAAATGCACATCTGGTTAAAAGAAAAAGTAAAAAAAAAGAAATCATGTAAAATCATCTGTATTTATCTAGAAGCTAACGCATCATACGTATCTTCGCGCCGAGAGAGCTTGCAAGTCATTGTTACTCAATAGAAACCTCCTCCCCCCTCGACACTCTTAGCAAACAGATTCCGTCGTTCTAGCTTAAAACACCTCAATTTTCCCTCCTCCTCGTTCCTCGATACAAGACAGAGTTTCTATTATATTTTTCTAAGCGATTTGTACCGTTCCCTCCTTCTTCAGAAATTACAAAAAGTAAAAAAATCAATAGCTGGACAGAGCGCTGTGTTGATTAGCGAGTAGTATTAAACAAAAAAGAAGAATAACTTTACGCCGTTACAAGATGAAACCGAACAGAATGATGCTTTTTTGATATATAGTTTATATATATGTACATGTAGATAGGTTTTGCTGAATCCGGAAACGTAGAGATACAAAAAACACACAAAGAAAACAAATCGGACCGTCCCAAAAATAAAAATGAGCATCCAAAATTATAGATCGTGCGCCATCTTTTCTTATTAGTACACAGTCTGTAGGAATCGAGCTAGAATCAAAACATAGTATTACCATTATTTTTGTATACACCAGCAGCAGGCTAAGCAAAGAAGTGTGCTTCATTTTGTATACAAAGCCAAAAGCAGTAGCAGTTTCGGTGCAAACATATCAAAACACAACCTTCTAAGTTTCGCTTGCGCCAAGGAATGTTAATGGAACGTGCAAAAAAAAACGAAAGATTTTGTTGTCAAAGTAAGCAGTATCGGGCAGTTTCATCTGTTGGTTATGAGTCCGGTGCAAGAAATGGTTCAAATTGCTATGAATTCGTCCGACGACGTGCCTTCCAAGCACCGATGCTAAGGAAGGTTTTATCAAAAGGGACAGTACAGTTTTAACATGCAAAATGTTGGAACTTCAGACGACTTTTTTAGATGACTAATTGGATGACACTGAGAAAAGCTATTTTTTTCTCAAATTTCGAAATTCAAGAGGCTATTTTCAGTAACCAATGCTGTGGCTTGGTAGAATTTATAAAGTCTCATCGCTTTTTTTTTTCTTATTTTGGTGAACTATTTTCGCGTTCCTTGCCTTTGCTTTCAGATCAAGTGTTTTCAGAGTTTTTGATTAACTGAATTTGATTCAGTTTTAAATTTAAAATACATATACATACATAACCACAGACAAACAGGCTGAAATCTTATTTTAAAGCCATCATTCAAAAATATAACGGTCAATTTAAACGCTAAGAAACTCACCACGACCATTTTGAATTCACCACATCAAACGATTGACAGTAGCTTGAAACCACACAGAAAAAAATCTGAATTTTATATCAATAATTATGTAACACTTTTTCACGTCATTAATCATTCAAATTTACATGCGATTTGGTGTAAATTTGCAACAAATCATACGTAAAAACATGATTTTACATCAACTAAGTTTACATGTCGACGTCGTCGTGTTATCTTGTCGCACCCGCCATTTCGACGTTCCGAGAAAAACGCGTTTTAATTTTTCTGTGTAGGTATAAGCACGCACACTATCACATTTTTTTTCATTAAAATTTACATGCGATTTGGTGTAAATTTGCAACAAATCATGATGAATAACAATTATGACAAACGACCAAAAAAAATAATAAAAATTTCATTAAAATTTTGAAGTTTCTTGAAATTTAATTTTTTTTCGGACAAATTTTGAAGGGGAGGGGGGGATAAACTTTGAAAAATATTTGCAACGAACTTTTACTTCATTTCGACTATTTACTATTTTTTTCATTTTTGTTGTTGTTGATTTTATTGATTTCATTGATTTTGTTGATTTTGTTGATTTTGTTGATTTTGTTGATTTTGTTGATTTTGTTGATTTTGTTGATTTTGTTGATTTTGTTGATTTTGTTGATTTTGTTGATTTTGTTGATTTTGTTGATGACAATCATAAGAAAATCAAAGTCTACAAACAAATCAAAACATCAAAAAATCAACAAAATTAAACAACCAACAAAATCAACAAAATCAACAAAATCTACTAAATCAACAAAATCAATAAAATCATCAAAATTAACAAAATTATCAAAATTAACAAAATCAACAAAATCAACAAAATCAATAAAATTAACAAAATTAACAAAATTAACAAAATTAACAACATTAACAACATTAACAAAATTAACAAAATAAACAAAATTAACAAAATTAACAAAATTAACAAAATTAACAAAATTAACAAAATTAACAAAATTAACAAAATTAACAAAATTAAAAAATTAACAAAATTAACAAAATTAACAAAATTAACAAAATCAACAAAATTAACAAAATTAACAAAATTAACAAAATTAACAAAATTAACAAAATTAACAAAATTAACAAAATTAACAAAATTAACAAAATTAACAAAATTAACAAAATTAACAAAATTAACAAAATTAACAAAATTAACAAAATTAACAAAATTAACAAAATTAACAAAATTAACAAAATTAACAAAATTAATAAAATTAACAAAATTAACAAAAATAATAAAATTAACAAAATTAACAAAAATAACAAAAATAACGAAAATAACAAAAATAACAAAAATAAAAAATTAACAAAATCAACAAAATCAACAAAATTAACAAAATTATCAAAATTAACAAAATTAGCAAAATTAACAAAATCAACAAATTCAGCAAAATCAATTGTAACATTTTATTTAAAATACAGTTTTTTGATAAATTCTAGAGTTTAAAAAAACTAATCTGGTAAAAACTAGTGCAAAATTTAATATACTAAGATAGCCATATTTCTAATAATTGAAATTTTAGTATTTCTATCTATGAAAAAATCGAAAATCAAACTTTTTTTTTGAAAAATATCAAAATTCATTTGTTTTTATTATACTAAGTACAAACAACACAAAAAAGTCCCAAAAAAGCAAAAAAATATTTTTGGCCGCTCGCTTATATGGAAATACCCCATAGTGCAGTAGTTCAATGAACTAAGTTTAAAGAGGAAAACTGTAGGAAATTTTCTCAGCTTTTGCTTTTCCTTCGAAAAAGTTTACCTAAAAATGCCAATGAAAATTGTGAAGTCATTTTCAACTGCAAATTTGATTTTGCATCTAAAATTGAATTTTGAAGTTTATTTTAAGAAAATCTTCATTTTTTAAGATTTTGCACCATCCTAAACTGTGGCACAAAAAATGCCTTGTCACAATAAAAATTTCTAATTTAAAAATATATGTTTTAACTGAAAAGTGAAAATTGTCGTGTAGCTTTTTTCCCTGAAAAGTAATTAGTACAGTACTTGTTCGCTTTTTAACTGGGCGCTCGATAACTGGGCTGCAGCCCACTTTAAAAGCAGACAAACGTCAAAAACATAAACAAACCTAAATGACCGAGGGGTCCATGGATGCAACAATCAAGAGTAATAATTAAAAAAAATCTGAAATTTCAAGTAACAATTAAAGGAAGCATGGAAAACATGCTCTAGATACAAATTGAAGCAACTTTAAATTATTTTTATTTAAAACAATGTTGATGCATTGATGATCCCCTCGGCAGCCCAGTTAGCGAGCAGCATTCAGTAACTGGGCGACGTTTTCAGCCCAGTTACCGAACAAGTACTGTATAACCAAGGGTCCTGATTTTCGGTTCAATGAACTGAAACCACTCACTCATCGCCTATCCATTCGTCGCCTATTCTAACCCGCTAGCATTCATGAGCGAATGATTCTCGCAAGCAGTCAGCGAGTGGCCCGAACTGTTCACTCAGAGAACAAATACATCGTGATTTTTTTTGCCTACTCCGTCGCTCGACGACACTCACACACTACCATGCTCAGCGAAGAGCCATTCTCACAAAACGCCAGCGCGGCAGTCTTTTTGTTTTCACACCCTCAGTTTGAGATCAATTTGATTTTTTCTTGATGGATGTTTCTTTGAATGGTGTCTATAATGGCATGAAATCAAAATAAATGCACAATTTAATTGATAACATTGATTTTAGGCAACCAAAATCAATGAGTATAACGCAGCGCATCAGAGAAAAAATGTTTTCAGTTCAGAGTGATCGGGGACGTTCGGCCTGCTTGAGCCGTTCGGAGACTGAGCCGATCAGAGAGAGAGAAGGAGAGTAGAAAAGAGAGTGTTCGGGAGCGAATGGTTTCAAAGTGACAAACAGTAGGAATTCATCAGGGCAGTATCGCGTCGCCTGCTATTTGTGCTCGCGAATAGAGTGGTTGATTTTGAGCAATCAGGACCCTTGTGTATAACCTACAACTTTACCTTGGTGTCTTGAACAGAAAAATCTTTCTCTATGTACAGCTTTTTGCTTCACATATTTTGTATGCTAAATTGAATGGAAGAATGAAAAACGAAAGATTCAAAATGGCTTCTTGGTTCGCCTAAATAAAATAAAAATACAAAATTTAAAATTTCGAAATAAAATGCAAAAAATTTAAATTCTACAAAATGAGTATTTTGTAAATCTAGAAAATTCTTCGCAAAAATATTAAACAATCTATGAAAAATTTAACGGTTATTTTTCAAATATCTAGAATTTTGTTTAGAAAAATCATCATTACTGTGGAAATCCATGTAAAATCATGTATATAAGACAATTTTGAAATTCTCAAAAATACATCAACATGCTTAAATACGAATGATTAATTTGTTTCGTTCGAAAACATTTTGCATTGTTTTTTTTTAAATTTCCAAAAAACGCAATTTTGTAAGAAAAAAGTTAATTTTATCCTTTGAAAATATATGCAAAATCTGGTAATGCTAATTTTGGCACCGTTTGATACCCTTTTTATAGATTAAGAGTTTTTGAAAATTTTCAAAAACAAACAATTGCGTACCGTAAACTGGGATCACTCGGGTCACCCATGGGGTGAATTGGGACAGCAGTTTTAACCATGTTGGAGCACAATATTTTGATTTTTCTAATTGGTTTCGGTTAGAACAGACTCAGACCAGCAAAATGTGTACATCCATTTCCAAATATAAAAGCTTTAAGTGCTCTAAAAACTGCTGTCCCTATTCAGACTGTAGTCCCAATTCGCCCCAGATTACGGTAGAACGAATTTTGCAGAAAAAAAGTCAGGAATTTTATTCTAAAACTATACTTTGAATGTATAAATCCTACTCACGTCGGTGGATGTTAGCAAAATAAATGAGCAGAATAGTTAGCTTATTGTAAATTTTGAACATTGCAAACAAACAATCAACGTCAAATTTAGTTTCGACACTCATGCTGAAAATAAAGAAATTTAATTATTTCCAAAAATGTTTTACTTGGCTAAAACAATATCCCTGAAATTTTTTTATAGAAAAACAATTTCAGCCTCACTTTCGATTTTTCAGCAAACAGTATCACAAAATGCTTGAAACATCATTTTTAATTATTAACGAATCTAAATATGAAAACAATTTTTTAACGATCTGTTGTCCCATTGAAATTCCCAATTTAAAATTCATGAATAAGCGTTATTCAGTGAATTCTGAATCCTGTAAACTCGATTTTACAAGTTTTGTCAATGAAAATTCCAATTTTAGTCAATAATTTTGCTTGCCCCCTCATATTAGAGGGGAGAGAATCCTTAAATTTTGTTATTAAATGGCCTTAACATGCTTGCCTTGCAATACGTATTTTTTTGAAAATTCGAATTGTATTATTCAGGAAATTGATTGGAAAGTTTCATTAAGGCTCCAGAAATTAATACAAGCAGTTGAAAATAAATAAAAAAAAAATTTATAACATTTATTTTTCTTGTTTTTTTTTCATAAAATTGTAAATTTTTGAGCATAAAAATAAATGTTTAACTACGGATCGCGAAAGATCATAACACGTAAGCAAAAATTAAATGTTTTCACGAAGTTTTATACATTTTGCAATTATTTAACAGACTACTGCCACTATGTTTTCGACATTTTGTGATAGTTCTAACTTATGAATTTTGAAAACTTAATCAGAAGTGAGGTTTTTGAAAATAAATATAAAAAAATCTCTCAAACTACCAAAAACTACTAATTATTTTCCCAACGCCATCTTGGATAGACTTCGGCTGATATTGCTCGGTCGCGATTTCTGGATTTTTTCAAAAAAATATCGTCCCTGTTTGTCTTCACATGAGTTGAACTCACGCCAAGTATGAGCCCTTGACGACAAAGGGAAGTAAGTTAAAAAGAGAAATTTAAAGTCGAAAACATTTAAGAAAAATCATAACGTCATGATGATTTTTTGCCAGCTTCATTAATTTATAACTTCAAACTGTAATTTCTCGAAATATTTTAAACAAATTCTTCTAGCATAACCCTTTTTGAAAAATTTTATTATATCAATTCAGTTTTCATCCAATTTGGTCAAGGTAAACAAAAATGCAGAACAAATTTCAATTTTGATCTTGGCCGAAAGAGGTAAATATCTTATTTTCAAATTATATACCAAAAAAATCGTTAAAATAGGTTGGGCGTCATCCATACCATCCATACTTTGTGGATGAAACCTTGTCAAAATAATAGCAAAATTGTTGTTGCCCAACATATAAGCAAACAATATTCCTAGTTATGAATGCTTCAAAAATAAATTTTATCTGAATTCAATCTTGATATGAAATTTACAGACAAGCTGATAAGTTCAATATGAACAGCAGATTGAAGTGAATAAAATCAAATCAGGTTCTGTAATTATTATTTTTTGTATAATTTCAAAATGTTGGTGCCAAAAAAGGTAGGCAAATGTATACTTCTGCATGTATTTCGGGAATTCCCGGGAAATTTACAAATTTCCCGGGAAACGGGAAATCCCAGGAATTCCCGGGAATTTTTTTTCCTGGGACGTGAAATTGGACGCTCTATTCAGAATGCAATAAAATATTTAAAAAGGACTTTTTGCTCAACCGACGGCGTGCCTATCAAGCAGCGATGCTGCGGGATGGACCAATTGTGGCAATTTGAAAATTTTAGCACTGATTCAAGTTCAGAAGATGAAATGCCCACCATGCTGTTTAATAACTTTCAGTTCAATAAACACTAGGAAAAGCTTGGATCCAAAGAAAGTACCTCATATGACAAGGTAAGAATTAACATTCCCCCCAAACAAGTGTAAGCATAATCAGATAATCATAAAAAAAATCAACATCCAAAACTATAACTGTTATCCGTGCTTGCATCATCATCATCCTGCCGAAGCAGCTTGTTTACTTCCTTTTATCGCGTAGATGTCAGCCCCCATATATTTATTACGCTTTATTTCACCCGTCTTTGCTACGCTCAAGGAACGTAACAAGAACAAAAACAAACAAAAAAGTATGTCTAAATGTCCTTTCACCCCCGCGCTCCCTAAGTGTACTCTACTTAAGAAATAAGAACTCTCACACGCAAGTTCGAGCATGTTCGCGAAAGGATGAAACAAACCGTCGACGCTGAAACAATCGGAGCAAATGTGTTTGTGGGTAAGATTGAGCAAGTGTGAACAACATTTTGTAATCGTGAGTATTAGAACAAAATGGTAACAGTTGAAATATTACTTTAACAAAAATAAGAAAAGAAGAAGAAGAGAGGTGAAAAACATTCCCAATGAAAAAACCAGAACCCTTAACCTTAAAGAATGCACTTTTTATGCGCCACTCACCCGCCCGCCATAGGATCAAGAAGAAAAAAAAAACAAGAGAGGAAGAAAAGAAGAAGTAAACGAATGAAACACTGAAAATAAAAACTAGTCTTAACAAAAGTCATAGTGTATTGAATATTCTGCTGAAAATTGAAAGGAAAAGGAAAAACAAAAAATCTTAGTCTGTTAAAGTAAGAAAAGAGCTCTGAAGAAGTGGATACAGAAATGAGCTGTTAAGACAAGAAAAGAATTAAATTGGCAATAACAGATCTGAGCAGAACCTTATTTCAGGCTATCAAAAAAAAAAAAAAAAACAAAATGACGCGCAACCGCTAGAAAAGGAAGGATCGTCGAGATTTGTACAGATGTGTGAAGCTGGTCTTGCTAAAATTGTGGTAGAAAAAGGGGAAAAAATGTTTGAACGGCAGAAAGGAAAGAAAAACAAGCTTAACGCCCATTTATCTTGGAAGTAATCCATAAAGCGAATTAAATAATCTACTACCACAAACCAAGGAACGTTGATTGACAAAATAATAAGGAACTTTGAAGAAAAAGAAGAAGCAGCAGCAGAAAAAAAACAAGCAACACAACACTAATGTAATTATTGCTAAATAATCTATGAAATTATGGGAAATGTATATTTATTCCAACAACAAAAACAAATATATAAAATTTTGTGATGTAATATTCTCAAAAATCTGTCAGTGTGTTTTTTTTATTCTCTGTGAGAAAATGATCCCCTATGTCTCAGGTTTTATTTTCGGACTTTTTGACTTTTTTTTATTATTTTTGCCTTTCTTACTAAAGAAAGGTATAGGTTTTACTTTAAGGCTGGACGTCATTTTCATCTTCGTTAATAAAACGATTCAGCATGAATTTTAATCGGAAAAATCGCCAAAAAATCACACTGCATCGATTTTCGACGCTCTATCGATTCATCTTGACAGAACTCGCCTATCTCCAACCCTCGAATTAAATACATTCCGTGGAGATCGAGTGACGTTCGTGTGTGGTAAACGTTTGCCAAATTTTGTGTCGTCTCCCCTGAACCCGATTTTGATTCTTCTGAATGCAGATGAAAGCTAGTGTGCTGAACCTGGGCGAGTTGCCGATCAAATTTCGAAATATCCATCTGTTTTCGGATGTGGCCAGACTTTTCAACAAAATACACAGTTTTCAAATGGAAATATGGTCAAAATTTTTCATTTTCATATCTTTTTTTTATCTCAAAAATTGCATTTTTCGAGCTCTAGAACTTCCCAAATTTTCATCCAGATTCATACTATGGTTCTGGAGTTAGAGCCGTTTGATTAAAATACCATAAGAAAAAAAAATCCCTAAAAAAAGGTAAAAGCACACCTGGTGACCTTCACCAACATTTTTCGTTTCCAATTTTATCTGAAATTTCTTGCAACATTCATAGTACAGACCATGAGTGAGCATCTGAAACAAATTTGACATCTATCGGCAATCCCGATCAATTTTTAGTACGATTTTCTTTTTGCCTTTCTTACTAAAGAAAGGTATAGGTTTTACTTTATGGCTGGACGTCATTTTCATGTTCGTAAATATGACGATTCAGCATAAATTTTAATCGGAAAAATCGCCAAAAAATCACACTGCATCGGTTTTCGACACTTCGTCGCCAAGTTGTCAAGTTGAGCTTCGAATACTGGCATTCTCGCTGGCGCATATATTTTGTGGCTCGAGATATACTCGTTTGTAGTAGCTTTTCTACCGATGTTTCCTTCAACATGTAAGATATTGTAGCTTATCCGTTTCTTTTGCCCTGTCCGTTTTTTGCATAACTGTCCAATGTTTATGCAAAAACTTTTTTGACATAGGACATTCATCCGGATACAAACAATTTGTTTCCCGTGTGCTCCTAAAATCGCCTTTAAGTAGGCTTCATTTTGTCGTGATTTCGTAAGTTTATTTAAAAGAGTTCATTGGATTCCAATAGGAGCTATCTAAGCTTCTAAGCTTTATATCGATTTCAATGTTTTCAATGCTCGCGACACCAATGACTATCTACCTAAGGTATTGCGATTGAGTGTGTAGTGGTGCGGTTGTAAAAATAGCTATCTCTGACTCTCTCACTTTCGTAGATGCTGAATGGCAAGGTTCCCTGCACTTTGTGCCACACGCGGTTTGTTCGGTTTTTGGGCTCGTACCAAAACTAGAAAACCAAAACCAAGGCTTGCCATGCTTGCGTTTGTCATGAACGCTTGTTTGATTAAGAATTTGTACGATTAAAAATATTCTTTTGGTGAAAATTGCGTTTTCAATTTCTTTTGGAAAACATATCATTAATAATACCTTGCTTTCATCATAAGATTTTTTGTATCATCATAATCATTTTGTGCTGACGTTATAAATTTTTTAAAGAAACTTTGTCCATGCGTTTCTTATGTCAAAAGAAGCTATTGGTTCATGTCAATGTCGGATTCATGAGTTTTATATGCCAACAACATTGAAGCCTTTGTCTACATAAATCGCATTTTTTTTAAAAAAAAAGGAGCGTTATTTTATTACGTAACGCTAAATATAGGAATTATTTTGGGCCAAATTGAGTTAAGAACGCCATTTTGTGCAGCTCACAATGCCTCACCTTTTGACCTTCACAGATCCCCAAAATTCGATTTCAATGCAAATTTCGGGACAATGCACAGAATGGTCAACCAAACAAAACGTGTTTGTTATTGTTTACATAGCGTGCTCTAGTTTTTGTTAATTCAAGGTCAAACATTAAAACGCGTTTTTCTAGGAACGTCGAAATGGCGGGTGCGACATGATAGCACGACGACGTCGGCTTGCTAGTCGTGCACGCTACCACTGCGCCGGCCGGCCAGTTGAAGACGGGAGAGTTTTTTGTGCTATTGGTTCTTGCCTCGCTTCTAGCCTTCGATGAAAGTCGCGCAAAAATCAATCAGTGAAACACATTAAATTCATGTGGATAATCACGTTGACTTTGTATAGTGCCTGTTTTGGGTAGATCTTAAGATCAATTTCAAGTGTTTTGCTCATCACTTTGAACAGTTCAAGACGTCGGGACAAATTCATAAGCAAAACACTTGGAAAGCTTGAGACACCCGAATGAAAATAACGTGTTAAAAACTACCAAAAAGTCCACCGCCCAAACACTTGCATTTGATAGTGGTTTGGATTTATGTTGAAACAAAAACCAATTAGATCTACGATGTGATTTTATTCAATCATTCAAGTGTTTGGGCACTTGAATAAAAAGTGTGGCATATTTTCAGTGTACTGCATAATATTTGGATATTTTTTGTTAGTTTCGTATAGAACAGACTCAAACCAACAAACATAGTGCATCGCGTCCAAATTTCAAGCTTTTAAGTGCTCTAAAAACTGCTGTCCCTATTCAGACTGTATTTCCGATTGACCCCAGTCTGCGGCACTTAAAAAAAAACAAATCATGGAAGCAGTGTTGCAAATGAGTGATAGAAAAGCTATCAATTGATAATCTTTGCACCAAAAACATCCGAGAGTATAGTGGCCGTGACTATAGCTTGTGAGATCTCTTCTTGTGTCTCGTGATTCCCAGCGATGTCATTCTCTCTCTATCACTCCTCCCCTTTTCCTCGACTATGCGCTCTCACCGCTGAGTCTCTCAATCTCTCAGAAAACTGCAATGATAGAACGCGAGATGGCGATTAGGAGCCGACCACGCATGACGTCCCGTTAAACAGCGTTTGCAAAATTGGTTTTGTGGCGGCTTTTGTGGTTACACGCTGTTGCGGTAGGATGATCGTGGAAGCGGGAATGAGAGAGAAAAAGAAAATGTCAATCGCGAGTGTGTAAACACGAAAACGTGTTCGGCTATGTTCGGCACTGAGAGTTTCAATAAGGAGAAAAGAGCAGTTGTATTTGAGGCATGAATATTCAGGTGAGATAATTGTAGTTGCTGAGAGCTGATATTTTGATATTTTAACAACCCTGCATGGAAGGTTGGTCTAGTTCCCATTTTGCATAAAATTTGACGTAGCGTCGATTGACGCAATTTCCAGTGTTTGTTGAGCAAATGAAAACTTGATGCTGAAAAATGGAGCACTTCCATTCGAGCAGTTTTTGCTTTTTTCTACAATGTATTTCCCAAGTAACCATCCAGCACTAAAAGAAATATAAAATAAATGAGTTGCTAAACAGCATTCACCAGCTAATCAGTCATAAAACAGCTAAGGTGATTGCAAATTAGCTTTAAAACAACTGCTCTAGTAATAGCCGGAATAGTACTGATTTAATGCTGCTACTAGCAACACTGCAACAAAATATTTCATCAAACTGGCAACACGATTTTGTTCCGTGTAAGAGCGAAAGAGAGAGCACCAACAAAAAAATCAAAAATAATGCTTACTCTCTCAATTCATCCATTAAACCAAAACAAATCATGCGGGGAGAAAAATGCAGTCAGCTGAGAATTTTGTTTAATGATTGAAAAAAAAACGTTTGCAATCGAAGCCTTTTCATCATGTTGGTAAGTTTAATTTTATTAATTTTATATTCAAAACGATAAAAAAAACTACTAGCGTTCTTCTACTACCCATGCAGTGGCCACCAGCAGCTGTTTCCTTACGGATACGCAGGAATAGTGGCAAATTAATGCAAATTTAGTGAAACGCAGTTATGGAGGCTGTGAAACGATTGTGTTGAAATTAGAATAAATTATCCAGAATCCACAGAGAAATGTCTTTAAAAATAAATAGAGAAAATTCCTAGTGACCTAGTGACTAAATTATGTGCATATTAAGTAGAATCCATGTATTTAACTTTAACAGTGTTGTTGTTTATGTAGCTCTGATAACAATCCTGGGAATCCATACCTCATATTCTTCATGTAAACTAATGTCAAAAACATAAACAATGACTTTTAAAACCCGCCGTTTGACATGCATGATTTTTAAAACCCGCCAAACAAATCGCAGCAAACTGGTGGTTGCTCAGGGAAAATGTCCTTGTCAAAAAAAAATCATGTTTTTCTTTGAAACCGTTTTGGTTTGTTTAGGTCCTGGTTTTAAACTAGACCGGATCGCACCGAGATCAGGACAAGTGGCCAATTTATTTCAGGAATCCGGATCCCATTCATTCATCACAATAGTCCCATCAAAATGGAATTATGTGGTTCCGGATGTTGAACGGATGAAGGAAGGCGAAATCGTCCCCCGGTGTGAAAATTGAAAAAAAGTTTTTCAAAGTCAAGTTGAATCTGAAGTCGAAGAATGTAGAATTAGTAGATTATGTGTTATTGAAATTTTAAACAAGGTGAAATACAAACGATTTTAGAAAAAGGGGGAGGGGTTTTGTGTGTTGTGTTGCTTAAAATCAAAATGATCAATAAAAATTATTTCGAAATTGATTAGAACCTTTTCAAGCTGTCACTCTTGACAAATTATTCTATTTGAATTAAAAAAAGGCACAAAGATTTAACTTGAAATTGAACCTGATGTAATTGTTTTTTTTATCTTACATAGTTACTTGTTCAAGGCACTATACTTCTTAAGTTTTCTTCAATCATTTTTTGCCTCGGACAAAGAGTGAGCAAAGAAGTTATTCAGATTCTTTCTGTTTCTTTTGCTGGAGCAAGAAAAGCATTAATCAAACAATATCTGAGGTTAAATATTTGCTTTCTTGCGTGAACTTTAGCTTTTCAGCCAGCTAAAAGCCTAAAACCAACATTCATGAATCAAATTGAACTCTGTCCACCGTTATGTTTTCTTATGAAACGGTGTGCAAACGGATGAGCGAGGATTTAAATTTAACAAAAATTACGTATTTAAAAACCTCCTCCATTTATCGCGTTTTATATCAAGAAAAACTAAGCCCTTTTTCAATAAAAATCAATCTATAGAATCAGGAAACTAAAAACGACTGTGCGACCGAAAAATCACCACCGTTTCAAAGGAAAAACAGAAATTATTTGACAAGGACATTTTCTCTGGGCAACCACTAGTTTGCTGCGATTTGTTTGGCGGGTTTTAAAAATCATTCGTGTCAAACGGCGGGTTTTAAAAGTCATTGTTTATGTTTTTGACATTAGTTTACATAAAGAATAGCCGTGAGGACACGGTCTCAGGATTCATCGAATAACAACAACATCCAGCCTATCATCCGGGATTATATCGACAAAAACGCGAGTTCAAGCAAATAATTCAACTTCCCCTCTCAATCAGCTGAGTCGGCAAAGTAGTAAACAATCCAAAAATAGAATTGAGTGAAGCAGAGGAGAGAGAGAGGGAAAGGGACAACAACATTTTTGCCTCTCCAATTTTTTGACATTTTGCAGGGGTGGAGCAACAACAGGATAGGGGCTCAGCTGTAAAACAGAAATATAAAGTCCAAAACTAGCTGTAAATCTGCTGTAAAAGCGCATTTGGTGCAGATGTCAAAACATTTTAGCTTTTTGTCGCAGCTGTAAATGCGCTGTTAGTGCTGAACAGTGACTTTATTTAGTGCTGGATGGTTACTTGGGAATTCTTATGGAGCGAACTGTCAAAAACTGCTCGACTGCGACTTCCATTCGAGCAGTTTTTGCTTTTTTCTACAATGGATTTCTTATGGAGCGAACTGTCAAAAACTGCTCGACTGCGGGTGCTCCATATTGAGCGCTTTTTTAGCATAAATTTTAACATAGATATTGCTCTCGACGATTTCTTTATTCTCTATCGTTTCAGTGTCTTTAAATAAATCAAGACTGTCCAAAATACTGAGTATGACTTTTCCATTGCGAAAACTAGTTTTGCTCTACTAAAAGCAGCGATATTTGTGTCGTTTTGTTGCAAATGTTTCGAAAATCTGCTGTAAGCCAATTCAAACGCTAGCAAGAAAAAACTCAACACGTATGTACTAACAATCAGTGGCAACAGCTTAATCACATCGTTAAGGCGAATGGTTTGCAACTCTGTTTCCGCCACTTTACCTTCTTTGACTCGGCTTACCCTGTTTGAAAAATGTCGCACGTCGTGCGAGCTGTCGCGCGGTTTTGATTTTACCGTTTCGATATCGATTGGTCGAAAGGACGACAAACGGACGACAAACACTCGACATGCCCGACATTGTTTTTTCCATCGATTTTCCTTCAATTTGACGTCACGATTTTCGTCGACGCAGTTTGACAGTTCTCTTCAGTTGGTCTTGTTTGGACTTGATCAAATCAGAGAAACTTTGAACCGAATCGAACCAGTTTACGTTGTTGAAAAGTTCGTGTGGATTTTTGCCGGTTGATTGGTAAGTTGTGTTGCTTTTTTTGCGAGCGGCTTTATCACAGCAATATTTATATTCCAGATTTTCTGATTTCGGCCTTCGTGGTGGAGGAGGAGGAGAACGGGTCACATCGTTGCTCCGGCGGGCCATGCCGGAAGACGGGAAGGAGCACCCGGTCTGTGATCGAGGAAGCGGATTGGTGTTTAACTTTCCGCGGGATGTGGCGGTGCATGGTTTTTATACGGTGAGTTGGGTTTTGAAACGATAGAGGAGGTGTGCATCGTAGTGTTTCCTTCCCATTTGGACGACGAAAAATAAATGAGGACGATGAAAGTGTGAGGGGAAAGGGCTGGGGTGGGGACTGGACAATTTAAAACCTGAAACCATCACAAATTCTAAACAATAATATTCTATTTTTTCAATTCTGATTCTTTTCAATTCCACAATTCAAATTTTCTAAGATTCAAATAAATATAAAATAATACAATTAAATGGTATGGTTTCGTTCAAAAATATGATAAAAATTAAAAATATACACTCAAACCCCGATGGTTTGACACCAACAGTTTGTCACTTTTTAGTTTGACTTTGAAAACAAGACATATATATTATAAAATTATAAAATTATAAAATTATAAAATTATAAAATTATAAAATTATAAAATTATAAAATTATAAAATTATAAAATTATAAAATTATAAAATTATAAAATTATAAAATTATAAAATTATAAAATTATAAAATTATAAAATTATAAAATTATAAAATTATAAAATTATAAAATTATAAAATTATAAAATTATAAAATTATAAAATTATAAAATTATAAAATTATAAAATTATAAAATTATAAAATTATAAAATTATAAAATTATAAAAATATAAAATTATAAAATTATAAAATTTTAAAATTATAAAATTATAAAATTATAAAATTATAAAATTATAAAATTATAAAATTATAAAATTATAAAATTATAAAATTATAAAATTATAAAATTATAAAATTATAAAATTATAAAATTATAAAATTATAAAATTATAAAATTATAAAATTATAAAATTATAAAATTATAAAATTATAAAATTATAAAATTATAAAATTATAAAATTATAAAATTATAAAATTATAAAATTATAAAATTATAAAATTATAAAATTATAAAATTATAAAATTATAAAATTATAAAATTATAAAATTATAAAATTATAAAATTATAAAATTATAAAATTATAAAATTATAAAATTATAAAATTATAAAATTATAAAATTATAAAATTATAAAATTATAAAATTATAAAATTATAAAATTATAAAATTATAAAATTATAAAATTATAAAATTATAAAATTATAAAATTATAAAATTATAAAATTATAAAATTATAAAATTATAAAATTATAAAATTATAAAATTATAAAATTATAAAATTATAAAATTATAAAATTATAAAATTATAAAATTATAAAATTATAAAATTATAAAATTATAAAATTATAAAATTATAAAATTATAAAATTATAAAATTATAAAATTATAAAATTATAAAATTATAAAATTATAAAATTATAAAATTATAAAATTATAAAATTATAAAATTATAAAATTATAAAATTATAAAATTATAAAATTATAAAATTATAAAATTATAAAATTATAAAATTATAAAATTATAAAATTATAAAATTATAAAATTATAAAATTATAAAATTATAAAATTATAAAATTATAAAATTATAAAATTATAAAATTATAAAATTATAAAATTATAAAATTATAAAATTATAAAATTATAAAATTATAAAATTATAAAATTATAAAATTATAAAATTATAAAATTATAAAATTATAAAATTATAAAATTATAAAATTATAAAATTATAAAATTATAAAATTATAAAATTATAAAATTATAAAATTATAAAATTATAAAATTATAAAATTATAAAATTATAAAATTATAAAATTATAAAATTATAAAATTATAAAATTATAAAATTATAAAATTATAAAATTATAAAATTATAAAATTATAAAATTATAAAATTATAAAATTATAAAATTATAAAATTATAAAATTATAAAATTATAAAATTATAAAATTATAAAATTATAAAATTATAAAATTATAAAATTATAAAATTATAAAATTATAAAATTATAAAATTATAAAATCATAAATTCAAAAATTTCTATAAATCACATACTCTTATATTTTCAAATTGTATTATTCTCAAAATTCTTGATATTCTCAAAACTTTTTTTAAAAATATCAAAGATTTTATTTTTATTTTAAAATTATTCAGATATTTTAAATTTTAACGATTCTAACATTAAAACATTTCATAATTGCTTAAAAACTTTAAAGTTCATTGCTTTTTTAGCAAGGACTTCAGAGTCCCAAGAAACAAAATTCTCCATACAAATTTTTGATAAAAATTAACATGCGTTGATGTTGATTTATCTGAAATTAAAAATGTTTGAATTTTGTTGTTGTTTTTTTTCCTATTTTTTTCCTAAAAATTTACAAGTTTAAATTGACCAAATTTTTTTTATTTTACATTGAAAGTTAAATTTTACATTTTTAGTTATGTTTTTGAATGATTTAGCCAAATGACGTAATCTTTTTTCAGGTAACCAAAAATATTCCAATCGAATCCTGCTGACAACCCAGCGTTTCCGTATTGTCCCACGGAACGGAAGCTGTAACGATCGCAAAAACACCTGCACTGGAAGTGCGTATACCAACGTTGTCCCGTAGGCCATCAATCTGTGAGAATTAAATAGAAGCGCCGCTCCAGTGCCGTATCTACACGCTGGTGTCGACTCCAAAAGATGGCTGACAAAGTCCGGCCAAGATGCCGAAGCGACGAGATGAGCTGAAAGGCCAATCGGAAGACAACGCCAAAAACCACGTGAAGATCGCGACACACAACAAGAAAAATTAATGAATGTTTGTGAAATCGAGTGAAAAAGATTAATTAACAGAAAAATATATCTAAAAATAATTTAAAATATTTTTTCTTTTATTTTTACTGCAACATAACCTAAAAAACAGCACACGACAAAGGCACGACAACCTAAATAACAAAACCGTGCGACGTCGGTCGAATGTCGTACGACAATGTCGAACAATTTCGATGATCGATCGCACGACAAATACGACATTTTGGTGCAAAAACGTATGACATTCGTGCGAAAGTCGCACGACATTGTCGTGCGACGTCGTACGGTTGCACGGACGACAAACGACGGACGTCCGACGGACTTTTCAGTCAGGGTATCTGCAGAAGTCTAACGGAGGTGAACATGGATTCGAATTCGTAGTGGATAATACCGTGCTGCGCCATTTGCAGTATCAACTGATTGATTTTCCACTCCATGAAAAGATCGCGCCGGGCCACGAATGCCACGTAGAACACGTGCACCTTCTCGGGCACGATGAAAAGCAAATCATTTCCGTGATCGTCGTAGATTGTCTCCGCCATTGAGTGGGCCTTTTCCTTGGGCAGGAGGAAAGCGTGACGTCCGTTTGCGAAAATGGGATTTTCACGGTTTTGGGGGAGGGGCAGGATTTTCAGCTTGGTTTTGATTTGTTGCACCGTTCGGTCTCCAGTCACGTGCTGCAAGCTGTTGAAGATGAATGGAACTGTGACGATGTTAACGTTGGCGTTTAGAAGTTTGTTCAAAGAGTCGATTTCTTTGGAAACCGGTACGTTGAGGTACTCAATCAGGGATCCTTGCAGGATGTTGTTGACGATCATTGCGCTAAACATGAGCGATACGGTTACGATTCGGAGTTTGGTATCTTTGAAGGCATAAGTGCCAAAGTTGTACATTATGCCCGTCCCGGTGAGCAACAAGTGAGTGAATTCGTTCTCTAAAGTTGGACCGAATAGCTTTCGGTTGATGGTACCGAAGAGCGCCAATATGGAGCAAAATAGTATCGCCACCCTCCGATAGTACAGTCTCGTGACGACCACGTAATCCGTGTGAGATGTTTTGGGATTACGATTTTTTGGAGCAGCAGCGTAAATTTCGGTTTGCTTCAAAGGATTCAGGAAAATTACGTTACTAGCAGACACATCATGGATTAGGTGGGGATAAGAATCAATATCGGCAGAGCGCATACCTTTTCCTGAAAAGAAAGATAAATCTCAATAAAAGAAAACTAGTAGAAACAACTCAAATCACCAAATTGGTATCCACCGACGGCGAACCTGCAGGATGCGTTAATCATTTTGAGAATAATTTGCAAAATATTCACTCCAGCTGGAAATTTCTTAAAAAGAGTTCCTTGTAGATGTGGTATCGTGATCTGTAATACAAATTAACGTGATCTTCAAACAAAAATTTCTTCATAACCTCACCGTAACCGGAAATCCGTTAAAGTTATTCAACTCGCGCAAATCAGCTGACTGCGTATGATGTTCCGTTGAAGTCGCCAAATTGTAATGCATCCCATTGAACGGATTAAAAATGCACCAAACCAACCTATTGTCCCCATCAATCGACGTTATAGCAATGTTAAACAACTCAAAAAGTTCCCAAGCCAGCCGCAACCGCTCAACTGCCTTCCTGTACGATCCTTTCCTGAACACGAACAAACATCTGGCCAACGGATTTGAGCTTTTGACCGTTTCCAGAACGGTAAAATACTCGGCCGGTGCGTCGACGTAAACCAAATAGGCTTCCGCGTGAGAATTTCTAATAGCTGTTTGCGAAAATCGAGCGTTCTGCTTCCTATGAACGACTGTGGCAACCGTGAACGACATCCCCAAACAGTCGTGGAAATGTTTGATGTAAGGTGTAACCGGGAACTTTTCTCCGTAAGGAATGCTGAACAGGTGAATTTTTTTCACGTCCTGAAAAATTCACGTGGCCAAAATTGATCGACATCGTTTGAAATGAAAAAGTGACGATGCTCTCGAAATTACCTTGAAAAATGACATCATAAGATTGGCCCCGTAAAGGTGAGGAAATGCCGATGCTTTCATAATGCTCTGCTCTAAAAACGAAACATTTGTCGAATTTATTTTGCACGTAAATGTAACGAAAATCAATAGCACAATTTTCATTTTAAGCCACAAAATGCGCTTCGAACTGTTTACATCGTTTGCTGCAATTTCAATGGGGATGTTAGTGCATTTTGTCATAAAGTAGCTTTCGTTTATTTTGAATTGCTTAATAGCATTGCTGCTAATGGAAAATATTTTGATTGTAGATGATTTAACATTTGTTTGATAGCTGAAATTAGTTAGATTTCTTTAATTTTATTAACGTCAATTTTGATAACATGAAATAGACGTTATAAATTAATAGAAATATTTGAAAACATTAAGCCAAATATTTTAACAGAACTTGTCATTGAAAATCAATTCTTTCCTAGTAAAACATCATGTTTTTGTACACACTTAGATTTTTTACCGAATTCGGTAAAGTTAACCGAATTTTCAACTGCTGAACAGTTCGGTAAACTGAAAATTACCGAATTCGCAATAAACCTACCGGAATTCGGTAAAATTATGTTAATTTTAACGGATGGCTTACCGATCTAAACTAAACAAATTTTTCAACTACCGAATCCGGTAAAAATAAGGTCTAAGTGTGTAGATAGGGGTTCATACAGTCATGCCTCGCTTTTGCACGCCTCGGTTAACTGAAGCACAGAGCTTATGGGCTTTTGGCTATATGGGAGACATTGGGAATAATCGTATGAAAAATAATACCAACATCAAAAAAATATAGTTAATCAGGATGCTATCAATGCCATCAATGCTATCAAGCTATCGATTGCACTTATAATAACATGAAAATTTTAACAAAAATACGTATTTTACCTGTATTTTGAAAATGCAATGTTTCTCGAAAAAAATACTCAAAATTATTGTTATTGCAATATGGGTGTCAAATGATCGGGATTTTCTTACATTTCACAAGTAATATTTTTTTGAAAATACAAAAAAAAATAACAAAACAACGTTTTCGAAAAAAATACTCAAAATTTTAGTTTTTCACAATATGGGCATCAAACGATAGGGATTTTTTCATATATTTCGAAAGATATAGCACAATTTTTTGAAAATACTCAAATTTTTCATCAAACTTCGTATTTTTGAAAAAATAATTTTCAAAATTTTATCTTTTTCACAATACGGGTATCAAATTGTCGATTTTTGGTACATTTCGAATATAATAACAACATTTTTTTTTTTGAAAATACTTGAAAATTAATAAAACTACGTCCCTATTTTCGAAAAAAACTCAAAGTTTCAGTTTTTTTTCTTCAATATGGATATCAGATGATTGGGTTTTTTCATACATTTCGAATATAGTCTCTTTTTTTTAAATACTAAAAAATTTCACGAAACTAAATATGTTTATAGCTACTGATTGTATTATAATTACATGAAAATTTTCACAAAAATACGTATTTTCCTGTATTTTGAAAATGGAATGTTTCTCGAAAAAATACTCAAAATTATTGTTATTGCAATATGAGTGTCAAATGATCGGGATTTTTCATACATTTCAAACGTAATATTTTTTTTAAAATACAAAACAACGTATTTTTGAAAAAAAAACTCAAAATTTTAGTTTTTAACAATATGGGTATCGAACGATAGAGATTTTTTCATACATTTCGAAGGTTATATTTTTTTTTTGAAAATACTAAAAAAATTACAAAACAAAGTATTTTTGAAAAAAAATACTCAAAATTTTAGTTTTTAACAATATGGGTATCGATGATGCATGAAAATTCAAAAATCTGTATCTTTAAGGAATTTTTTGATCGATTTGGTGTCTTCGGCAAAGTTGTAGGTATGGATACGGACTACACTGGAAAAAATAATACATGGTAAAAAAAATATGGTGATTTTTTTATTAAACTTTTTATCACTAAAACTTGATTTGCAAAAAACACTATTTTTATTTTTTTTTTATTTTTTGATATGTTTTAGAAGACATCAAATGCCAACTTTTCAGAAATTTCCATGTTGTGCAAAAAATCATTGACCGAGTTATGAATTTTTTAATCAATACTGATTTTTTCAAAAAAATCGATATTTCGGTCGCAAAAATTTTTCAACTTCATTTTTCGATGTTAAATCAAATTTGCAATAAAAAAGTACTTTACTGAAATTTTGATAAAGTTCACCGTTTTCAAGTTAAATCCATATTTAGGTGACTTTTTTGAAAATAGTCGAAGTTTTTCATTTTTTTTAAATAAGTGCACATGTTTGCCCACTTTTGAAAAAATATTTTTGAAAAGCTGAGAAAATTCTCTATATTTTGCTTATTCGGACTTTGTTAATACGACCTTTAGTTGCTGAGATATTGCAATGCAAAGGTTTAAAAACAGGAAAATTGATGATTTCTAAGTCTCACCCAAACAGCCCACCATTTTTTAATGTCGATATCTCAGCAACTAATGGTCCGATTTTCAATGTTAAAATATGAAATATTTGTGAAATTTTCCGATCTTTTCGAAACCAATATTTTCAAAATTTTTAAATCAAGACTAACATTTCAAAAGGGCCAAACATTCAATATTACGCCCTTTTACCACCAATTTTTTTTAACCATGTATTATTTTTTTCCAGTGTAGTCCGTATCCATACCTAAAACTTTGCTGAAGACACCAAATCGATCAAAAAATTCCTTCAAAAGATACAGATTTTTGAATTTTCATACATCATTTTTGTATGGACAGATGCCAAATTTGTATGGAAAATTATATGGACAAACTAATGATGCAAAATGGCTTCTTTGAGCATACCGAAGGCACCAAAAAAGTTACAGTCGGATTAAAAAATACAAAAATTAAAATTAAAGAAAAAATACCGATTTCGTAGAGAATTGCTCATATGTTTAGAAGACCTATTTCTTGCTGAAAAATCTCAATTATGCAAATCAAAAAATTATTTAATTATTTCTTAAGTTAATGTTTTTTATATATATTAACTTTCCCATTTTGCATGATCAGTCCACAAAATTGTATGAAACTTGCAAAATGGCTTCTTTTGAGAAAGAGAATGCATGGACAAAGTTTTATCTAAATAAATGAAAACCCTGGGAAAATGGCAAAACTCTAGCATTTTTCTGTTGAAATCGGCCTTTTTCTTCTTGAACATAAATTTAACTACATGTATCCAATACTTTCAATATTTTCATAATTATTAGTAGGCTTAGTGATTTTTCACGCTCGAAAATTGCAAATTTCACGGGGACCACAATTTCAAAACACCTAATTTCACGCAAATTTTGCGGAACTTTAAAAATGTTCAAATGACTCTGAAAATCATATGTTTAAATCACAGAAACTACTGAAGCATTCAGTATATATTATTCTTTAATAAACAAAAAAAATCACTTAATTTGAATGCGACACAAAAAAAATCTCCTAATTAAAAAAAAATCCTCCTGGTTTAGGGATGGGCTCTACACAGATTTTGAAACAAAAAGTAGGGCACGCGTATTCTCATTTACTGAACTGCTCTTTTAATATTCGACTAATATAGCTTAAATGTTTTCGCTAATTTGCTTCTGTTATATTTTTTTACATTTTATTGAATTTAATATCAAAGCAAGATTTAACAATCTTCTACGGTCAAAATGAGTAAAAAAAATTAAAGTTTCTGCGACATTTAGCCAATTAAACATTTTTTAAGGGTTTTAGCTCACTTTTCAAAAACTGAATTTAACAATTTGCAAAAATATTATCATTTTTAACAAAATTTAAATTTTTATTCTAAATGAGAAAGGAAAACGAAAAAAGTGATATTTTTTTAACTTTCACTGGAATAATTCACCCAAACAAACAAATAGTGTTAAAATTAAACAGGCCCAAAATGAAAATTTAATATGTTTTTAAAATATGATTCCAAAGATAAAAAAAAATTGTTTTCATTTTATTTTAAGCTTAATTCTTTCAATTTCTTCCAAAACTAAACCATTCAAATAAAATAGCAGTAAAATTTTTAACACAGCGAACGAAAATATTACTAAATTTAGTTAGTTTTCAGTGTCTTGCGAACCTTCGTGGTGAACGGACACTAGAGCTGCGGTATTTTTTACTACCTAAGCTCAGAGTTATTTCAAAACAAAATTCACAGTCTTTTTAAAGACTACCTGAGTTATTTTCCAAAATTCTAAACAGTCTTTTCAAGACTAACCCCACCTGAAATTTTGTTGTATTTTACAAACAAAGCCATCTTTTAAGAGAACTTTGCTTGCAAAATGCGTCAAAACAAAGGTAAACGCAAATCTTCTGAAGATTTGGTCGTTACGTCGGTGAAGCGTTTGAACGCTAAACCGGCTAACGGAAACAGAAAAAGAAAACAGCCTCTTCTGAGGTCTGATTCTGATTCTGAATGTGAGGTCAATCCTCCAATTCCATTGACAAACAGTTTCGGTGTTTTATCCGAAACTGATGACAAGGAACCTTCTTCTCGTACTGAGCCTTCTGCCGTCGAGAAACGAGTAAAGGCTCCGCCAATTGTAGTGACTTCCGTCTCCGATTTGGCCAGCTTTCGAACGCAACTGAAGAATTGCAAGGAAACTTGCAATTTGAAAGTTTCGTTCCAGCTTGGTCGAAGAGGAGAATGTCGCTTGTTGACGGAATCTTTACAAGATCACCAAACTTTTGTTGGTTATTTGAAAAACCACAAACACAATTTCTACACGTATGAGACCAAGAATGCTCGGCCATTCAAGGCGGTCTTGAAAGGTCTCTCCAACGACTTGTCGGTAGATGAGATCAAAAACGAACTTAAGGTGTTGCTTGGCTTTGCCCCATCCCAAGTAATACCAATGAAGAAAAAATCAAACGGGAATATTTCTCGCTTTGGTTTGACTTCACAATTTTATCTGATTCATTTCAACAGAAATGAAATCAACAATTTGAAACTTTTGGACAAAGTTCAGTTTTTGTTCCATGTACGGGTAAAGTGGGAGCATTTTAAGAAACATGGCGGTAATGGCCAGAATCTGACCCAGTGCCGGCGTTGCCAGGCATTCGGTCACGGTACTGATCATTGCACCATGGTTCCAAAATGCATGGTTTGCGGGGATTCTTCTCACGACAAGGACAATTGTCCCGTGAAAGAAGTCACCCAATTTAAATGTGCAAATTGTGGTGGAAATCACAAATCAAATTTTTGGGATTGCCCCATCAGAAAAAAGGTTTTGGATTCTCGTGCTAAGCATCAGCCGAAATCCAAACCGAAATTTTCTCAATGTCAGGTTGTACCTGCATCTTTAAATCAAACGTTCGTGCTGTCTCACTCGAACAATTCTAGAAATACCCCTACCGTGGAAAAGTTAGGTAACAACAATGGCATTTCTTATGCTAACGTCGTTTCGGGTTCATCCACGAATTTTAAATCCTCTACCAATCTTTCTGAAATTGGGCAGGTACTTCAAATCTCATTTGAAAATTTTTCTGCTGGCAACGCTTTGGGATCTTCTGATCTCGGCGATGTTACGTTTGAAAAAATGACTTTTTTGCAAAACTCACTGTTTGGTTTGATTCAAACAATGAGTAATGCAACATCCATGATGGAAGCAATCCAGATTGGATTAAAATTTGCGAATGATGTTGTTCTTACCCTGAAGTTTAATCATGGATCTAAGTAATTCCATCAATATTATGAATTTTAATGCTCGCTCTTTAAAAGCGAAAGAAAATGAATTTTTCAACTTTTTACGAGTTCATAACGTGCATGTTGCTGTTATAACCGAAACATAGCATAGCATAGCATTGGTGTCTACCCGTAGCTGCTACTTCGTTATTGACCAGGACCCCCAAACATTGCTCCGTGGACCACAGATGAAAAGTAGGAACCAATCATCACCCCTTCGCAATTTTCAAAGGTCCCTATCGTGCTGATCAATACCGACGCCGGCCACGACCAGTGGTAAGACACGGGGAAGTGGATGGGAATGTTAGCCGATACTTGAGTGATGGGACCGCCAAATCGACTGCGTCTCCGACAAAGTATCACATGAGTTTTGAGGGGTTAGTAAGATGGGTATGAGGTCAGGATTCACTGTGGTAGGTGATGCGACCATGAGCAATTTGTTTATCGGTTGAAATTTTTAAAATCTTAGGCAGCCGGCTGCGGAAAGATACATAATTAATTATTTAAAAAAGTTTTTTTTATAATCGAACGCGTGCCAACCGAGCAGTATTGCTGTGGGATGGACTTATCAGTATCTTCATACTATTTGAACAATTTAGTTACCGAACGCAAAGAAAACAGGACACCGCGTAAACGATTGTTATGAAATTAAAACAATAACTTAAACGATCTAAACCGGCGGCGTGCATTCCGATCAACGATGATTAATGAAGGAATTATGAAAAATAAAAAAGTAAAGTAAATAAGTAACCGCGAGGTCCCGCTACACAAAATCGAATCTTAACAGCGATACAACGATAATGGAAAACATAGAATTGCAACTAAACTAACTAAACGATCAAAAACGCGTATACTTAGGGTAATAATAAATAATGAAACGACGAAAATATCCAGGAAAATTTGTATTTACCGACCGATTTTTTAATTTTACGCGGCTTTAAATATTTATTGAGCTGAAAAAAAAGAAACAATAAACTCAACCACGCTCTCAAACATACATAAACCAATATGCTATTCTAGCCATTAGATTTTAGACATAGATTTTTATCATAATCAAACTTACAAAATAGCTAAGTACCCAAAATTGGGCTGAATTTCAAGTACAATAATTACGGACAAGTGTGACTACTGTTAAAGCATAGCATGACACTCAGTGAGTGACACTCACTTGTTCAAACAGTACTCATTCGCAGTTGGCACTCACACACACTCATCATCCATTCTTCTACACACACACTCACACATTCTTAAGACGTCATCAAGAAACGAGCTCACCCATGTATTACAGGCTGGCAACCGCTCGCTTTTCCGCATCTGCTACTGCAACATCAATATTGGGTGCAACCCAACCGCACCGCCCAGACGACGGCAGCGTTGAACAAATCCATTTGTCGTCGGGCCCGCTGCCTATGACGTCCATGTGTCCAACTTCCGGTCTACACCAACCGTTTAAACCCAAGCTCGACATAAAACGAGCTCACCCGATCGGCTCGTAGTAGGCCTCACAAACACTAATCCAGCCATAAATAATAAATAAATCCAAAAAAACTAACTCTCGAATTCAACGTATTTTACACAAAACATTTAAATCAAATCCTTCCAAATACATTTTTTAAATAAGAAGATATATCCAGCATAACTCTTGACGCATTCATGCATATTCCGATTGGATTTCGCTCGGCCGATTTTCAAACACTAAATCCAGAGAGCTTTTGAACGCATTTACTTTTCTGATCGGGTCGCACATTCATTATTCCACTGCGGGCGGCACTTCATTTGCACGCGTGTTTTCTTCTTGGGATGACAGCAGCTGATTTTCTTTTCTCTTTTCTTTCATGCGCTATCCCATGTAAACGATGTAAACGCCACTAGCGCATCTTCCGTCACTCTCACTCTTCCTTCGTGTATTCCCCACCGACAGCGACACCGAAAAAGCTTTACAAAAAGCTTCAGTTCAAACCACGTGACGTTTCTAAGGGACAAAGTGAAACTGAAAAACACAAGCGAAGACTACAAGAGCAAAAACAAAACAAAGATTCCTTCCATGATTCGACGAATTCAAGAGCGAATATTTGATTCTAATTTTCGATATTCCGGCTGAACTCCATAATATTCCGACTCAAAACTTCAAAAACTATCATTTACTACCGATTCCAAAACCAATGAGCGATTATTCACACTTATTTTCACAATTTGCCGCGGAGCCTCTTCACGACCGACCCGATCTGACCAGTGTGTGGGCCCGAATAGCTCCCTCGGTCTGATTGCGTACCAGACGCAGCCTTCTAATGACTGCGCACGGACGCAGCCAAATGGATCTGACAGCTGGCGGGGCAGAGTCAACAGTCAGCCTCTTTCATCAACCAACCGTCGAGGGATCAAGTTGGCAATCACGCTGCGGGGATTCCTCCAGCAAACCAACTTCTCCACAATGGCGATTCCTGCCAGGAGAAATCTTTTCTTTTCCTCGTCAGAGGTTGGTTTTCGGGGATCCCCCAGCGCTGAATAATTTAAAAAAAAAGAAGTGTGCGAGAAAAGAACGTAGCGAATTGGCGTGGGCGGTAAATAAGGTATGTTTGCGAACAGGATGAGTTTTAGTTTCCACCGTATGCTAAGATGAGGTGGTTGCGTAATGGGCCGAAAAAAAGTGGGGTGCAGTCGCTCGTTGTTGTTGGGAGCTGATTTTGCTGTTTTTTGTTTTTTTTTAAGTGGTTTACCCCGTGAGGCGAGCACGTCAACAGCAAAGTTGGATGTTTTTGACGTTTCATGTGTGGGCTTCCAGATTCTTTCCAAAGTCTGTACTGCAGCAATATAATTACTGCATGCTCTAGATCACTACAAATTAAAATTAAAAAAAAAAAACAAAGTGGCACGTGAATAAGAAAGAAAGCAGCGTCCTTTCTTGTGCAGTTTTTCTTTTGTTGTGATTGCGGCGGTGGCCGCGTGGTGATGGGTTGCTGCCCTGGTGAAGCTGGAGGACTGGTAAATGTCTGCCCCTGGAAGGTTTTTTTTTTGAACACGGTGAGTGCAATTGTTTTTTACGGAAAGTCCGAAATTTTGCGCTGGCATTGTTTTGTGCAGGGCGGGAGATGACAAGGTGCTTGTGTGATAAAAGGAATGAGAGAGAGCAAAAGGAAGGGCCCGAATTTGAAACAGGAGAGTTGGAAATTTATATTGACATTTTGTAGCAGTGGTGCCAGATCCTCTGCTTTCAAGATCTGTTTCATGGCAGTGGTTTTGTCTGCAGTTGGTTTGCAGATTTATTTATTTTTGTTTGTGTTTATGATGAGTAACTTATCTTAATGTTAACTGTCGGTGAGTAGCTGTGTCACAGCGGTTTGATGGCTTGTGGATGTTCACTGAATAGGCCTGGCGGAGAGACGGCTTGTGAATATCCACTGAAAAGGCCTGGAGGGGAGGCTTGTGAATGTCCACTGAATAGGCCTGGCGGAGTGATGGCTTGTGGATGTTCACTGAATAGGCCTGGTGAAGAGGAGGCTTGTGGATGTTCACTGAATAGGCCTGGCGGAGAGACGGCTTGTGAATATCCACTGAAAAGGCCTGGAGGGGAGGCTTGTGAATGTCCACTGAATAGGCCTGGCGGAGTGATGGCTTGTGGATGTTCACTGAAAAGGCCTGGTGAAGAGGAGGCTTGTGGATGTTCACTGAAAAGGTCTGGAGAAGAGGAGGCTTGTGAATATCCACTGAATAGGCCTGGCAGAGAGGAGGCTTGTGGATGTTCACTGAATAGGCCTGGTGGAGAGGAGGCTTGTGAATATCCACTGAAAAGGCCTGGAGGGGAGGCTTGTGAATGTCCACTGAATAGGCCTGGCGGAGTGATGGCTTGTGGATGTTCACTGAATAGGCCTGGTGAAGAGGAGGCTTGTGGATGTTCACTGAATAGGCCTGGCGGAGAGACGGCTTGTGAATATCCACTGAAAAGGCCTGGAGAGGAGGCTTGTGAATGTCCACTGAATAGGCCTGGCGGAGTGATGGCTTGTGGATGTTCACTGAATAGGCCTGGTGAAGAGGAGGCTTGTGGATGTTCACTGAATAGGCCTGGCGGAGAGACGGCTTGTGAATATCCACTGAAAAGGCCTGGAGGGGAGGCTTGTGAATGTCCACTGAATAGGCCTGGCGGAGTGATGGCTTGTGGATGTTCACTGAAAAGGCCTGGTGAAGAGGAGGCTTGTGGATGTTCACTGAAAAGGCCTGGAGAAGAGGAGGCTTGTGAATATCCACTGAATAGGCCTGGCAGAGAGGAGGCTTGTGGATGTTCACTGAATAGGCCTGGCGGAGAGGAGGCTTGTGAATATCCACTTAAAAAGGCCTGGAGGGGAGGCTTGTGAATGTCCACTGAATAGGCCTGGCAGAGTGATGGCTTGTGGATGTTCACTGAAAAGTCCTGGTGAAGAGGAGGCTTGTGGATGTTCACTGAAAAGGCCTGGTGAAGAGGAGGCTTGTGAATATCCACTGAATAGGCCTGGCGGAGATACGGCTTGTGAATATCCACTGAATAGGCCTTGTGGTGAGACGGCTTGTGAATATGGCCTTGGTGGAGTGATGGCTTGTTAATGCGTACTAAAAGGTCAAACTCGTCGAAGGGCTTGTGGGAATCCACTGAATAGGTCCTGGCTTGTGAGAAATCATTGAAAGGCCAAACTCATCGAAGGGCTTGTGGGAATCCACTGAATAGGTCCTTGCTTGGAATCGCTAAAAGTGATTATAAAGAAAAATGTTTTGGAATTATGAAAGAATGTATAAAAGAAAATATGCAGGGTGGAATGAAAATAAGGGAATGAGGTTCAGCCAAAAAATGGAACAAGGGAGAAGAGACCAAAAGCAACTCATCGTGTTAAATGAAGAAGCCCTTAATGGACTTAATGTGTATTAATTTTTTTGAGTATGCAAACGTTAAAGATTAAAATTAGTGTTGGCCGGATAGGAAAGGCATGGTATGCGAATATGTTGAGGCAGTTACAAAAAAGTTACTGGATTGTTTGTGGAAAGCGTCTAATGGAAATCCGCAGAATCGGCAAGAGTTAGTGAATGTCTAAACACATTTATGTCAATTAGGGTCAGCATTCTAAGTAGTTATAAATGATTGAGGCGTTAATTTTTTTTAGAGAAGGGGGGAGATGTGTGGGCCCGAATAGCTCCCTCGGTCTGATTGCGTACCAGACGCAGCCTTCTAATGACTGCGCACGGACGCAGCCAAATGGATCTGACAGCTGGCGGGGCAGAGTCAACAGTCAGCCTCTTTCATCAACCAACCGTCGAGGGATCAAGTTGGCAATCACGCTGCGGGGATTCCTCCAGCAAACCAACTTCTCCACAACCAGTGCTGCCAAATCGAATCCCCTGTTGCTGTTATAACCGAAACATTTTTAAAAACTGGCACTTATTTGAAAAGTGATCCAGATTATAAAGTTATAACTAATAACCGAATGAATCGAAATGGCGGTGGAGTTGCAATAGTTATCCACCGTAGTATGACTTATAGCACGTTACGTGACTTTAAGTTAAAAGTTATTGAAAGTTTGGGCATTGAACTTGAAACTTCTTTTGGAAAATTATGATTGCAGCTGCATATTTGCCATTCCAATGCACTGGGGAAAATAAAAATTATTTCAAAGGGGATTTGAATAAACTTACTCGGCATAGATCTCGATTTTTGATCATCGGTGATTTTAATGCCAAACACCAATCTTGGAATAATTCAAAAGTAAATTCCAATGGTAAAATTCTGTTCAGAGATTGCACTTCTGGTCTTTATTCGGTTTTATACCCGAATGGGCCAACTTGCTTTTCTTCTGTTAGAAATCCATCAACAATTGATTTGGTTTTGACAAATCAAAGTCAGTATTGTGGTCCTTTAGTGACTCATGCTGATTTTGATTCTGATCACCTTCCAGTAACTTTTTCACTTTCTCATGAAGCAGTTACCAGACCCAATAGTTCTGTGTTTAATTACCACAAAGCTAATTGGGACAGGTATCAGCATCATATTGAGAATAATTTAAATCATGATTTTGTTTTAGAAACCAAAGCTGATATTGATTCAGCCTTGGAATCTTTAACTATTGCAATTTTGGATGCTAGGAATATTGCTATTCCTAAAGTCCAAGTCAAATTTGATTCTCCCATTATTGATGACGATCTTCAGCTTCTGAGTCGTCTGAAAAATGTTCGCCGAAGACAGTATCAACGTTCTCGTGATCCTGCACTGAAGCGAATTCAAAAAGATTTGCAAAAGGTTATTGACCACAGATTCACTCTCCTGCGAAATGAAAAGTTCGCAAGAGATGTCGAACAAATTAAACCTTATTCCAAACCTTTTGGAAACTTTCAAAGGTTCTTAAGAAACCTCAAAACCCATCCCTTCTTTAAAAGATGGTGATAATATTCTATTAACTAATGGGGAAAAAGCTCAAAAACTTGCTCAGCAGTTTGAGAGTGCTCATAATTTCAACTTGAATGTTTTGAGTCCTATTGAAAATCAAATTTCAATAGAATTTCAGAATATTGTTGAACAAGAATTTTCATCAGATGAAGTTTTTAATACGGATCTGAATGAAATAAAATCTATTATCAAAAAATTTAAAAATATGAAAGCCCCTGGTGAGGATGGCATTTTTACATTTTAATTAAAAATTACCAGAAGCAACTTTAAGTAGCTTGGTCAAAATTTTCAACAAATGTTTTGATTTGGCATATTTTCCCAGTAGTTGGAAAAATGCCAAAGTAATTCCGATTTTGAAACCGGATAAAAATCCTGCTGAAGCCTCAAGCTATCGGCCCATTAGTTTGCTTTCATCTATTAGTAAATTATTCGAAAGAATAATTCTTAATAGAATGATGACGCACATTAATGAAAATTCAATTTTCGCTGATGAGCAGTTTGGATTTCGCCTTGGGCATTCAACTACTCATCAGTTGTTGAGAGTTTCAAATTTAATTCGAAGCAACAAATCTGAGGGCTTTTCTACTGGCGCTGCTCTTCTAGACATAGAAAAAGCATTTGACAGTGTTTGGCATAAAGGTTTGATTGCGAAATTGAAAAGGTTTAATTTTCCGATTTATATCGTGAAAATTATTCAAAATTATTTGACGGATCGTACTCTGCAGGTATGTTATCAGAATAGCAAATCTGATCAACTACCTGTACGTGCTGGCGTCCCTCAAGGAAGCATTTTGGGTCCAATTTTATACAATATTTTTACTTCTGACTTGCCTGATTTGCCCCCAGGATGTCAGAAATCACTTTTTGCTGATGACACAAGCATCTCCGCCAAAGGCAGAAGCCTTCGTGTCATCACAAGAAGATTACAAAAAAGCTTGGATATTTTCAATTCTTATTTGAAAGAATGGAAAATTACTCCAAATGCTGCAAAACTCAACTTATTATTTTCCCTCACAAACCAAGGGCTGATTTTCTTAAACCAAAAAGTCATCACATTATAAAGATGAATGAGGTAAATTTAAAGTGGGAGGATCAAGTGAAATATCTTGGTCTTGGTTTTGACAAAAACCTTACTTAAAAGGATCACATTGAAAGTATCCAGGTTAAATGTAACAAATATATTAAATGTTTGTATCCACTTATAAACAGGAATTCTAGACTTTGTCTCAAGAATAAACTGTTAATTTATAAACAAATTTTCAGACCTGCCATGCTTTATGCTGTGCCGATCTGGACAAGCTGTTGCTTAACCAGGAAGAAAAAACTTCAGAGGATTCAGAACAAAATTCTGAAAATGATTCTGAAACTTCCTCCCTGGTTCAGCACCAGTGAACTTCATCAATTAGCCGAAGTTGACACTTTGGATGTTATGTCCAATAAGATAATTGATGCATTTCGACAAAAATCATTGCAGTCTTCAGCTGCATTGATCCGCTCTTTATATAGTTTATAAGTTAGTTTTAAGGTATCCCTTTTCCTTTTGTACATGTAGGACCTCCTACATTTGAAATCACTGAATAGCGAAAGCTACAATATTTCATGAATAAATGAAAGTTGCTAGAATTTAAAATTGAGGTGAAAAGTCATCGTTTGTGATTGGACACTCAATAATATTTTAACTGAATGAATGTACATGGAAAAGAAATTTGAATAAATATAAATTAAAAAAAAAAAAAAAAAAAAAAAAAGTTAGTTTAAAAAAACTCAAATACTGAATATTTCTTCAAATGGTTCGTATCAACTTAATATACATGTATATTAAAGCTTTTTAATTGAAAACTAATAAAATTTATTGAAATTGTCTAATTGGATGAAATATTCATTAAGTTATTGTTGTTATTAAAAAAGGATTTGAGAAAATTGGTATATTTCACGAAATCGTCAAAAATTACTAACCCTATACTGCCGTTCTACGCATAATTGTCCCATGTCAGTTTTGGACAATTTTGACTTTATGACATTTTTAATTGATGTGTACTTTAAGAAAAACACATAAAATCTGGTTCTTTGTTCGGAAACTCATTAAAAACAACACCAAGTCTGTTTGTCCCATCGTTAAACTTCTACGCATAATTGTCCCACCAAGTATTTTCTTACACGGAATCATTAGTTTTACTAAGCATTATGTCTTGTTTACCAGTTGTATAGCAAGAGAATCACAAATAAGGGTGATAAACTGCTAACTAGGGCGATTAGGGACACATCGGGCGAATAGGAACCCACGGGACAATTATGCATAGAAACGCAGAAATCGGTCGAAAAAATTCAATCGCGTTTTTCTCAGTTGCACTTTTTTGAACATGGGACAATTATGCGTAGAACGGCAGTATATTAGTAATTAAACCAGGGTATTCACTCGCTTCATTCTACAGTAGTTCATAAAGTTATTTTTATTCCTTTTTGAATTTTATTAAATATTTTGAGATAAATCGTTACATTTTCACACAAACATAAAATTTCACGGGATTTCTCGGAAAAAGCCAAATTTCGCGGATTCGTGAAATTTCACTAACCCTAATTATTAGGTATGATAAAACAATTTGAATTACTTGATTACTCTTAATCGACGTTAAAGTAAGCTTCAGCTATTTACATTCTTAATTAGAAAGCTTTCAACTGTTTACAAAAACAAATCAACTTTTAATCACATGTGGTAAAGTAACATTTACTTAAAAGCTTCAGGTAAAACACTAATGTCTAAACTGACAACAATTAAATACATAAAATAAAACATTTATTTCATTACTGAAATGTTAAAAAAAAATAGTAGAAATGATTTATTGAAATGCAATCTAACATTAAATTGCACAATACACAGTGAAGAATCTTCAATAGACGTCTATGGTCGATTTTTTCCATTAGGATTCCATTTCAAATATTATGAATTAGTTCACCAAAAAAAACAACTAATGGACTTCCAAATACTAAATGCGCAAAAAATACTACATTCAGTCTGTAGCAAGCAACTACAAAAGTTTTGACAACCTAATTTGTTCTGAAAATGTGGATTTATCCATTGATTTGTCTGTTTCTAACGTTCAACGCGTTTTCAGCAGCCAACGCGTTATAGGATCCTATTTAGAAACCAGTTTGTCAAAAATGTCAAACATTCCAAAGCTTGCTGCCATCAATTTCATGGAGACATTGTTCAAGGTAACAGTTGGTAAAAGAAAGAAAGATGATAATACAAAAACTATGATGTTTCAGGATGTTAAAATAGCGCATCTGTTCAACATCCGAGAAGAATACAACACATTCGCAGTAACGCCTTTTTTAAAACACTTTCATGGGCAGTTGGATATGTCGTACACAATCAGCCAGACAATTGAAGGAAGAATCCATGCCCGGTTTACAAAAGAAACTAGAAACACTCACGCAGAAGCGTATTTGGTGTACAGTAGAGCACCAAAGGATTTTCACACTGCTCTGCAAACGGTGAAAAAGACAAGTCCGTTGGCGAGATGTATTTTTATTTTTGATCGGGGATCGTATGACGAAGCAGTTGCAAGGGTAAAATTTGCTTGGGAACGTTTTGAACTGTACAACGTTGTCGTATCAACGATTGATGATCAAAACAATCGAATTTGGTGCATGTATAATCCGTTTAGTGGGTTATTTTATAACATGGCTACGTCAGGTTATGCGTCAACTCATTTGAGTGATATACGTAACTTGAATAATTTCCACGGATTTCCTGTAACGGTAACAGTTAGGTAGAATTTAAATGGGAAACGCAGTTTACTGTTGCTTGTTTGTCACATTTAGATCACGAAACCTCAGGTTCAAGGATCGATATCCAAAAAAATTCCGGCAGGATTAAACATTTTGAAAATTGTGTTGAGGATGGTTAACGCATCATGCCGATTTGCCGCTGGAGGATATCAATACGGTAATTGTTCAAATCAACATGAGTACTTGAATTTAATCATTCTCCAATTCAGGAAAGGACTTGCAACCCATAGATATTGATTCCTTTCCACACACTATGCGTGACGTATCGCACACAAATGTGAGATATCTAATACCTTTGAACCAAGCTGAGGTATTCGCTGCAGCTCCTAAGATTCGTCACCAGCAAAGTTCTCCAAGTAGTTACGTCTCCTTCACTCGGAAGTACTACCGAGCTGTGTCGTTGTTATTTTGCATAATTTTGACGATGGTTGGCATCATCACTAGGAGATTATTCGGGCCAACTCCCGAAAGTGAGTTCACTCATTTGCTACTTATGAGTTTAGGAATGATTTGCAGTCTGGCGACACATCCTTACAAAGATACCAAGCTTCGAATAGTGTCCGCTTGCCTGATGATCTCTGCAATAGTTGTAAATGACATACTGCTGGGATCACTGATTGAACACCTCAACGTACCGGTTTCCGAAGAAATTAACTCTTTGAGCAAACTGCTGGAAGCAGACATAAACATCGTAACGGTGCCTTTCGTGTACACCAGCTTCGAACACGTGACAGGAGACCACATTATGCAGCAAATTAAGGCAAAACTAAGGGTCATGCCATTCCCAGCGGACAGCAAAGATCCAATATTCAAAGAAGGCAGACATGCATTCCTACTGCCCAAGGAGAAGGCACAATCGATGGCCGAGACAATCTACGACGATCAGGGAAATGACCTGATTTATGTCGTTCCAGAGAAAATTCACGCGTTGTACGTAGCGTTCGTAGCGCGGCGAAAACTCTCCTTTGCCTGGAAGATCGATGAGGTGATTTTGCAAATGCTGCAACACGGTATAATTCTGTACGAGTTTGATCGAATGTTTATGGCTGTAAAATTACTGCAGATTGAACGTGTTAGGCAGGGTAAGATGGCGGTTGCTAAACTTCAAACTATTGGACTGAAGGACTTGGGCTTTATGGTTCAAGGAGTTGTTATTTTATTTATATCTAGCATATTATTATTCGTTGCTGAGCTAACGTATTTTCAATTTTCTAAACAGATAAGTCGAAACAGTACTCATTTTATAGAGTTTTGCCAGAAAATGTGTCGAAACGTGATGATGAAAGCATACGAATTTGGCAGGGTACTGATTGTTTATGCAAAAACACGATAGGTATTAGGGTGGGTCATTTTTTTCGAAAGTGCTCGGATCCGGCTGAAATAAGGTACATCTTGTAGAGGGACTCTCATACCAAAGGAGAATGGGCAAATTTGTATGGGAGCTGGTCCAAGGATGTACACGAACGGGACCAACTTTTTCGAAAGATCTCGCCGAGACATGAAAAAAAGTCTTCTGGACCAACTCTCTAAACCCCGGGGTTCAAAAGTTACATGCTGTTGAAGTTTGAGCATTTTGGGTAAAAATGTACAAAAAATCGTATTTTTGCTATTTCTAAAATCATTCATAAAATCTCTGTTTCATTATGGATTTCGATTTTCTTGACTTCATTCGACGCGTATCAGCAAAAACTATGAATTCTGATATGTCTTAGCATGATTGAAACATGATTTCTCTTGTTTTTATCCATTTGCACCAGGGGGTAGCGAAGAAGACGCCATCTTGGAAGTTCAGAAAACAAACACTGACAATCAGTATTATACATATTACTATGGTTACACGAAGTGTGTTATCCTGGTTGAACTCAAAAGTCCCATGCAAATGTGTAAAAGCAAACTGGAAAAGGTGTGTTATGCCAATTCTGAGTGTACGGGCGCACTGTTTTGTCGACCAAAAGAAAAAAAGCTAAAAAGGTAAACAGAAAAATCACTTTTTTCGATATGAATTTTCAGCCAATATTGGGATGGAATCTACAAGAATATGATAGAATTTGCCATCAGCAACACAATTCACGTGTTTTTTCAAGAATTTATCGTTTAAATTGCGGAAAATTTGAAAATCAAAAACCCAAACAATGATTTGTTATGGGCTACCATTTGACAGCTAGTGCTTTTGTTGTGGGCTCTCATTTGACAACCGTGCTAATGTCGACTGTTGTCAGTTTGCTTTGGTCGGAATAGGGTTGCCATCCCCCCGATTTGCACCGTTTGTACAAGAGGCATCCCATAGAAACAAGTCGAAACATCAAGGTTTTGAAACCGGAACCAACCCAGACTGCTTCAGTGAGTATGGAAGGCTTCAGTGCAATGTTGTAACAACTTATTGGGATGGTCTGAGTCATCCGAGAACTCCTTGGAGTTAAGACCGGTGAGTCTACCGCCGTAACAAGAAAGATGTCGGCGGTTTTTGACCACTGATCATACCCGCATGGCTTCAGTGAGTATGGTAGACTACTTTGCTAATGTGTTGGAATGTTCTGGGTTATCTTAGGACTCTCTGGAGTTTAGATCTGTGGGTCTACCACCGTAACAAGCAAGAGGACGACGATTTTTGACCCCGGAACATACCCGCATAGCTTCAGTGAGTGTGGTAGACTACTTTGCTAATGAGTTAGGATGTCCTGGGTCATCCAAGGACTCCCTGGAGTTATGATCTGTAGAGCTACAGTCGTAACAAGCAAGAGGTCGTCTTTGGTCATCCTATGCGCTATGCGGGCATGTTCCGTTGTCAAAACCGGTCGACATTTTCCTTGTTACGGTAGTAGACCCACAGACCTTAACTCCAGAGAGTCCTAGGGGAACCCAGGACACTCCAACACATCAGCATAGTAGTCTACCATACTCACTGAAGCCATGCGGGTATGATCAGTGGTCAAAAACCGCCGACATCTTTCTTGTTACGGCGGTAGACTCACCGGTCTTAACTCCAAGGAGTTCTCGGATGACTCAGACCATCCCAATAAGTTGTTACAACATTGCACTGAAGCCTTCCATACTCACTGAAGCAGTCTGGGTTGGTTCCGGTTTCAAAACCTTGATGTTTCGACTTGTTTCTATGGGATGCCTCTTGTACAAACGGTGCAAATGGATAAAAACAAGAGAAATCATGTTTCAATCATGCTAAGACATATCAGAATTCATAGTTTTTGCTGATACGCGTCGAATGAAGTCAAGAAAATCGAAATCCATAATGAAACAGAGATTTTATGAATGATTTTAGAAATAGCAAAAATACGATTTTTTGTACATTTTTACCCAAAATGCTCAAACTTCAACAGCATGTAACTTTTGAACCCCGGGGTTTAGAGAGTTGGTCCAGAAGACTTTTTTTCATGTCTCGGCGAGATCTTTCGAAAAAAGTAAACAACCGGCGACGCCAGAATTCTTCAAAATCTCAGTTTTAACGGTCAACGCATGCTACAAACCAACTACAAACTATGACAGAAGCATCGTTTGATTGAATGGAAAAACGCGACACCAAACGTCAACTCAGTGAGGTTGGCGCTCTTCCAACAAAGTGTTTCTATACCTAAAAAAAGATTTTCAACATTAAATTTGAAAATAAACATGTCCTCGGAACTCGAGTTCGTGATTGAGCGGATCGTTGAAAGGAGAACCCGGCGCGGGTAGAGAACCCGGCGTAGGGTAGAGTAGTCATCAATGAGACACGGGGAACAATGATAAAATGGCTCTCAGAAGTCGTAGTTTCAACCAATCAGGCTCATATTTGAGGGAAAGGTGTATCTACTAGATACACATCTGCCATTATAGTGGCTTTGGTTATGGAAGCTCCTTTGTAAAGTTATTCATGAATGTTTGATTGTGGGGTGTAAAAGTAAATTTTGGACAAAAATTACTTTTTCGCTCGTAGGCTGCCATTAACACCAAGAAATATTAGTTTCTTCAAATTTCTTTCGACGTTCCATAGGGATTGAGTTGGGCTACAATGTCCTTTCATTAGGTTTGGCCAAAATTTAGAATATACCCAGAATCCAGGGCTGTCTCATTGTTCCCCACTCATTTCAGCCCATGGGTAACAATGAGACACTTTGATTTTTCTTCAATAAACTTTTCAAAATCGATGGAAATCTTTCAAAACATGAATTAAAAGTTTTTTTTGGTATATTTATAGAGTTTAAACTTCATTTAACCAAAAATACTTAGTTATTTAGTGTTCGGGGCTGGTCGATTGTGAGTAGTGGACTGTATTTCGGGTTAGGTGGCGGATTAGCAGCGGGACCGCAGGAGGGACGAAAACACCGGGAAACTTGGATTTTCTTGTTTTATTTTCTCCTCACTTCTTCTTCCTCCTCCGTCTCACTACACTAAACTTCTTCACTCCTGCTGATGTTGCGTGTTGCCTCGTTGGCGGTTGGACGTGTTCTGACGCGAGCTTTCAGAGCGCGCGGTTCGCGGGTGACGTTTGACGTTCAACTGTCAGTTGACACGGTGGGCGCAGGGGTGTGTGCACGGCGGGGTTTCCTCTTCGGTGATACCGAACATTTAGTATAAATATATGGATTTTACAAAATTTCAATATTTTTTAGTGTAACTTTTGTTATTAAAAGTTTCATGTTGGCAAAATTGCTCTAAAATGTTCAAGGCAAGTCAGCTGCAATGGAACAATACAAAAACATGATGTTTTGCCAGAAAAATGTTGATTTTTGTATAGTGTCTCATTGTTCCCCAGCTGTCTCGTTGTTCCTGCCAAGTGCGTCTACAATGAGACAGTTGAATAACTCTGGCTGTAGATGTCGGATCGATCTCATATTTTGGTCAATGTTAGAACACATCAAAAGAAAGATAATGCAACTAAAAGCTAATTAAAACATGCTAATTAAAAAATTAGAAAAATCGTTGAAAGTTGAAAACCAAAAGTGTCTCATTGATGACTACCCTACCCTACTCAGAATTCCGAAAAATAGTAGTTTTCATCGAAAAAGCACTAAAAAAGTTTTAAAAATTCTCCCATTTTCCGTTACTCGACTGTAAAAATTTTTGGAACTTGTCATTTTATGGGAAATTTAATGTACTTTTCAAATCTACATTGACCCAGAAGGGTCATTTTTCATTTAGAACATTTTTTTTTATTTTAAAATTTCATGTTTTTTCTAACTTTGCAGGGTTATTTTTTAGAGTGTAACAATGTTCTACAAAGTTGTAGAGCAGACAATTATTTTTTTTTTTATATATATATAGACACAAGGGGTTTGCTTATAAACATCACACAACATTGCGTTTCTCTTTGTTTCGTCGTCCGTGTCTATTGCGGGTTACCATGAACGGCCATGATCGATGAAGACCAACTTTTTCAAAAATTTTGACCCTTCTGGGTCAATGTAGATTCGAAAAGAACATTAAATTTCCCATAAAATGACATGTTCCAAAAAATTTTACAGTCGAGTAACGGAAAATGGGAGAATTTTTAAAACCTTTTTAGTGTTTTTTTTTCGATGAAAAATACGTTTTTTCGGAATTTTGAGTACGCTATGAAATCGGGCGTCCAATTTTACATAAAAGTCCTTTTGCCACCAAATTTCTATCTCATCACCGTTTCAGGCTGCAAATTATTGAAAAACACCTCTTTTTTCGCATGTTCAAAAATGGAAGGGGTCGTACCGCCCCTCCGTCACGAGATATCAAAAAACGGACCTCGGATTCGTGATCAGGGACAAAAGTTACCCCTTAGGACAAAGTTTCACGCAAATCGAAGAGGGGTCGGGGCAACTTTGCCCGATTTCGTGTGAGTTGGTAGAGAATTACTCTGTTGCAACTCGTTGCAAAATTTGATTTTTTCAGCACTCGTCGTATTATTCAACTCGGTAAGCCTCCTCGTTGGATAAATGTACGACTCGTGCAGAAAAAATCTTTTTTTTTGCAACTTGTTGCAAAAACTACTTTTTCAAATCTACAATATTCTTGAAAGGTCATTTTCACATTTAGAACAGAAAAAAAATCATTTGAAATGTCTTGTTTGCAGGATTATTTTTTGAGAGTATGACAGTGTTCTTAAGATTTGTAGAGCTGGAAATTAATGCTCATTTTTATTGTTGTTGACATGTTCCAAAAAATATTTAAGGTAAGTAACTAATAATAGCAGAGGTTTTAAATCTATTTGTGTATTTGTTTCGGTGAAAAAAGATTTTTTATTGAATTTTGGGGACGGCCAATTTTGCATAAAAATCCCTTTGACACCACGTTTCCAAATACTCATTTCGGGCTGCAAATTATCGAAAACACGTCTTTTTTCGAATGCTCAAAATGAAAGGAGTCCTACCACACCTCCGTCACGGGATATCTAAAACTAGATTCGGATCAGGGATTTGCGATCAAGGACGAAAATTACCCCTTGGGACATAGTTTCACGGAAATCGAAGAGGTTTCAGGGCCACCTTTTCCGATTTCGTGTGAGTTGGCAGAGAATGAACCGTTTACTAAACTGCAGAAGTGACTGAAATAGATTTACCAATTCCATGATGTATAATTGTATTAATTAACTCACAGACATACTACTGAAATAAAACAAACACGATCGAATAAAATTTTGTAACATCATATAATTTTTATTTCTGTATTGCCAACTGTAAAGTACTGTAAGAAATCTAAGAAAAAATGAAAGCGATCGAGAAACTATCATATCATGAAAGTAAACGTTGCGATAATCTTTAAATCTAGTTCTTAAAGATTCCTAATTGATTGGCTAGCATTAAAGGTGCACCGCACTTTCACTGCAAATTTTCCATCCAAAACGTCTAAACAGCTGCTTGCGCGGAACAATCCCCGTGACCACCGTCGAGCAAAAACTCTCCACCCCAAAAATAAAATACTTGGGAGTGCCAGCATCGTCATGTTTCGTCTGAACATTACACACATATTTCGTCATCCATCCCCCTTTCGAAGATACGTCAAACGATAGCATACAAACAACCACTACAACTTAACTGAGAAGGTATGCGTGTTTGATGGAATGAAACGCCGGAGTTGAATATTGCCCCAGCCTAGCCATCATCATCGTCGGGAGAAGTTCCCGGAGTCCTTCGAGCGCGCGTGATTCACGAGAATGTGCATGGCTACGTGAAAATGGTTGACGACTTTTCCGCGGAGAATATTTATGATGAAAATATAGGGAGAGCGGAGAGAGCGCGCCAAGATTGAAGAAGAGCGCATCAGCAGATCCTGTATTCAGAGATGTGGGAGAGGGAGATTGGGGGTTCGCGCTCACGCATTGAACTCTCCGCGGGAGGGCATGGTGTCAACTCAAAACTGTATTTTTGCCATGCTTTTCCAGTATATGACTAATATGCACCCCCTAAGGGAAAACTGTGATTTCTCAACCATAACAGCATTTCTGTGGAAGATTTTTTTTCTGTTCTAAAACATCTATTATTCTTCGTCATTCATGTGACAAAGGTGTTGAAAACCCTCAAAATTGTTTAAAAATAGCAAATTTCTAAAAACATTTTTGAATTATATCAAACAATTATGCGGGGCAAAATGCACCAGATAAAATCAGTTTGTCACCACTAGATGACACCAGAACAGTTCTCTACGGAATCGGTCTTTTATCTTTAATTTTAATTTTTGTATTTTTTAATCCTGCTGAAACTTTTTTGGTGCCTTCGGTATGCCCAAAGAAGCCATTTTGCATCATCAGTTTGTCCATATAATTTTCCATACAAATTTGGCAGCTGTCCATACAAAAATAATATGTGAAAATTCAAAAATCTGTATCTTTTGAAGGAATTTGTTGATCGATTTGGTGTCTTCGGCAAAGTTGTAGGTATGGATATGGACTACACTGAAAAAAAATGATACACGGTAAAATGTTTTTTGGTGATATTTAATTTCACTTTTTGTCACTAAAACTTGATTTGCAAAAAACACTATTTTATTTTTTTTATTTTTTGATATGTTTTAGAGGACATCAAATTCCAACTTTTCAGAAATTTTCAGAATGGGCAAAAAATCTTTGACCGAGTTATGATTTTTTGAATCAACACATTTTTTTTCAAAAAATTGAAATATTGGTCGCAAAATTTTTTCAATTTCATTTTTCGATGTAAAATTGAATTTGCAATCAAAAAGTATTCTAGTGAAATTTTGATTAAGTGCACCGTTTTCAAGTTATAGCCATTTTTATGTATTTTTTTTCAAAATAGTCGCAGTTATTGATTTTTTAAAAATGGTGCCCATGTTTGCCCACTTTTGAAAAAAATATTTTGGAAAAGCTAAGAAAATTCTCTATATTTTGCTTTCTCGGACTTTGTTGATGCGACCCTTAGTTGCTGAGATATTGCAATGCAAAGGTTAAAAAACAGGAAAATTGATGTTTTCTAAGTCTCACCCAAACAACCCACCATTTTCTAATGTCGATTTCTCAGCAACTAATGGTCCGATTTACAATGTTATGATATGAAACATTCATGAAATTTTCCGAGCTTTTTGAAAAAAATATTTTCGAAAATTTCAAATCAAGACTAACATTTCAAAAAGTCCAAACATTCAATATTACGCCCTTTTGAATTTTTTGTTAGGCTGTTTATACTTACTTTACTTTTACTGCTCGTACAACCTCCGGGTCATGAGCTGTCTCCAGATGCGTTGCCATCTAACTCGGTCCTGGGCTGCTACTCTCCAATTCCGCTGCGGAACTCCCACACTTTCCAGATCTTCCTTCACCTGGTTCAACCACCGTGCACGTTGCGCCCCCCTCCGCCGCGTTCCAACCGGCTCCGAATTGAACACCAACTTCACCGGATTGATAGTCTGGTTCGGTTGGCGCTCATCCAGCGCGTCCGGCATTCTTGCGACGTGTCCGGCCCATCGGATTCGGCCAGCCTTGGCGACTTTCTGAATGCTTGGCTTGCCGTAGAGTTGCGCCAGCTCGTGGTTCATCCTTCTCCGCCACACATTGTTCTCCCGTACGCCGCCAAAGATCGTCCTAAGCACTCGCCGTTCGAAAACTTCAAGCGCTTGCAGGTCCTCCTCGAGCATCGTCCACGTCTCGTGCCCGTAGAGAACGACGGGTCTTATCAGCGTTTCGTACATGGTGCACTTTGTACGCCGGGAAAGATGACCAGACCGTAGGGTCTTGTGGAGTCCATAGTAGGCACGACTACCGGTGATGATGCGCCTCCGAATTTCTCTGCTGCAGTTGTTGTCCGACGTAACCAACGATCCGAGGTACACAAACTCCTCCACGACCTCGAACTCGTCGCCGTCGATCGTCACGCTCGGTCCTATGCGAGCCCTAAGGGACTCGGTTTCTCCTGCCAGCAGATACTTCGTCTTCGCCACATTCACCTTCAACCCAACCTTATCCGCTTCCCGCTTCAATTCGGTGTACCGCCTGGCCACATCCTCGAACGTTCTGCCGACAATGTCCATGTCGTCGGTATAGCAGATGAACTGACTGGACCGGTTGATGATCGTGCCCCGCATGTTGAAGCCCGCCCGCCTCATCACACCTTCAAGCCCAATGTTGAAACAGAGGCCGGAGATACCGTCGCCTTGTCGCAGTCCCTTGCGCGATTCGATCGGGTCGGACATCGCTCCCGAAATCTTCACGCTGCACCGTGCCCCGTCCATCGTCGATTTCACTAGTCTGATCAGCTTCCCGGGGAGGCTGTTTATCTCAGAAACTAATTGTACAATTTTCAAAGTCTCAGAGAGAGAAAAAGATGAACATTTACTCGGTTTTTCACAAATATTCTTGTGGAGGTGCTTTGTTTTCCTTTTATTATTTTTTTAAATGCAAAAAAAAACGAAAGAAAATTGAAAAAAATACTCAGAGCAATTCCATTTGAAAAGAGCCTAAACCGAAAAAAAGTGCTCCAAAATTATTAGACCCGTATTTTTTGTGTGGCCATGTGGGATGACCTATGCCGTATTAGAGTAAAGTAAATCTTTTCCAGTTCCTGAGGGGAACACCCTTGAAGAGTATCGGGGCCGGCATTTACAAAGCGGATTCAGTGGCAGTTTCATTCTCAACTTAATGTTAACATGTTAAGGTTAATGTTAACATTCCATAGGTCGCCTCCCTAAGGTGTCATGATAAGGTCCAGTTTGTGACGATACACTACCTTCCCTTTACTAAGCAATCGATTCCAGAAGAGAAAAGATCACCAGTTGTGTTGGTCCGAGCCGGGATTTTAACCCCGATCTACCGCTTACGAGGCGGATGCGTTACCACTGGGCTACGTGGCTCGGTCGTATTAGAGTGGTCCGAAAAATTGTCATTTTCGTCGATTTTCGCAAAAACCACATTTTTCAAAAAATCTTAACTATATCTTGGACGTAAATGAAAGGTGATTAGTTTGCCTTTCACTAGTTTGAGGACTGAACATTATGAAAAGGTAGTATGAAACTTAAAATGCAACATTGATGGTGGCTGGACCAAAGAGCCCATGTCTGATTTTATTATTGGACTCCTTGGGAGAAGTCATATTTTAAGGTAGTAGATGGAATCTTTCACTCTTGCGGCAATGACAATCATGGTTCTGAATTCAGGGTTCAGAAATAGTAAATTGACATGAAAACTTAATCACTATGTGTAAAACGCTTCTACAAACAACAAACAACACAAAGTAAACCGTTTTTGATTGATACATTCTGAATCAAGATTTGAATGTTTTTCTAAAACAATATAGTTTTGTTTTTATGTTGCATCCACCAAAATGTTTGCAGAAAAATGTCTTTTTATTTCCAGTATAAGTAATGATCAAGCTTGACAAACTCTGAAAATATTCTTGTCCAAGATGTCAGAATGTTTCCAGTCATCCCTCATATTCGGAACATTTTACAGATCGGCCAATGTTCAAAAAATCATAGAAAATCGATAATTGAACATAATGATTCGCTTTTACCATCATTTGAAAGCTGTTTTTGCGATCTTTCGAATGCAGTATCGAACAACTGCAAATTTTAACATTTTATATCAAGTTTTTGAAGAAACTTTGACCCTTGAAATCCACAAATTCGGAGCACTTTTTTCTTACGATGTTACATATTAAAAAAAAATAATGACTTCACATTCTGAAACCAATAAAACTCATGCTTAGTAATGTTTTATGAATGGTCTGCTAACTTTTTTTGTGAAAATATCAGTTAAATTCAGGTGTTCCACAATTGTGGGAGGCACAATAACATCCCACAATTATGGAATAGGCAATTTGGAAGCAGCGTTTTGCTGCTCTGAATAAAATAGTCTCGAAATGCAGTTTTTTGTTTTAGGGCCCTTAGGGTGCCTACAGAGTGGACGCTACAAGCGATGCTACAAGCGACGCGACTAATTTGACAGACCAAGCGACTATACGCGACAACGCGCGACTAGATTTTTGCCCCAGAGTGGACGCGACTAGAAGCGACTCCAAGCAACGCGACTGAAAGAAGCAATTTCGATGCAAACATAATATCTTTTGATGTTAAATGCAGTATTTGTTGTGCTCTAGTTCCAGAAATGGTTCTCCGAAATAATTTGGTGGCCACTCCAGAACCGATACTGAATGTCCCCCGGGGAACAACCGAAGAGGCCAATATCTGATCAGAGCAAAACCTGTCATTATTGGAATCTTTTTTTCATTTTGGAAGGACATCTCAGACATGGACAACCTAAATAATTGAATAGCCACTGGCCACTTTGGAACCGGTTCTGAATGTCCCCCAGGGAACCACTGATATGACCAGTATCTGATCAGAGCAAAACCTGTCAAAATTGGTATTGAAATTCTTTTTTTTTAGAAGAACATCTCAGAAAAAAAAATATTTTGGAAGAACATTCTGAAAATTTAGATTGACCTGGCCACTCCGGAACCGGTTCTGAAACACATAAATTTTAGAATTTAAGAATTTAAGAATTTAAGAATTTAAGAATTTAAGAATTTAAGAATTTAAGAATTTAAGAATTTAAGAATTTAAGAATTTAAGAATTTAAGAATTTAAGAATTTAAGAATTTAAGAATTTAAGAATTTAAGAATTTAAGAATTTAAGAATTTAAGAATTTAAGAATTTAAGAATTTAAGAATTTAAGAATTTAAGAATTTAAGAATTTAAGAATTTAAGAATTTAAGAATTTAAGAATTTAAGAATTTAAGAATTTAAGAATTTAAGAATTTAAGAATTTAAGAATTTAAGAATTTAAGAATTTAAGAATTTAAGAATTTAAGAATTTAAGAATTTAAGAATTTAAGAATTTAAGAATTTAAGAATTTAAGAATTTAAGAATTTAAGAATTTAAGAATTTAAGAATTTAAGAATTTAAGAATTTAAGAATTTAAGAATTTAAGAATTTAAGAATTTAAGAATTTAAGAATTTAAGAATTTAAGAATTTAAGAATTTAAGAATTTAAGAATTTAAGAATTTAAGAATTTAAGAATTTAAGAATTTAAATTTAAGAATTTAAGAATTTAAGAATTTAAGAATTTAAGAATTTAAGAATTTAAGAATTTAAGAATTTAAGAATTTAAGAATTTAAGAATTTAAGAATTTAAGAATTTAAGAATTTAAGAATTTAAGAATTTAAGAATTTAAGAATTTAAGAATTTAAGAATTTAAGAATTTAAGAATTTAAGAATTTAAGAATTTAAGAATTTAAGAATTTAAGAATTTAAGAATTTAAATTTAAGAATTTAAGAATTTAAGAATTTAAGAATTTAAGAATTTAAGAATTTAAGAATTTAAGAATTTAAATTTAAGAATTTAAGAATTTAAGAATTTAAGAATTTAAGAATTTAAATTTAAGAATTTAAGAATTTAAGAATTTAAGAATTTAAGAATTTAAGAATTTAAGAATTTAAGAATTTAAGAATTTAAGAATTTAAGAATTTAAGAATTTAAGAATTTAAGAATTTAAGAATTTAAGAATTTAAGAATTTAAGAATTTAAGAATTTAAGAATTTAAGAATTTAAGAATTTAAGAATTTAAGAATTTAAGAATTTAAGAATTTAAGAATTTAAGAATTTAAGAATTTAAGAATTTAAGAATTTAAGAATTTAAGAATTTAAGAATTTAAGAATTTAAGAATTTAAGAATTTAAGAATTTAAGAATTTAAGAATTTAAGAATTTAAGAATTTAAGAATTTAAGAATTTAAGAATTTAAGAATTTAAGAATTTAAGAATTTCAAATGTTTAGATTTTTAAAATTTCAGGTTTTAAAATTCTATAGAATTTTAGAATGATGATCTCGATGATGATCTGTTTTCCTGAGAATTAGTGACGGCTTCACCTGAATTGCTTACTACATTACCATATTAGTCCTACATTTTACCAATGAATCAAGATTTTGCATTGTGTCCAATGTCCATACAAAAATGTTTTCAAAATACAAATTCAAAAGACGCTTACTGAAAAGTGTTCTGATCGATACGATTTCTTTGACAAAGTTTTGCAGTCCAGCCTCGATTATCCGAAGGTTTCTATGGGACTTTGGGGTTCTATGTGGACTTCCGATAATCGTATCAAATTTTTGTTTTGTTTTTTTTTTTTTGTATTTTGTTATTTTGAACAAATTTAAGTTCTGCAACTCCATTTTATTAAAATTCAAATGGTTGATTGTCATCCAAGTACATTTTCCTTATGAACGCCATGGACCATTTCCGAGATGTCCTTCCAAAATGAAGAATTTCGATACCAATATTGACCGGTTTTGCTCTTATCAGATATTGGCCACTTCGGTGGTTCCCCGGAGGACATTCAGAACCGGTTCCGGAGTGGCCAGTGGCCACCAAATTATTTCGGTGGACCCTTTTTGAGATGCCCTTCCAATATGAAGAATTTTGATACCAACATTGACTAGTTTTCTTCTGATCAGATATTGGCCACATCGGTGGTTCCCCGGAGGACATTTAGAACCGGTTCCGGAGTTTATTTTGGTGGACCATTTTTAAGATGTCCTTCCAAAATGAAGAATTTCGATACCAATATTGACCGGTTTTGCTCTTATCAGATATTGGCCACTTCGGTGGTTCCCCGGAGGACATTCAGAACCGGTTCCGGAGTGGCCAATGGCCACCAAATTATTTCGGTGGACCCTTTCTGAGATGCCCTTCCAATATGAAGAATTTTGATTTTTTTTTATTTTTTATTTACAATTTAAAATTTATTTCGAACCATTTTGCAATTTTTTCATTAAATGTACTTTATTTATTGCATTAAACAATTCTTCTGCTCATTTTGTTCGAAATTTTGAATAGTGAAAAGCTGAACAAAACATCAGAATCAATTTAAATCGCTTGATTTGCAAGCGACTGACCTCGGTTTGCACAGGTCGGTCGCGCGACCAATTTGACAGTTGCTTGTTCGTCGCTTGTAGCGCAGCGAAAAATCGCTTCTACTCTGAATAGGCGAGCGATTTCTGCTGGCCGCAAATGAGTCGCGCGTAGTCGCTTCGCCTGTCAAATTAGTCGCGTCGCTTGTAGCGTCGCTTGCAGCGTCCACTCTGTAGGCACCCTTAGGGCCCTAAAACAAAAAACTGCATTTCGAGACTATTTTATTCAGAGCAGCAAAACGCTGCTTCCAAATTGCCTATTCCATAATTGTGGGATGTTATTGTGCCTCCCACAATTGTGGAACACCTGAATTTAACTGATATTTTCACAAAAAAAGTTAGCAGACCATTCATAAAACATTACTAAGCATGAGTTTTATTGGTTTCTAAAACTTGATTTGCAACACTTTTTTTTTTTGGATATGTTTTAGAGGACATGAAATGCCAACTTTTCAGAAATTTCGAGGTTGAGCAAAACATCTTTGACCGAGTTATGATTTTTTTAAATTTTTTTTTCAAAAAATCGAATGACCGAAATCCGAGAGAACTGTTCTGTTACAACACGTAATAAAGTTTTTAAATTTTTTCATTCAGAACGAACTGCGATTGGATTTTATTCGATATTTAAGTTTTCCAAAAACTGAAAATCTAGCTCAATATATAGAAACTTACCCATTTCACAAAAAAAGTGGACTTTGGAAAAAAATATTTGGTTTGTTTGTTTGATAAATAGATTCTTGAGATTTAAATTTCCGATTTTTTGCGGATTTTGGCGAATTCCCGACTTGAGCGGGCACCCTGCAAGTTATGTTACCCCTTAAATGGTATCTGTTATCTTGGAATTTACTACAGTGGACTCTCTCGTTGTCGATATTGAAGGGACCGTCGAGAGAGGGAGTTATCAAATTATAGAACGAAAAATCAAAGCAATCTTCTTGAAGGGACTGAAAAAGTTATTGACAGCTGGAGCAATATTGATATCGAGAAGATCGACAGCCAGAGAGTTCACTGTAAAATAGTTCTGATGGGCCCTTTTCTAATGTTGATCCACAAATAAGATATAAAAAATGTACTTACCGTAATGTTATAAAAAGGCGTTCTCTGGGGGTTATTGGTGATTTTATAAAATTACTCCAATCCTTCATCAGGAGCGGTTCCACTTGTTCCAATATGTAATTGAAAGTATTTTCCGACATTCTCAAATACTGCCGAAATTTTGCCGGATCTGCTTGCAGCTGGGGGTAGAGGTGGTGGAATTCCCCATGCTGCTCGCGTTCCCTGTTTATTGGGTGAATCCCGAATCGTTTTCCTGGCTCGATTAACATTTTCTTCACCGCATCCGACGCAAAGAACTCTTCGTCAGAATCCATCCTGAAGTTTATTGAAACTGAACCGGGTTTGTTTGTTTACTCAATACATTCGCATTGTTTGGAGTCGCTTTTAGTCGCTTTCACTCTGGGACGAAAATCTAGTCGCGCGTTGTCGCGCGTAGTCGCTTCGCCTGTCAAATTAGTCGCGTCGCTTGTAGCATCGCTTGTAGCGTCCACTCTGTAGGCACCCTTAAAAGTACTACTTATATTAATGAAATAGCAAAAGAATGTCCAAATAAAGGTCCTAAAAATAGTAGGGTACACAGAAAAGATGCATTTGGCATGCTTTTGACAAATTATCACAAAAGTGTTCCAAATTTGTGGGTGTTCCGAATATGTGGGATGACTGTACTATAAAATTGAAAAAAGGCCGAAAGACAACAAATTTGACCAATGTTTTATTTTTGACTATGAAATCATGTTGAATGCTCAAAACGATTTGATAGTTTTTTTTATTGTTGAATGCTCATGAACAACTATTTTGAAATATCAAAATATATCAGAAAATTTAAAAAATGTGATCAAATTTGAGGAATCAGGATTTATCAACAATCAATATTATTATTCTATAAAAAAACTTTTTTTTTGTTGCAATTTGATTCTAAAAAAAATAATAAAAACACTTAGGCCGTTGCAAATGTTTTTTGAAGTTTATGTCCCTCGGCTCTGGGCAAAGTCCAGGGAGGGGAAGGAGGGGGAGGGGAAAGGCCAATAATATAAAAAAATATAAAAAAATAAATTACAAACCATCATATTAAAATTCGAATGAAAAAAGTGTTTTAAAATGCAGTTGTTTTGCAATCATTAGTTTTCAAAATAACCAAGTATTGAAGCAATTTTTTTCGCCAGAAAAAAAATTGCAGTGCTGTACATTGGAATTCTACAAAAATTGAAAATATTTTTGATCAATCCCAGACATGGTAAATATGATTTTTATCGCAGAAAAATGCATTTCAAATTGTTTTCAGCTGGTTAGACTTCTATTTCTTAAAATTTTTGAAGTTTTAAAAAAAAATTGTTTTGCCCCCCTGATATTTCAGACCAATTTAAAATTTTCAAAAATATTTGCAATTGCCTTATTTACAAGAAAAAAAACTCTTTTTTTAATCCACAAAAGTTTTACCGTTACTTTTTGAGTAAATTAATATCGAAATACATTCTATAAAATATCGAAATCAATTCAACAGTTTATTGTGTTAATTGAACTCCAAATTTATGAAATCTGAATTTACAAATTTATGAAATCTGATTCTAACTGTTGACCTACTCAAATATGATGAAAAACTGACATTGTTTTATAGAAAAAAAATATCATGAGATACACGACAGAAAAAAAATCTAAGCTTAGAGACTTGGGTCTATTACACAATGTCAACTAAGTTTTTCCGAATTATTCATTTAAAATATTTAGAAAAATATATTCATCGACGAAAAAGGAATTTTTTATGCCATGTTTAGAGAACTTAAAATTAACATAAATATTTTCCCAGTTTGTATTGAACCTTTCACTGTAACTTGGATTTGGCCCGCACTATTCTCTCGCACTTTTGACAACAAGAATTGGAAAAAACTAGGCAACCAGTAGTTGTTTATTTACATTTCCAGTCGCAGTTTCCACCAAACTGGACATTCGCACTTTAAAATTGCGATTGACAGCTGAAAAACAAACGAGCAACATCGGCTCGCTTTGATCATTTTTAAGGAAATTTAGAATTTCCCAAGGCAGTTAGACAAGTTGCACTAGTGCGATCGGTAGCAATAATTTAGTGCGAAGTCCAAGTTAGTGGGAATTGCGCCATAAGTCAAATTCCCGAGTTTTTCACAGTTTTCTCGTTAAAAATAGCCTGGACGACTTAGAGAATTCATCCAATTACAGATGAGAAGAATAGAATGCTTCCCCTTTAGAAATTACAACACACTAAAAATTCGAACAACATTGCAAATGGTCGTTCACACTCGCCTAGGGTAGCTCCTTGGACCATTCACCTTTGCAAAAACCGTCCAACTCCAAGCGAAACTTACCTCAGGATACTGTATGAAGCATCAACAGTTCCCGTCTTCCAATTCCCCTATCCTTTTCCCTGGTGCACGGTGGAGATGGGAGCGGCCGGCAATGGACGGCTGTCATGGTGGTGAGAATCTGGTTCAGGTGGAGTTGGTTCTGTTCCCAATTTTCAATTCCTAGGCAACTTGGGCTAAGACAATCATCACATCACATGGCGAAATCCAGTCTGCAATCCACTAAAATCGCCGTCTCCTAGCGAAGCGAAGCGGGGTGGCCACCTCGGGGTAAAGCAATATGTTTCATCATGTTAAGAATTAACTAAATTTATTTCAAACCATTTAAAAAAAACTCGACGCTCTGCTCATTATGACTATTTTAAGCATACAATAAAATGTTATCTATGTTTCTGGAGTTTTTTTTGAAAAGGTCCAATAAACCAAATTTTCAGTTTTTGCTTTTTGGGTGTTTTTTAATACCGCTGACTCAAGGCGGTTTCAAAAACACCCAAAAAGCAAAAACTGAAAAATTGGTTTATTGGTCCTTTTCAAAAAAACTCCAGATTTATTCTTTCCAAGAATAATAACCATTATAGCAGACACCCTGCACCGTTATCCTATTGCATGTCCTGCCGAGTCCTTTACAGTCACTCTCGCTCTCCCGGAAAATCTCTATCCCTCTCTCGCGGCGCGCTCTCTCTCTCTGAATTTCCCTCTGCCTCGCCACACACGCACACACAGTAGTAGTGGGTGAGAGCAAAAAAGGCTGGAAAAAAGAGTCACAGGCCTTAAAGATGAAAAGTTTCCTCCTCCGGACGAGTTTTTAGGGTGCGCGTTTTAAAGTTGCGATTTTTACCAGGGAAAAGTTTAACTTTAATGGTTGAAAAGTTTTCCAAAACAGCACCCGGGTGCACCCGAACCGGACGGGGACAAGTTTGGCCGTGATCCGGGCGGTCGAGCGGTGGAAAACGCGCTGCGGAAAATTGATCTGGAATTGGATTTGCTGCGAGCGACGGCGGACCAGAGCTCTGGTGTAGGAAAATTTTCTGCGCCCAAAAATCCCCACACATTCGCCATCATCGTCGTCGCGGGGCTGGCATTCAGCCTCCAGCAGCTTCAGCGAGGGTGGGGGAGGGAAGGTTGATAAAAGTTAGACATTTTATTTGATTGCAATGTGAAAGTGAGTGAGAGTGAAATTACGCCATGGAACTCGGTCGGAACGGGAAGACGACGTCGTCCGGAAAACGCGACGCCACCCGCGGGAAGTGAAGGAAAAGTGCCAGGTTGTTTTCGCCACTTTTCAAACGCACAAAAATGGAGTAGAAGTGAAGGATTTCTCGAGGGATAACGATAAGAGGAGATAAGGAAAAGAAGGGATAGAAAGAAAAGGTCGACGGAATGCAGGATACGATGGCAAAGGCGCTCGATAGCGACACGGAGTCGGAGATCCCAGCCAGTGTGCAGAGCAACAACAACAGCGAACCCAACACGGACATTGACGAAAAACCGGAAGTGGACGCCCTGTGCGCCAGGCTCGGCAAAATCGAACCCGGAACGCTTCCGCCTACCACCAACGGTCCAACCCCGACCAATGGCAACTGCAGCGACACCGACAGCTCGGTCAGCATGGCCAGCAGTGCCCGGCTGACGACGACGCCCTCCCTCGTGGCCACCGGAAGTGGCAACCTGTCCGATGGGCCGTCCTCCCTCCCAGCTCCTCCTCCCACCCTGTTGCCCAAGGTCAACCCCAACGCGACCCCTCCAACGACCCCCACCAAAGACCGAGGCGCGTCCGGATATGGGTCCGGTTCCGGTGGGACCACTTCCAACCCGGATCGCGTCAAAAAGTACCGCCACCAGCACTTTAGCAAAAACATCTACATCGGAACGAAGAACGCCGAAAAGTGGGACACGCTGCGGAACCTGCTGCAGTTCAAGAACGACGTCGAGTTTGTGTCCTTTCTGCTCCGGCTGGCCGAGCTGGACGAGCGGAAGCGGAAGGTGGCGCGGGCGGCGGGGAACGGGTGAGTTAGCGGGTATTTTCGCTTGGTGTGTGGTTGTGCGGGGTAATGTTTTGCCGAATGCGTTATGTTTTTTTCTTCCTTTCGTCGAGACGCACCCTGTTTTTTGTGTGCTTGATGGATGGAAAATTGAGAAATAATACGCACTTTGCGGTGCGAGTGACCAATAGTTTTGCTACTTGAGTCAGAGTGGTCAACCGATCTCTTGTTTCATGACTTCATGAAACTTTTCAAATTAATCTGATGCATACTTGATATTTCAAAAATCATTTTTATAAATCAAATTTGGAAAAGGGTCAAACTTTGTCAATTCACAAAAAATATCGGAACATATATTCCACTCGAAAAGTAAATGATGAGGGAATTATCCTTGAAGAGTATTGGGGTCTGTATTTACAAACCGGATTGTCAAAGTCATTCTATATTTAATATACAGAGATCGTTCGGTAACTGGACTGAGAACGTAGCCCAGTCACCGAATGCTGCTCGCTAACTGGGCTTAACGAACCAGTGCATAATATTTTCCTGATGAAATATAAAAATAAAAGTTAATCAAATTCATTTGCAAAGCTTACTTTTCATATTTCTTAAGTTGTGACTTGAAATTGAATAAAAATTTGAAAAAATGTTTTTTTTATTTATTGATCATGATTTTTGCATCCATGAACCCCTCGGTCATTTCGGTTTGTTTTGGTTTTTTGACGTTTGTCTGCTTTTAAACTGGGCTACGGCCTCCAGGGTTGCGAATGAGCGAGCGAGCCAGAAGCCGTGCTCGCTCATTCATGAGCATGAGGACTTAACAGGTAGCTCGTGCTCGCTCATGCTCATCGCATGCGCTCGCGCTCAATGAGCGCTCATCAGTAAAGTAGGTAGATTTTACGTTTTGTTGATGAATCTGGCACAGGCCAATTGAATTGCCACTTTTGAAGATTTCATCGCGAAAAAGAGACATGAACTTATCTAATGTTGTCAAATGATTAATTTTTTAACAGTTTGATAATTGAGAAAACTAGTTTTAATTAAAATCCCGATCAATAAAAAATGGCTGATTTGCAATTATAGTATCTTAATTTGCATAGAATTTCAGACACTCTTTTTTGCTCATTTAACTTTCAAATTTAAGTAAACTTTCAAGGAACGGATTTTTTGGTTTTAAAGAAGCTGTCAACAGCATATCAATAAGACAGTTGATGTGAAATTCATCCAAGGCACAAATTTGACATTTATTATGCAAAATTATTTAAAAATAATTGATTAAACCAGATGAAGTGCCCAGGAATTAAAAACATGACGTAACGTTTTACCAAGAAAACATTTTTGTGTTCTTTGAAAGATAATTTTCAGCCCTATTAAATAGTTCACATTCACGTGTTTCTCTTTTGTCAACTTTATTTCTATTAATCGGATTATTTCTACTCAGTAAAAAATAGTGTAAATTTGGAAAGTGTAATTTTGGAAGGTTGAATATTACCTCTTTAATGTTGTAATTTTACCTCAATTTAGACTGAAAAAGTGGCATTATACCACAAACATGGTAAATTTACACATTTTAAAGCTATCCCGAGTAGACGGAAATAACTTGGGAAGGTCAGTTTTTGATATTGTGAGAAGATCGAAATATGTTATTGGGATGATCGGATTAGTTGTTAAAATAACAAAAATCAATAACAAAGATTTGTTCGAAGAATAACTTAAACTGTTATTATGTGGCTATTGCAATAACAAACCAATAACACAGAAGGAATCATGAAGGAATAACAAGATTAGTTATTTTGTGCGGAGAAATGGAGCAGCATAATAACAAAAAATGTTATTGAACTGGTATGTCTCCATAACAAAAAAAAAGTAATTGTTTTGGTTTATTTGTAGTTTGCAAATAAACCGGCAGTTGCCATAACTCCTCTGTACTAGTCAGGGCTGCAGAGTCGGGTACCTCCAAGCGACTTTGAATCCATACTTTGAAGACAACTCCGACTCTGTGTGCAGGATATGACGCCAACGACGACTTCAGCTCTCCAAAAATACCCGACTTCACCGATTCCGACTCCAAGTAAAAGTTGCTGAGAATTTGCTGAATCCGATGCAGTCTCCGAGGTCTCACTCCAGCTCGAACTTCAACGTCAGCTCCGACTTCCTGGCTCTGTAAAAATAATAACAGTTGTTGTTATTCACGCTTCAATAATTCTCAATAAATAAATCAATTCCGTTAGGGAATATAACAAAATTAAAAAAAATGAACTCTCAAAAGTTAATTTTATCGGATTAATTTTAGCTTGAAACCTCATTTCATGGTGAAATAAATGACCCCGATAAAATAGGTCAAAATTATTTCATAGTTCTAGCCAATTTTAGTAAAATACCTTAGGGGGTATATCAAATAATTAAAAAAAATCAACTTTCAAAATTTCAACTTTTTAGAATAATTTTAGCTTAAGGACCCCATTTCATGACCAAAATAATGACCCCGACGAAATTGGTCAAAATTATCCCATAGTTCTAGCCAATTTTAGCAAAGTCCCGTAGGGGGTATATCAAATAATTAAAAAAATCAGCTTCCAAAATTTCAACTTTTTAGAATAATTTTAGCTTAAGGAACCCATTTCATGGCCGAAATAATGACCCCGACGAAATTAGACAAAATTATTCCAAAGATCTAAACATATTTAACAAAAGAAAAAATAATAACAGATTGTGTTATGGACACATAGAAACTTTTCCATTTGTGCGATTTATGGAAATTTAATTTCTATGTCAGTATACCGTTCGAATAACAAATTTTGTTATTAGGAGAGTTTTTGAAATGTATAACATTTCCTCTTATTAGCGTGTTATTAAACATTTTCAATATAATGTCACTTCAATACCAAATTTTTTTATTTTATCAGAAACTGTTATTATTTTTTCTTCTTGAAGTTGAACTTCAGGATAAAATAATAACACTTTTTGTTATTTTAACAGGATTTGTTATTGAAATATTATTAATTTTGTTATTACCGTCTGCCCGGGTAAAATTACGCATTTTTCTGCTCAAAGAAACCCCTTCCCATTCCCAGATCAAATATTACCATGATTTGTTTTACTGTGTACAGATCCTCTGACTTCAAAACTAACTTCAAAACCAAAATTATGAAAAATTTCTTCATTAAATATTATAAGGACTAGCCTATTACAGCCTCCATTAATAAAACAACCACAAAGCTCTACTGAAAAAAAATGTTTAGAAAAGTTTACCCGTTACAGGTAAGAAAATACCGCTCATTTTGCTCAATGAGCAAAAATGAGCACGAGCGCGAACAATGAGCATTTTCGCTCATAAAATACATGAGCAAACATGAGCACGAGCAAATGTGAGCTATAAGCGGATGAGCGCTCAAAATCGCAACACTGCCGAAGGCCTTGGCATAATTTTACTTAGGATAATCGAATCACAAAAAAAAACATTTGTTTTTCGCTGTCATATTTTTTACTGTTGAGCTTTAGTATGACCCTTAAACTACACTAAAGTGGTTTAGAATTTTCAAATCCCAGATGGCGACCAAAATGGCTATTGAAATATTGAAAAAATACATTTTTTTTAATTTTACAGGCAATCAACAATTCAAATTTGATTAAAACAACATTGATGCTTGGGTTCCCCGAGGAAGTATTCTTGGCCCACTTCTGTACAATATTTTTACATCTGATTTGCCTACTCTTCCTGGTAATGGTGTGTTGTCACTTTTTGCTGATGACACTGCCGTTATTTATAAGGGTAAAATAACCAGATATTTAGTTGGCCGTCTTCAGAAGGGTCTTGACGTTCTTTCCGAATACTTTGGCGACTGGAAAATTCGCATAAATGCAGCCAAAACTCAAACCATCATTTTTCCTCTTTCCAAATCGGCCAGATTTGCCCCAAAGGATGATGTTTTGATAAAAATGAATGATGTTTCGATACCCTGGGCAAAGGAAGTTGTCTACTTAGGTCTCATACGTGACTCGAAACTTTTGTTTCGACAGCATGTAGACAAAATATTTAACAAGTGCAGCATAAGGGTGGAATCTAGTTATACGGAAAAATTTAAAATGATGAAAATCCAATCAGCAACACATTGTTTTGGTCGCTTTAAGGGTCCCAAATATCTTCCCAGAATTTAGGAGCTATTGGTTAAGCCCACGATTGGCGCAAAGCGCATTAAAATTGTATGGAAATTACTATGGGGAAATATGCATTTTCACATTTTTGAATTTGCAAAATTCATGTTTTATTATTTTATGAAACTAACACCGTAAAAGTATAGTCCTGAATGCCCTGAAAAACTCAGTATGGTGCTAAAGTGCGTCACAAAAAAGATACAGAGTTTTCAAAAGTAGTGTATTGAAATAATCAGTGAAACTCGCATTTTCTGCCAACATTGCTGAAGGAACCATGAAATACATAATAAACACGATTTTTCTTATATTTTGATGAGCCTTACGTAAAATCGATATGAAGAATTGTTCAGAAGGCATTATTTAGTTAAATTGAAACCCAACTCCTCAAATATATTAAAGTTTACGAAAGTTTCCACTTGATTAGGCAGTGTTGGCAAAAAGTATGATTTCTACCGAGTATTCCGAAATGACTCTCTTGAACGCTCTGTAACTTTTGTTAGAAGCAATTTAGCACCATACTGTCTTTGGGAGAGTTGTTCAGGACATTCAGGACTGTACTTCTCAGTGTTAGTTTCATAAAATAATAAAACATGAATTTTGTAAATTCAAAAATTTGAAAATGCATGTTTCCCCATAGTAATTTCCATACAAATTTCATTCGCTTTGCGCCAATCGTGGGCTTTACCAATCGCTCCCAAATTTTGGGAGGTTGTTTGGGACCCTAAAAGGTTCCACCCTAGTGCAGCATTCTCATCAGGTGCTTGTGCCCTTCACGCAGAAAAATAAGGCATATTTGATTCAACAAAACGTTTTGTTGATTTGAAAACCAAGTTTTTTGTTGAATCAACGCTAAACGCCAAAGCAACTTTTTCAAAACAACAAAAGATTTTTGTGGAATTGAGAAAATCAAGATTTGTTTCAACGCAAAATTGGCGTTGATTATATTCAACAAAAAATTTGTTGAATCAAACCTCGTACAGGCTGATTCTACAAAATATTTTTCTGCATGTTTAATTAACAGGAAATCAAAGCTTTCTTTGAAAAATAAGCTAGCAGTTTACAAACAAATAATTTACCCCGTTATTGAGTACGCAGTACCTGTTTGGGGGTGTTGCGCTAGAACTCAAAAATTGAAGCTCCAGCGTGTCCAAAACAAGGTACCGTAATCTGGGGTGAATCGGGACTACAGTCTGAATAGGGACAGCAGTTTTTAGAGCACTTAAAGCTTTTAAATTTGGAAATGGACGTACACATTATGTTGGCCTGAGTCTGTTCTAATCGAAACCAACCATAAAAATCAAAATATTGTGCTCCAACATGGATAAAACTGCTGTCCCAATTCGGCCCATGTGTCCCGATTGACCCCAGTTTACGGTACTCAAAATGGTTTTGAATGTTTCTGGCTGGATAATATCAAGTGAGGTTCATGAATTAGCAGAAGTAAAAATGTTGAATCAGAAGATTAAAGAAAAATGTTTGAAATTCAGGGAAAAATGTGCTATTTCTGATTACCCCTTGATTCAAGGATAACTGATCTTGTAAAACTACTTACTTAACCTGTCCTACTTAAGTGACGAAATGGTCTGCTTTTCATCACCCAAATAAGAGTATTTAAATTAAATACGAGTATTTTAATGAATACTACCAAAAAAATTATGGAACTTTTGGCAAAACTCGTATTTTTCAGCACTTCGTTTAACAACTTGTTACATAAACTACAATTCTCGCAATCATTCTTTATTCCCCCAAAAAAATCCCTTTTTGAACAAACAATCAAAAAAGCGATTGGAATCTATGCAAATTTATTTAATAGGGATTATTTTTTCATTGAATGACCAAGATTTACCGCCCAATTAGCAAACTTGATGAACAACCTTTCTACCGATCATACTTTAAGGTGAAACGAAAAGGCAGCGCCATATTGACACCACGACTCAAGTTTTTGGAATCAACTTTAAGAAAAACACCGTAAATTAAACAAGTTCTGTCTGTTGCAAACCATAAATATAAAAATAACAATCAATCTGTCGAGTTCAGAAAACGATTCAAGGGAACGTTATTTTATTACGTAACGCCCGCCTCCCACCCCTTGTAACAATACAATACAAATTTCAAAAAAAAATGTTTGAAGCGTAACACAGCCCTCGACACCAAAAAGAACCACAAACAACTTTTTTCCCCACAGTTAACATTTCGTTCGTTCTACAATTATTTGAAACTATATTTAAATTTCTAAAACTATGCTGGTATATAGTTTAAGTAACCTCTAATAACATCGAAAATTCATCTAAATTTATTTATTTATAGCAAATTTTCCATGAACTCTGGGCACTCTCTTACTTAATAGCCAGCAACTAAATTGTTACTATCTTTTCTCTGTCCCAAAGATTAAACTTACTTTCTCTCTTCCACAGATTAAACGGCGAAGATCTGCACCGCGACGACGAACCGCTGCACAACGTTCTTCCAAGCATGTTGGCAAGCTCCAAGGTCGACGGCAAACCTAGTGCTAAGAAAACCAAAAGAGTACAATTCCAAGATAGTGTAAATATAATCAACGACAACAACAGCAGCTGTAGTCTGCGCACTTCCGGTGGTGGCGGCGGCGGCGGCGGCGGTGAGGACAACGGTGGCGTGTTTGACTTCCATGAAGACGAAGAAGACGGGGACGGGGCGGAGGTCGAGTTCAGACGGCGTCGAGCACGGTCCCAGCAGCCGCTCCGATCGCCGGGTCCACCGGACGGGGATGACCAGCGAGACGAGGAGGCGGCTACGGATGGGGGAGATGAGGACGAGGAGCAGTACATCGTGCAGAATATTATTAAGAAACTGCCGGGGCGTTTGGGGCAGGGTAACGAGGTTCAGCAGGACTCGATCAGCAGCACGATGGGTTCGGTTTCGGAGGACTCGTTGCACACGGAAATGGAAGTGCTGGACTATCGTATAGCGGAGAAGATCAAGACGGAGCTGGAGGAGAAGCAGAAGCTGGAGCGGAGATCGTTCAACGAAGAAATGCCATCGACTTCCAACTTTTCGGAGCATTCGGATCGTCCGTCTGATGACGAGGGTTACGACAGTAAGATCAACATTAAGAAGCTGGATATTCGGAAGGCACCATTCGATCCGAAGCTTGGGGCGCACAGGAAAGTAAAGCGCGAAACGGGATCTGTGGATCTGCGTATAGAGTACGAGGAGCAGGACTACAATCCACTGAACGGCAATGTAGACGAGCAGAGAATGCTGTTGCCTCCACCGAAGAAGCCTAGAAAAGCACCTACAACGAAGAACAAAGCCTGCACGGGATGTGGACTCAAGCATGGAACGGATCCGTGTCCACTGAACTCACCACTCGCGGTAATCAATAACAAAATCGAGCTTAATGAATGGTTAGAACAGAACGAGGAAATTATCAAGAAGCACAAGATTGTGTTGAAACCGGAAAATCCGGAGGAGATGGACGACGAGAACGAGGACGATTACAATGACGACGAAGACGATGACGAGGGCGATGAGAACGAAGAGAACCAGTACGAGGAGAAGCTGGACATTCTGCCATCGTTTGCAGAAACGTCACTTCCACCGGAGTTTGAGCTGCGTTTGGCCCCACTTGCAACGACTTTAAGTACCGTCGCCGCGGCCGGACTCAACACGAGCACGCAATCGCTAAACATCGACCCGCACGATTCGGCATCTTCCTTGGCGATACAGCTGAGCGATTCAAACCCCGCAGCACAACAGCTTCCACCACCGTCAACGGCGGCATCCGTTACCAACACCATCAACCACGGGCTAAGCGTCTACACCAAGATCCCCCTGCCGAAGTACACCCAGCTGGGACCCGCCATCGGGCTGATCGTAAAGGAGACGGAAATCCAGGACGACTGCACGATGCGGTACATCTTCGAAACGTTCAACGGCACCAAGTCCACGTACTTGAGCATGGAGAACAAGAACCAAGCCAACTGGTTGCGCTACCTGCGCCCGGCCCGGCACCGCGACCAGAAAAACTGCGTGCTGAAGGTACGCAACGGGGACATTGTGTTTGTGACCAGCGTCGACCTGGAGGTGGGCAGCGAGCTGCTGTACTGGAGCGACGACACCAACTCTGCCTGGGGCAAGAAGAAGATGGAGAAGACCAGTGAGTCTTTCGGCACCTTTCTGTTAAGATTAGTTCTAAAATTGTGCATTTTTTTTCAGACTGCGGCGGCTGCAACCTCAAGTTCGACCACCCGCTGTTCTACCGGACGCACTGCTCGGTCTTTCACGATCCGGCGTTCAGCCTGACGATCCGGAAGTACCACTGCAAGGTGTGCGGCATCGCCGTGCTCGGCAAGGAGAACATCATGAAGCACGCGGAAAAGATGCACGACGGCAAGGGCGCGTACCAGTGCCAGTTCTGCTCCAAGGTAACCTTTTACGGGGTAGTTGTTTATCGAACCGGGCACCGAATCTGTGAGCGGAGTGGTCAAAGAATTACACTGATGGTTCACAATTTCACTTTGTTTACATATTCGGTGTCTTTTCGCAGCTGACCTGTACAGAGGCGCCCGTGTTCCCGCTTGCTTCGATTGTTTTTGATTCTTCTGATTGATTGCCAAACAACAGCACGGGCACCTGTCAAAACAATAACAAGCAACACGCAGAAACGAGGGGCTTGCTAATCGTTACATTTTTCGCAGTTCTTCCTGCGGCTCAACTACCTGGAGATGCACCGGACGTACGGCTGCAGCATGAACCCGCAGCGGGCCCGGCCGCTGTGCGACTTTTGCGGGCGCAAGTTCTGCCAGCCGCAGAAGCTGAAGGTGCACATCAAGCGCATGCACAGCGACATGGCCGAGGTGCTGCGCGACTTCCAGTGCAAGCTGTGCTCGAAGCTGCTGGGATCGCGCGCCGCCCTGCAGCGTCACTCGAAGGAGGTGCACAGCCGGAACTCGGCCGTGGTGAGCTGTCCCCGCTGCCAGAAGCTGTTCCAGAACCGGAGCAACCTGAAGATCCACATGCTGACGCATTCGGGGGTGCGACCGTTCAAGTGAGTGTTGGTTTGAGGGGGTTCAGGAGTATTCCGGATGTTAATGGGTCGTAATTGTTTCCAGATGTGCGGAGGGCGAGTGCTCGGCGGCGTTCACGACCAAGCAGTGTCTGCAGTTCCACTACAAGAAGGTCCACGGGTACACCCAGGAGCAGATGCCGAAGATCGAGCGGAGCGTGGCGTACACATTTGACGCGTATTCTGGTGGTATGAATAATGGATTGGTTGGTGAGTAGCCTCTCCTCAGCCACCGCCGTCTTCGGAGCATTCGTAATCGCTGTTGATAAAGATCTCCTTACAGATGGGCTGCAACGTCGGCAACGGAGGAAACTGGAACCGGGCGAGGAGGGTCAGAGCCAGGGAGAGAAGCGGAAGCGCGCACCGAAGGAACTGCCCGGCAACATTCTCAAGACGAAGAACATCCTGGAGTCGTTCAACGAAATCTGCAAAAATGACAGCAACTTGTCGTTGCTTTCCACGAAGATTTCGTCGATTCTGAACGGGAATCTTAAAGATTTCACCAAAATGACCGGGGGAGTCCCCGGCATGGAGGGCGAAGGAGTCCGGAAGGAAGAGCTGGACGACGAGCTGGACTCGAACGAGTGCGCAGAGCGTGACGAACGGCTGGAAGCGATCCAGCGTCACCTGAATCAACCGTTGCACGAGGACAAGCACGACGACTTTGGTCAGCTGCACTCTCGTCTGTCAAACATATCAAGCCACAGTGACCCGAGTGCGATGCACTACAAACTGTCAAACAATGAAGACGAGAAGCCGCTGACGGACGCGGATGGCTTCGGTGACCTGGGCTCGCTCGCGGCCAACCACAAGTACAAGGAATTTATGAACAGCGGAAATCCGGGGCTGGTGATCAGCAAGGGAAGCAAGAAGTGGATAAGCGACAACGATCATCTTCCGGACGAGAATAACTCGGAAAGCATGTTGGCAGCAGCGGCCAACCGTGACTTCCTCACGAAGCTGATCATGAACGGCAATGTTGGCCACAGCAACTCCCAGTCTCAAGCGGTGGATGACGACGAGGACGACGATGACAACTCTACCATACTGGATGTGGTCGATTCCAACAATCAGAACCAGCAAAATTCAGCCGTTCAAAATCAACAACAATCCCAACAACAACAGCAACAACAACAGCAGCAGCAACAACAACAACAAGAACAACAGTATACGTCTAGCTTTGCAGGGTTGAACAGTAGTCTGCCGGATCTTCCAGCGTTCCAGAGTCACACCTTCCCATCGCACTTTAACCACCAGTCGCTACTCGGAAGCTTTTACAACAACAACAGTGGAGTGTCAGGCCGAAACGCCATCAACACCATCCCGACTTCGGCTAGCATGTTGGTCGAGGCCGCCCTGAACTCGGTCAGCAACATCATAAACGAAGCGGAGATGAACAACAGCAACAACGAAAACAACGACCTTCACATAGGGGACATTGACGGTGGCACGGGAGGCGCCGGTACTGACAACAATCTACAGTCGGACACCTTCACCACCAGCGGCATCAACAATTCCGTCGACGACATGAAGATGTTGAAGCCGCACAACTTCCCACTGCAGATGAACTCGCTGTCGCAGTTCTCATCACAATCCCCCGAAGATGCCAGCATTATTCAGGAACGCAACGAAATGGAAGCATCGCGACCAAAGTCTCGCGACAAGCTGACCAACTACCCGGACGGTGAGATGCTCGGCTACTCGGATCAGCAACACCAGCAACAACAATCCCAAACCGCACAATCCCACAAACACACCCCAAGTGTGGAGTCCGTGCGGAGCGAACTATCGCCAGAGCAGAACGACTTCAACTACTCGAACTCGAACGGAGCGCAGCGACAGCAGCAACTGGCAACCAACTCACCAGCACGTTCGACGACCTCTCGCCAGATCTACGCCGAGCATGATCTCATATCTCCAGCGTCAACCCCATCGCTTCCACGGTACGATTTCGGCACCGAGAACAACAACAGCTACGCAAGACGTCAGGAGAAGACCATCAGCTCGCTTGCGTTGGAGAACTTTGAGGCGAACCTCAAAGCCAACAACCACCACATGCAGCACCTGTCCAGCGACGAGGATAGCAGCATCGTGATCGCGGAGAATCTGTCAGTGAACGCGAACGCCAGCGAGGCGAAGCTCAAGATTGCGAACCAAACGAGTGCGGTAGATTTTATGGCTTCCAGCAACGGCACCGCCAACAGCAAGTACGACACCGGCCGAAACAACATCGGGTCCGACCTGTCGACCGATCTTCGCCTCAAGTACAACGCGGAATCCAACGTGGACCTGCCGGACTTCCGCTCCGGTAGCACCATGAACGACACCACTTCCGACTTCCAGGGCCTGGACATGACAGCGCGGGCCGGTCTTCCGTCGAGTTATTCACACAGCAACTTCCAGGTCCCGTCCGCGGCGGGAGCAAACCTTAACTTTAACCGATATCATCACCATATCTACGACATCCTCAGCGAACGCGAGCAACACCAGCAGCAGTCCCAGCAACACCAGCACCAACAGCAGCACCAGGAGTTCCAGCTGCAACAGCAACAACAACAACAGCAGCAACACCAGCAGATGCAGCACATGATCCAGGATCACATCGCCCAGCAGCAGCAGCAACAGCAGGACACCGAGTCCGAACAACCGGCGTCAGTCGACCTGAGTCGCACCTCCAACTACCTGGTCCCATCTCCACCATCCCCAGCCCTTCCCTACTCGCACCCCCATCCGGACATGATCCGCATGGTTTCCCTCGACCTGAGCTCCAACAGCGGAGGCAACATGATCGTCGGCAACACGCCCCACCACGTGCGCCACCCGTCCTTCCTGTCCTCGCAGATCCAGCACTCCAACCGGGACCCGCTGCCCGATCACCACCGGCTGCTGGCCAGCGAGCAGCACCGGCTGCTGGTCGACCCGGCTGCCCATCTGATCTTCGAGCAGAACAACCGGCTGCTGGCGGAAACTCCCGGACCGGCGCCACCTCCGCCGAGGCACGTCGTCTCGCCGCAGCGAGGCTTCGGCGCGTACCATCATCACCACCATCACCAGGTCAGCTCGTCGAACTACCATCACCACTCGGTGAAGCAGAATCTTACCTCTCCGCCGCTGAATCAGCACGCTTCCGCGGCCGCCGCGAACTATCATCCCTTTCCGACTTACTACTAGGAAGGGGTTGGACGTGGGGAATAGGTGGTCTCTTCCGGTGCAATAGCCATGCATAACATGTCAGAAATTTCTTCTCGGAATTTCGAATAATCGTATCATTGGATATCCGAATTGTTATCCTGCTGTCAAACGCATCATTTGATTTCGACCGCTGTGGTTAGTTTTCATAAGGTTACTTTTCTTTTGACCTGTTTAAGTCAGTTTTTGTGCGCTCGCTTCCTGATGTTGAATTGACAAATCCTACAGAGAGGCCCTTAAACGTGACAGGTTTTTGTTTACATTACGAGTCACCCGAATCAGTGATAGGGCTTTCTAGGACAACGCGCTGTCAGTTTACAAGTACACTGCAAGCAGAAACATAACCAAACTTTTCGGTACCCTCAAGGAGGTATCAGACTATGACAAACAAACAAGCAAACTCGTACTTTTGACAGTTTGACAATGTGTCTGCATTTGTTTGCAGAAATGTCAGCCTGGCCCATTGTTTGGCTAGACTTGTTTGACAGTTCAAGCAAAAGTGTATTGTTTTTTTTACCAAACTTGTCGGATCCCTAAACGTCAAATCAGGACACATTGCTGCCGGATCTTTTTCCGAATCTATTCGAGATAATAGCCGGCAGCTATTTTGTATGGTTTGATGTTCGCGGGGAGAGTCTTCAAAATGTAAACAAAATTCTTCGCGCATCAGCCGATTCTGCTCACGTCAGTTGATGTTTACATTAGGAACGAGCAGGATTGATAGTTTAGGACATATTAGACTATGACAAACAAACAAACAAACTCGTTTTATCGTGTTTTACAGTTTGCCAAACTCGCAAACAAAGCGGCTGGCGTTTCTGCAAACAAATGCAGGCAAACAAACAAAGCAGGCAAACTGCCAAACTGTCAAAAAGCTTGTTTTTTGCGAGTTTTTTTATTTGTTTGTCGTAGTTTAATACGTTCTTTTGTTTACATTTCGGGTTTGGCCCATATACATGGTTTTGCTTGAAATTTTTATGTTCGACTTTAAAGATCGCTTGACTTTTTTACATTGAAGTGAAGGAAAAGTTTGCCGTAAAGGAGTAGCGAAAACCTGTCAAAACTTTGTACTAAAAAATTATTGTGACTCTAAGGCTTTTTAGTCGAAAATTTACAAACACATCAAACCTCTGCGTGCCACAGAAGTCATTTTGTTTGCCAAAATCTGCTTTCTCTTTCTCGCAAAAGTTGTTTGTCAGGCGACTTATATCTGGTTTTTAAGGCACGATGACAGTTATAACATTTCATAGTGACAGCTCATGCTCGATCTTTGTTTGCATCAGCACACTGTGACGAGGAGTTCGTCTTTTTGAGTTGAATTATATTTTTTTTCTCACTGGGCCTAGAAAGCCTTATTGGAAATGCCAACTTGATTAGTGAGATTTACCCTCTTCATTCATTTTAAGACCAGCGTGCGGACGTACTACTAAAGTTTGGACAAAAAAAAATCAATTTTGCGTAAGAATGAAGCAGGTATTATACTATGACAAACAAACTCGCTCTTTTTGACAGTTTGTCAGTTTTCCTGCTTTGTTTGTTTGCAGAAACGTCAGCCAGCATACATTTTGAGTTGTTTGCCAATTTGTCACAAACAAGTTTGCGAGTTTGGCAAACTGTCAAGCACGAAAAAAGGACAGTCTGTTTGTCATAGTCTAACACCTGCTTGAGCAAACAAAATGGCGGTTTTTCATAATCAACATGGCGATTGCACGAGGAGATCGCACCAAAGAGACAAAATGTAACAGAAGCTAGCCTAGCTTTGCAAACAAGAAAATACCCACCAGTAATGAGGATTGTAGAACAAAATGATGTACACGACTTAGAATTTAGTAGCGTAAACACAGACACAGAAACAAAGCAGTAGAGTTCATTTGTTGAGAATGTCACAACTGAATTTTGATAACATTAACTTATTTCCTATTGTTTTAATTGTGCAAATGTATTTCGTGAATGTATTAAGAATGGGATGTTTATTATTTGTTACCACTATTCTCTTTAGAAACTTCCAAACAATCAAAAAAAAAACTTAAATCGCGCAAAAGGCAACGCCCAACTGTATTCAGAAGAACAAAAGACATTATAAATGTTTATTGGAGTTTTTTTCTTTTTTACATAAATAGTACGAAGCGGGCAGACAATGCTTTATAATAACACTTATCGTAGTTTGTAATGTTTATTCCAAGCGAAAGAAGGAGTAAAGCTAAAATACTAGAGTTATACCAACAAAACAAAAAAAAAGCATACAAAATTCAACAACCATACGAAGGCGTCGTCCATGGATTGCGTAACAAAAAAAAGTGAATCGAATATTAAAAAAAACACAAAAAATCTTCCCCAAGTTTCCCCAACATTGTGCAATGCTTCCCATTATGTAAAAAATAAATTGTCTTTGCTCGTGCATCAGTGTTACGTTGAATTTTGTAAGGCGACGCCGCCCCACGCGAGTAAATCAGTAAATAAATGTGCCAAAAACAAAACAAACAAACAGCAAACACAAACTAGTATGAAAAAACAGACACATCCTTTGTTCTCATGCTCTCTTATCTAACCGAATCAGCAGTCTTGTCAGTCAGTCGTTTTATGATTAGTAGCTGTATAATCGATATTTACAAAACAAAGCAAAAAAAAAGAAAAACAAACCTGTATCTGTGTAATATTATGGCAAACCTTAAATACAAAACAAAATAGTGTTCTATGGCACAACTTAAACAAAAAAGAAAAGAAAAAGAGAGAGATATCTAATCTAGACAAGATTCTCTTCCGCGTTAGAGCAGACACACCCACATAGCAGCAGCAGCAGCAGCGTACCATAACTCGTAGAGAGTAAATAAGACATAAAAAAAACAATGTTTCATAAATATTTGCTAACTCACCACATTTGACCAATCTGGCGAAAATACGACATACAAATGGCTACAATAAAAACATATAGAATCACCAGCATGTTTGAGGTTGGCAAGAAAAATAAAAACCTTGAAAAAATAACCTGAAACAACAACATATTACTCAGCCAGCAAAATTTTGCAAACCAAAAAAATATCAATTCAACACTTACAAAGAAGAAGAACAAAAAAGAAGAGATAAGCAGAAAACATAAATAAAATCAGGCATGTGTATAATACGATAAATTAATAAAGAAAAATTGAAATATGTTCCGCGTCTTCTGTTATCCGAAATACACTCAACCCCCGATAATTGGTCACTTATTCGTTTGACACTTTTTTAGTTTGTACCCCGTTGGTTGGTCAAAGTCAAACTAAAAAGTGACGAACTGTCACTTTTTACACGGAGCTTACGCACACTATCAAAATAAACGTTTGTTAGTATGTGTGAACTCCGTATAAAAGGGGTGTCAAACTAAAAAGTGACCCCGTTCGTTTGACAGCAGTTGGTGTCAAACCATCGGGATTTGAGTGTACACATCTGGAGTTTTTTATGAAAAAGACCTATAAATCAAATTTTAAATTTTTGCTTTTTGGGTGTTTTTAGAACCGCCCTGAGTCAGGGGCATTCAAAAACACCCAAAAAGCAAAAAATGAAAATTTGGTTTATAGGACCTTTTCAAAAAAAAAACTCCAGACATGTATACTAAAAAAAACAAATGATTTATTATCCACCAACACCGCCTAATGTTATGGGCCCTTGGATGGTCGAGTCCTATTTGAACACATTTTTTTCAAAGATCTGACAGATTTGACAAACTTGTGATAAAAAAAATAAACTTGAGTGAGGTTTTTCAAACATTTAATAGTGACAATAATAATTTTTAACATCAAGATAAACATTGAAGAACTGGCAACCCCGTCCTGAATTATTCATTGAACTTTTTCTGGTGTTGAAAATTGAAAAAGTCTTGAAAAGTTTTTAAGCGACCTTTCAAAATACCAGGAATTTGGAAAACCGAATGTTACTATTTTTAATAAAAAAACGATACCAACATCCAATAATTTTTCATTTCTTGAGTTAGATTGCATTAAGCCCTATTTCGAAAAGCTGGAATTATTAAATTTTCTTAGTGAAATCGGAATCTATAATTTTAAGGAATTAAAAAGCTTCTTAAAATATGTCTACAATTTTTTCAATCATGTCCTTTACGATGGCTCAAAAATATAATTCATTTTTAAGTCTTAAACAATTGGATACATAAAAAGACTAACAATGATTTTAGTTATTTTTTTCTTTGTCAACCATAACAGGACAATTTTTAAACGTTTTTATCTGGGTGCTGAAAAGACAGAATGCGTAACGTGATTTCCGAATGATCCCCACTGCTCCTTACTAATACAACTGCACTACAGCTTTGTTCAAGCTCAAGCGTGACATATTTTTTGCTGCTGAAGTGACTCGTTTTGAAACATTTTGGATCTCATGATATGAAAGTTTTCGCTGAAAAATTCAGTTCTTCGTGCTTTTTTTGTTCGTAGACTAAACGATGGGCGGTTAAAAGGGTCCTTCTTTGTTTTCAACGTGATGAAATATTGAGTTAGAAGTGTGGGAATTTTGTGAATCAGAAGAGCAACCGGATGGAAGTTACGAGATTATGTATCTTTGAAGCGCAGTGATAATACAGGAGTAAGATTATTCACAGTTACTGATAAATCGTCGTAAACATAGGTTTTGAGTGAGACATAGCGCTTATGGAAATGTTAGCGACGAATTATGACAATCTCGATTTCATCTTTTTTCTTAAGAATAACTCAAAAGATCGACGCCCTCGACTTTTTTATTCCTGAAAAAATAAATTATAGATTGATTACAATACTTGCCACTTCTTGGCATCATTTTTCAAACAGCAAATTGGTTACGCTTTGACAGTTCTAAATTGAGGCCGCTTTGCGGACAACTATTCTGCACCCAAAAAATAATAACAAAGATTTGTTCGAAGAATAACAAAAAATGTTATTAGTCTGTTATTACAATAACAATCCAATAACAAAAAAAGGTGCAGGTGGTTATGTTCTACATGACCAATATGACAAAGAACTTTGTACGAAACTCCTAAAAAATTATTCTATTACATTTTATTTTTAAATCATTGCCTATTTATTTAACCCTCTACTGCCCAAATTTTTTTTTCGAAAATATTTATTTTTCCCGTGTTCTGGAGGTCATTTTGAGCAACTTTTGTGCTACGAAAAACTTTACTTTTCTTGTTTTATGTTTTTCTTGTTTCATTTTTATTATTTTAATTTTCATTTATCTTGTTTAGTTTATGTTTGTTTTTGGTAGTATTTGGCCTATTCTACCACCTAATATGATTTCATTTCGCCTATCTAATTTTTTCATGTTTTTACAGTCACTTTATCAATTTTTTGCATGTTTTCACATTTTCTGCTATAGAATGGCACCATTATCATTTATATTGTAAACAAATGCGTAGAGGCATAGTCTGGGACACTACAAAAATTACTGCATACTTATTTTTACTGAAAATATAGGAAATGTTAGTAAACAACACTGCCAAAGTTGATCCCTAAAAAAATGTCATTTTTAAAAACATTGGCAAAGTCACATAAAATAAGTTTAACTTCCAACCCTGAAATTTTCTGAAATTTTGAGAGTTCTTCTTCCAATGCTTTTTAAAGATCAAAAATCGGTTGGAAAATTGATTTTTGGCGATTTTTAGATCGAAGTCCGTCTAAAGGCGGGGTTAGGTTGTAAAGGGTTAATCCTGAATAATTTATTCTAATTAAATGTTTCCAATCTTTGGGTGGAAATAAATTGCCAAAACACGAAAATATTGCCAAAACAAGTATGGTTCGGAAAATGCCACGGAACCGGCCACTCTAGGTTGTGGTCACCACAATCAAAATGGTTATTTTCATGTCCAGTAACAAAACCATGAATTTTGATACCCATATTGCCCCATGTCGGATGGTTCGATTAATGTCCTCCCGGTAGAACCTTCCTTGACACTGGCCACTCCTGGTGTGGCCAATCCGGTCAAAATGGCCATTTTAATTACCAGTTTCAAAACCATGAATTTTGATACCCATATTGCCGCAAGTCGTATGATTCGATTAATGTCCTCCCGGTAGAACCTTCCTAGGGCACTGGCCACTCCAGGTGTGTGGTTAATATTTGTGTGACATGCTGTGTGTCAATTACCACCGTGGATCCGTCTTTGACGAAACCGCGATAGGCACTGAAATTTTCTGAGGCTAAGTGCTAGCTTATAAAGTTCGCATGAAATGTGGCAACAGTGGTGCCAAACTCTCGCGTGAGAGTTTCGCGAAAGCAGGAGAGGAAGCAAAATTTGCGCCATGTTGTCACATTTCATGCAAACTATTTAAGCTAGCACTTAGCCTCAGAAAATGTCAGTGCCAACCGTGGTTTCATCGAAGACGGATCCACGGTGGTAATTGTATTGCCCATACACACACACGCACACATTGGAAGACACAGTTTGTACACCAACTTGGGAGGAATTCTGTGTTAATGAAGATTGTAAGGATGGTCACCGGAAAACCAGAATGATTTGAGGCAATGGGGTTGGGACCACATTGGTAGAACATTGGCCACACCCGGAGTGGCCATGGCCCTGGGGAAGGTTCTTCCGGGGGGACATTTACCGAACCATACAACTTGGGGCAATATGGTTATCAAAATTCATGGTTTTTGAAACTGGTAATGAAAATGGCCATTTTGACCGGATTGGCCACACCCAGAGTGGCCAGTGCTCTGGAGAAGGTTCTACCGGGAGACATTAATCGAACCATACAACTTAAGCCGGGACCGTGGTGTAGGGGTAAGCGTGATTGCCTCTCACCCAGTCGGCTTGGGTTCGATCCCAGACGGTACCGGTGGCATTTTTCGAGACGAGATTTGTCTGATCACGCCTTCCGTCGGACGGGAAGTAAATGTTGGCCCCGGACTAACCTAAAAAGGTTAGGTCGTTAGCTCAGTCCAGGTGTAGGAGTCGTCTCCTGGGTCCTGCCTCGGTGAAGTCGCTGGCAGGCAGTTGGACTCACAATCCAAAGGTCGTCAGTTCGAATCCCGGGGTGGATGGAAGTTTAGGTGTAAAAAGAGGTTTGCAATTGCCTCAACAATCAAGCCTTCGAACACTTAGTTTCGAGTAGGAATCTCGTAATCGAGAACGCCAAGGCAAAGCTGTAGAGCGAATAATTTGATTTGATTTTGATTTTTTTTTTTTTTACAACTTGGGGCAATATGGGTATCAAAATTCATATTGGTTTTTGAAACTGGCAATCAAAATGTCCCGCCCGTGTGGATCAATCGGACCGCGCACTGGACCCACAATCCAGAGGTTGCTGGATCGAATCCCGCGGCGGGCGCTCTAAAATTCTAAGTGTAAATATGGGTATCCGGCGCCGTCGCTCCGTGCCGTACTCAAACACTTAGGAGCCCAGGGCGGCGAAGTCCTTGTAGTTAAAAGGAAGACACTAGTGGTTGGTACTAGCAATGGTGGCCGACAGCTATAAAGTCAACTTCGTTTTTTCAAAAATGGATTGGCCACACCCAGAGTGGCCATTGCCAAGGGCAAGGTTCTTCCGGGGACATTTACCGAACTATACGACTTGGGGTAATATGGGTATCAAAATTGCCCCAAGTCGTATGGTTCGATTAATGTCCCCCGGTAGAACCTTCCCAGTGCACTGGCCACCGGGTGTGGCCAATCCGTTCAAAATGGCCATTTCCATTACCAGTTTCAAAAACATGAATTTTGATACCCATATTGCCCCAAGTCGTATGGTTCGGTAAATGTCCCCCGGAAGAACCTTCCCAGGGCACTGGCCACTCCGGGTGTGGCCAATATTCTAATGTTCCCATTTGCCCCAAATCATTCTATTTCCGGTGACCTTCCTAACAATCTTCATTAGAACAGAATTCCTCCCAATTTGGTGCACATACTGTGTCGTTCATGTGTGCGTGTGTGTGAGCAATAAAATTACCACCGTGGATCCGTCTTTGACGAAACCGCGATAGGCACTGAAATTTTCTGAGGCTAAGTGCTAGCTTATAAAGTTCGCATGAAATGTGGCAACAGTGGTGCCAAACTCTCGCGTGAGAGTTTCGCGAAAGCAGAAGAGGAAGCAAAATTTGCGCCATGTTGTCACATTTCATGCAAACTATTTAAGCTAGCACTTAGCCTCAGAAAATTTCAGTGCCAACCGTGGTTTCATCAAAGACGGATCCACGGTGGTAATTGTATTGCCCATACACACACACGCACACATTGGAAGACACAGTTTGTACACCAACTTGGGAGGAATTCTGTGTTAATGAAGATTGTAAGGATGGTCACCGGAAAACCAGAATGATTTGAGGCAATGGGGTTGGGACCACATTTATAGGATATTGGCCAAATTCGGAGTGGCCAGTGCCCTGAAAAGGTTCTACTGGGGGACATTAATCGAACCATACTACTTAGGGCAATATGGGTATCAAAAATCATGGTTTTTGAAACTGGTAATGGAAATGGCCATTTTGACTGGATTGGCCACACCGGAGTCGCCAGTGCCTGGGAAAGGTTCTACCAGGGGACATTAATCGAACCATACGACTTGAGGCAATTTTGATACCAATATTACCCCAAGTCGTATAGTTCGGTAAATGTCCCCCGAAAGAACCTTCCCGGCTATTTTTGAATTTTGAAGCTTTTTGAAAATATATTTTTGCTTCTTGTTTTTGAGCCATTTTTATAATATTGAGGGGTGGGTTGATTGACGAAAGCTTTGTAAAATATCCTCAGATTTCCACATTTTGTCTGCCTGAATCAGATTCGTTATCTAACTGTAATGAGTTCGAATCCCGAAGGAAGTGCAATGTATGTTTGAGGGTCAGTTCATAAAAGTGTCATTATGACTTGCAAATAAATAAAGAAAACTTACATTTTTGCAACTATTACAGAATTCTACCTAAGTCAATCTTGAACTTTTTTTAATATTTCTAAAAATGTTTGATGAAAATTTTGACGATATTTACTAGTTTCACTCACATTGAAACGTATGAAATTGTTTTAATTATAAAATATTTTGAGCACAGTATTTGTATCCTAAAGTGGGGATCAAAATATTGATAAATAATAAGTTTTTTTATTAACAAAAAATAAAAAATATTAGTATATAAAAGTTTAAAATATACCTTAATTTTGAAAAATTATAAAATCACTTTACAAGTGGTCAACGGGCCATTTTACAGGATCATTCAAAATGGGTCCGCGGGCCGCAAAATATCACCTCGCGGGCCAAACTTTGGTCACCCCTGCCCTAAGTAGTATGGTTCGATTAATGTCCCCCCGGTAGAACCTTTCCCAGGGCACTGGCCACTCCGGGTGTGGCCAATCCGGTCGAAATGGCCATTTTCATGACCAGTTTCAAACACCATGAATTTTGATACCCATATTGCCCCAAGTCGTATGGTTCGGTAAATGTCCCCCCGGAAGAACCTTCCCCAGGGCCATGGCCACTCCGGGTGTGGCCAATGTTCTACCAATGTGGTCCCAACCCCATTGCACCAAATCATTCTAGTTTTCCGGTCACCTTCCTATCAATCTTCATTAGAACAGAATTCCTCCCAATTTGGTGCACATACTGTGTCGTTCAATGTGTGCGTGTGTGTGTGAGCAATAAAATTACCACCGTGGATCCGTCTTTGACGAAACCGCGATAGGCACTGAAATTTTCTGAGGCTAAGTGCTAGCTTATATAGTTCGCATGAAATGTGGCAACAGTGGTGCCAAGCTCTCGCGTGAGAGTTTTGCGAAAGCAGGAGAGGAAGCAACATTTGCTACGTGCTTTCAGCCAATCAGCAGCCGGGATTTTTCTTGCATTCATTTTTATTTTCATCTTAACTTTTATACTTTAACAAAGTTTTATCAACTTTGTGAGGTAGTCAACTTGTACTTTAAGACTTCCCTTTCGTTTGGTGTGTAAAACATAAAGATTGTTTGAATGGGGGGGAAGATATAAGCATTTGAAAAACGACAGAAAATCGTTACACTTTCGCTTCGCGAAATTTTGGATTGACACCCGTAGACAGTGCCCTTAGGACAAAGTTCTTTGTCAAAATCATAACGACGAATAACAAATTTTGTTATAAATAACATAAAATGTTATTGGCATAGTATTTTCAAATATCAAAAAATGTTAATCCCACGTTATTTCCGTCTGCTCGGGTATGATAAATTTGATTGTTTTTTGGATTTTTAAATCTCTAAATGAAGCTCAAACTTATCTGAAATTTTTAGGATTTTCTATTATCAACATTATTGATTGGAATCCCGATTGGCGATAGAGTGCATTTTGAAATATTTCCAACATTTAAAAATTAAACAACATTTTAGATGGTCTCAAATGCCATTTTTATGGTTTTTGTTTGTTTATGTATTTTGCAGTCATATTTATCTTCTTAGCTTGCCTCTACAAAATCGGCCGATTTTGCGCACCTATTTTTTTATATGGCTCAAACATTGGGACCATTTCTATGACCAAAAAACTGACACCTCCGTACAATTTTGGCAACTGTCCATGGAATTTTCTGATCGAATTGGTGTCCCCGAGCAGACGGAAAAAACTTTGGAATAACATTTTTTGATATTTGAAAATACTATGCCAATAACATTTTATGTTATTTATTTAATAACAGACTAATAACATTTAAAGTTATTCTTCAAACAAATCTTTGTTATTGTTGTATGTTATTTTAACAACTAATCCAATCATCCCAATAACAGTTTGAGGTATTGTTCCATAACAAAAAATGATATTCAAAAGTTTCAATCGACATCAGACCAATAACACATTTTGGTATGATAACATAAACTGTTATTAAACTCTTATGCAAAAATGGATTTTTCAAGAAGATTTCATGACACTTTCTGTTATTTTAACAGTATTTGTTGTTGAAATGGAATGAATTTTGCTATTACCGTCTGCCCGGGTCCTGGGTAAGGTAAATTGGTATTTATGAGGACTGTTAAAAAATAGGTACAAAAACGTATTTTTTAATTCTTTATTTTTTATATTCAGGAATTGTGCTTTTTTTAAAAAAAAAAACTTGCCAAAAAATTGACTAAACTTTTTAATGTAAACTCGTGTAAATTTGCAACCAAAAATTACTTTACATAAATTTTGGTAAATCGCACCATTTTTGAGATATGGCAAATATATGGTCACTCAAAGTTTAATCACAGACACAGACAGTCTGTGGTTTAATTGTAACTACAAAATTACAGTTTACCGATTTTTTTTAATGAGCAAAATTCTCCACCAAACCCGGGAATAAATTTTACTTATATTTTTTTATTTGGCTAAAGCTTTGTGGGGGCCTTTCCTATGACCAATGAAGTAATTTTGTGTCATTGGTGGTTCACCCAGAATAGTCTCCATGCAATTTTTGGGAGCTGTTCATACAAAAATGGTACGTAAATATTAAAAAATATGTAACTTTTTCAAGATTTTTTTTGTTTGATGAGGACTATTCAGAAAAAAATAGCTACACGAAATTTAATTTTTGATTTTTTTATATGTTTTAGGGACAAAACCATTTTTTTAAGCCGTTTAAAAGTATGGATCAAAATTTTGCCGACGAGTTAACTTTTTTTTTAATACAGTCCAGACTCGATTATCCGAAGCCTCGGTTATCCGAAGTTTCGATTATCCGAAGTTCGTTTATCCGACGGTTTGTATGGGACTTCGAATAATCGAATCACGTACAACTTTTTTTGTGTTTTTCTTTTTCTTGTTTTAAACATTAAATTCGAGTTCTGCGAACCCATTTTAGTCAAATTTGAATAGTTGATTACTTATTAAATAATAAAATGTATTTTTCCAATAATTCGTCACCGTCATATTGGCCGCCATCTTGGATTTAAAAAATGTGAATCACTTTAGCGTAGTTTAGGGGTCATACTTAAGCTCGACAATAAAAAATAAGACAGTGAAAAAAATTATTTTTTTCTTGATTCGATTATCCGAAGTGAAATTTTACCGAGGCCTTCGGATAATCGAGTCTGGACCGCAGTGTTTTTTTTTTTAATTAATCTTGTACATAAAATTTTATTGACCTGATTTTTTGTGTAAATTTTAATTCGCAATCGAAAAGTACTTAAGATTTTTTTTGATAAAGTGCACCGTTTTCAAAATATAACCATTCCAAGTTAAATTTCATCCGAAAAAAAAACAGTATTTTTTTATTTTTTTAAATAGTCTCCATGATAGTCCATTCTTGAAAATATTTTTTTCGAATAGTTCAAAAAATGTCCTACAATTTCGTCTTACAAGCATTGAAGATTGGTTGCTGAGATAAAACGGATAAAATAAACAGGAAAATTGATTGAAGTCTCACCCAAGCAACCCTCAATTTTCTAGTGTCGATATCTCAGCATATCCGATTTTCAACGTTTAAATATGAAACATTCGTGAAATTTTCCGATCTTTTCGAAAACAATATTTTGATTTTTTTTATTAAGACCAACATTTCAAAAGGGACAAACATTGAATATTACGCTCTTTTGAAATGTTAGTCTTGATTTAAAAAATCAAAATATTGTTTTCGAAAAGATCGGAAAATTTCACGAATGTCTTTCATCGTCATTCGATCCCTGTCCGACATCGAAGTAACAAAGTAAACAGGGGCAAAAGTGACAGACGCAACATTCTGCGATTTGCCACTGTGTTATAAACGCAGTAAAAATCACGTTACTTCCACAGGAAAAAAATGAAAAAAAGAAGTTCCCGGGCAGACGGTAGTAACAAAATTAATAATATTTCAATAACAAATCCTGTTAAAATAACAAAAAGTGTTATTATTTTATCCTGAAGTTCAACTTCAAGAAGCAAAAATAATAACAGTTTCTGATAAAATCACCAAATTTGGTATTGAAGTGATATTATATTGAAAATGTTTAATAACACGTTTATAAGAGGAAATGTTATACATTTCAAAAAATATCCTAATAACAAAATTTGTTATTCGTTCGGTATACTGGCTTAGAAATAAAATTACCATAAATCTCACAAATGGAAAAGTTTCTAAGTGTCCATAACACAATCTGTTATTATTTTTTCTTTTGTTAACTATGTTTTGATCTTTGGGATAATTTTGACCAATTTCGTCAGGGTCATTATTTTGGCCATGAAATGGGGTCCTTAAGCTAAAATTATTCTGAAAAGTTGAGATTTTGAAAGTTGTTTTTTTTTAATTATTTGATATACCCCCTAAAGGACTTTGTTTAAAATGGTTAGAAATATGGGATAATTTTGACCACTTTCGTCGGGGTCATTATTTTGGTTATGAAATGGGGTACTTAAGCTAAAATTATTCTAAATAGTTGAAATTTTGAAAGTTGATTTTTTTAATTATTTGATGTACCCCCTAAAGGACTTTGTTTAAAATGGTTAGAACTATGGGATAATTTTGACCAATTTCGTCAGGGTTATTATTTCGGCCATGAAATGGGGTCCTTAAGCTAAAATTATTCTGAAAAGTTGAAAATTTGAAAGTTGATTTTTTTAATTATTTGATATACACCCTAAGGGACTTTGCTAAAATTGGCTAGAAATATGGGATAATTTTGACCAATTTCGTCGGGGTCATTATTTTGGCCATGAAATGGGGCACTTAAGCTAAAATTATTCTAAATAGTTGAAATTTTGAAAGTTGATTTTTTTAATTATTTGATATACCCCCTAAAGGACTTTGTTTAAAATGGTTAGAACTATTGGATAATTTTGACCAATTTCGTCAGGGTCATTATTTTGGCCATGAAATGGGGTCCTTAAGCTAAAATAATTCTGAAAAGTTGAAATTTTGGAAGTTGATTTTTTTTTATTATTTGATATACGACCAATTTCGTCAGGGTCATTATTTTGGCCATGAAATGGGGTCCTTAAGCTAAAATTATTCTAAAAACTTGAAATTTTGAAAGTTGATTTTTTAAATTATGTGATATACTCCCTAAGGGACTTTGCTAAAATTGGCTAGAACTACGGGATAATTTTGATCAATTTCGTCGGGGTCATTATTTTGGCCATGAAATGGGGTCCTGAAGCTAAAATTATTCTAAAAAGTTGAAATTTTGAAAGTTGATTTTTTAATTATTTGATATACCCCCTAAGGGATTTTATTAAAATTGGCTAGAACTTTGAAATAATTTTGACCAATTTCATCGGGGTCATTTATTTCACCATAAAATGGGGTTCAAGCTAAAATTAATCCGATAAAATTAACTTTTGAGAGTTAATTTTTTTTATTTTGATATATTCCCTAACGGAATTGATTTATTTATTGAGAATTTTTGAAGTGTGAATAACAAAAACTGTTATTATTTTCACAGAGCCAGGAAGTCGGAGCTGACGTTGAAGTTCGAGCTGGAGTGAGACCTCGGAGACTGCATCGGATTCAGCAAATTTTCAGCAACTTTTACTTGGAGTCGGAATCTGTGAAGTTGGGTATTTTTGGAGAGCTGAAGTCGTCGTTGGCGTCATATCCTGCACCCAGAGTCGGAGTTGTCTTCAAAGTATGGATTCAAAGTCGCTTGGAGGTACCCGACTCGGCAGCCCTTACTAGTACAGAGCAAGGGGCTGGAAACTCTAATATTACTTAGGAATACTGAGTATACTAACGATATTCCAGTATACTTGTTAGTATACTAACCGAAAAGCAATAAACTGTTAGTATATTAAAGATACTCTCAGTATATTGGTAAGTATACTGGCGATATGTAAAGGAAATAATAAGTATACTAACATATATTTTGATATACTGGTGAACATAATAAATATAGCTCTAAGAGTTTCCAACCCCTTGGTACAGAGGAGTTATGGCAACTGCAGGTTTATTTGCAAATTACAAATAAACCAAAACAATAACTTTTTTTTGTTATGGAGACATACCAGTTCAATAACATTTTTTGTTATTATGCTGCTCTACCTCTCCGCACAAAATAACAAATCTTGTTATTCCTTCATGAATCCTTCTGTTATTGGCAGACGTGCATCGGCACTCAATAGCACTTGACAGTTTTTCTAAGGCCATGGCTTGGAAAAGGCACCATATCAATTTGTTTTTTCCCTAAAGAATGTTTTTTTCAATGCACTATGAGGTTCTGAACGATCGAAACCTTTATCTTCACTTATTCGCTAGTTTTAGTGATGAAGTGCTATTTGAGTGCTAAATAGCACATTTAGCACTTGAAATTTTTGTGATATTCAAATCACTATTATTTTTTTGCTAATCCAAATTGCATAGTGAACAAGGATTATTAAAAGCATCGAACTAAAGCTTGTTTTGATGCACAGTGAGCAAAGATTCGCTCTGCCGGTTTACGAAGGCAATCATTTCAAAATGTGGTGAAGAGCTATTGAGTGCCGATGCACGTCTGGTTATTGGTTTGTTATTGCAATAACAACATAATAACAGTTTAAGTTATTCTTCGAACAAATCTTTGTTATTAATTTTTAGTTATTTTAACAACTAATCCGATCATCTCAATAACATATTTCGATCTTCTCACAATATCAAAAACTGACCTTCCCAAGTTATTTCCGTCTGCTCGGGTTATTGGTTCAATGCTCGTTTCAAGAAGTTTTTCCAATATAATCAAACTGCCGTCGGTAATGTCGAGAATTGTCGGTAACAGCCAAAATAGGTAAATACTTTTTCCAGGTAGACGACTCCTACACCAGTACCGACATTTACTTCCCCATCCGACGAAAGGCGTAATCGGACAAATCTCGTCACAAAAAATGATGTAAGTTGAATGAAAATGTGGGATCGTTATAAATTTTACTTCAATCATTTTCTTTATTTCTCACATAGGTCAAACATATGACATCAAACCACATTCTACTTCGCTTCATGAGCAGTGAGAAGTGGGAAAGTGAACAAGTAATCGATACACGCTGATCTCACGACTACAAGCAACACACCAATACAACCAGTCCAAACCACGTGCTACTCTCACTATCAACGCATGTACAGACCGTATTACGACAACATAACCGGCCCCTTCGACATCGTCACATCCAAGCCTAGTTGCTGCAGTTAATCAGTGTGCAAAAAGTGAAAACTAGTTCCTGATAAGTGGGCTGTCCTCTACCTGCAGACCAGCTACGTCACCAGCAACAACAGTACAACAATACCCCCTGAAGCCTGGAGGTACAGGAAGCCCGCAGTTTATTGCACCACAGAGCGTTGAAGTCCGGAGATGTTTACGAAGCAGATGAGCGCTGATAAGCGCAGAGAATGAGGAGCCCGTCACTCACTCAGACGTTGCGCGTTGCCTGCTACCTTATCAGAGACTGGACGGGACGGACAACAACAGCTCGTAAATATTATTTTGGACACACGATTGTTGAACTTGAAGTGCGCAGAAATATCCATTCAGTCGCGATTGCCGCAAGTGTACGGACGCGGTGCGAGAGTTGTCTTGCCCAGGTGAAACCCTCAACGAATCTGCGGGGAACATCCGACGACACGTGAATACGGCAAGCAGTATAGAAGACCCGTTGATAAGAGCAGCTCGAGCCCCTCCTCAGAGTCAAAGTCTGACGCAATCGATCGTCACTTCGAACACACTTCTTGGTGATTCAGCTAGGGTTTAACCGAAGATCCCGCAGAGAAGCGGTCAGCAACTGGCTGTTTTAGTCTATCGCGAAGTTCACTACAATTACAACGTACTCGCGTGGAGCAGCAATTAGTACAAATCATTACTACAGGTGCAGAGCAGAAACGGGTTTCAACGTGCGAATTTCGATTCAATTTTGATAAGAGAAGGGGGAGGACCGTTATCAGGTGCCCATTGATAGCCTGAAGGAGTAGGTGGCAACGACATCAAGAGAAACCCCTAAGGAAAAGAGATCTTCCCACAAGAATGCACGGAAAGGGTGAAGGAAGTGGGTTCAAGACCGGCGTGATAGATCTGGTGGCGGGATCGCTGGGTAAGTTTCGCGGAAGAGTGTGACTTTTTCTTCAAATTGCACAGCGTGAAAGGTATTTCGCAAGCTTGGCGAGTGATGATTTGAATGGGTCGAAGCAAGCGTGGCGATAAGAGGAATAATTGAAGAATGGCGAGATTAAAATTTTTACGCGTTCGTTGTTGTGAATCATTATTGGACTTGCCACTTGACATTGAAAAGAGTGTTTTTTTTTCTAGTGAAAAAAGCATGTTTTGAACGCATCCGTGTTATGACTGCGGTTATTAGCAACAAACAGAATTTATATGTTGTTGTGAATGATGCTTGATTGAAGTTTATGCGACACGAACGTTAAGAGCGAGTTTTTCACCAATGTGCAACAGGTCGTATCGAGGTGCTCCGATTTGGATGAAACTTTCAGCGTTTGTTTGTCTCTACATGAGATGAACTCATGCCAAATATGAGCCTTCTACGACAAAGGGAAGTAGGGTAAAACGGGCATTGAAGTTTGAGGTCCAAAAACCCGATTTAATATCACCAGAGGTGAAATAGAGCCTTTCTTACAAAATGATGAAACTCCGAGAAATATATTGATGCAATTATTTTTTCAAAAACATAATGATACCATCCAGTGAGAATTTTACCTAAAGCTTCGAATCTTTTAAGGCTAAACCTCAAATGCCATTTTTTTATTTCAGAAGTACATTATTTGTCACAAGACATTTAAATTTAATTAAGAAAAACATATTGGATTGACATTATTAGAAAAAAAGGGTACTCAGTCTATAATGTTAGTCTATGATTAACTTAAAAAAATATGTATCGCTATTGCACTTTGTCGATCAATTATGAGAAGCCAGAAAGAACACTTTCACGCGCAGCGTAAAACGCGCAAGCGTTAAAGCGCTGGCGTTAAAGCGCTGGCGTTAAAGCGCTGGCGTTAAAGCGCTGGCGTTAAAGCGCTGGCGTTAAAGCGCTGGCGTTAAAGCGCTGGCGTTAAAGCGCTGGCGTTAAAGCGCTGGCGTTAAAGCGCTGGCGTTAAAGCGCTGGCGTTAAAGCGCTGGCGTTAAAGCTTCGACTTGACGACTTGTCGAGCTTTCAAGCGAGAACGAGCCGGGACTTCGAATTTGATGTTCAGTATATGATTTTGTATAAATCCAAAAATTTAATAGGAAAAAAATAGGGTAAAAATAAGACGAAAAACACTAAAATCGCTATATCTCTGGAAATACATTTTGGAAAAGCTTCAAATTTTGGGCCCAAACAGTTTATGGCGCATGTTTTCGAATGGCTTTTTGTTTGAAACTGAATTCTTTAAATTTGATAGTGTTATCTGTAAAATAGTCCAAAATACCTCTAAAAATGGCTTTGACCACATTTACTGGTCAAAAATTGTGAATCGAAAAATAAAATGTTCGTCTCCGACCCCACGGCTACAGATCTGGCTTTTAAAAATTGTGGGTTTTACGAGCGGTTTTCCAGTGATGGAAGACACAAATTTTTAAGAGCGGATACAGACATCGGCCATGTATTTCAGAAAAAGAGCTCTCAAAAATCAGACTTTGAGTTCCGGGTTTCGGGCGAAAATTCAATCGAAAGAGCACATCTAAACCTTCAATTTAGTAATAGGATTTTTTCCTGGGACGAATCCTCGCCGTGCACGAATTTTTTTAGATTTCTGAAAAAAGCGTTTTTCCAAAAGCAAACCTTAAACCTTTCTTTTGTAAGAAAGGCAAAAACATGAAAAATCTTAAAATTGCTCGCATTTCCGTAAAACTTCATCAATTCCAACTCTTTTAGATGCATTCGAAAGGTCTTTTGAAACCCTTTAAAATGTGCCATAGACATCCAGGATTGATTTAATTTTTTCTCATAGCTTTTGCAAATTCAACGGTAACATTTCAAAAGGCATCATGTACATTTTGACACTTTTTGGGTTAATGTATATTCTGAAAGTACTCCTAATAAGCTACCTCTCCACCAAAAATGAGCATAAGTTACTTCAGTAAAGTCTGTTTAATCATGATTTTAAATAAAGTAACATAAACAAAATCTCTGCCATCAGCAGTGCCTGTTTATATAGCCCTGTCAACCTGTCAAATAAAAGGCTACATGAACCTCGTGACGAAAAAAAAAGCATCATGAAAAAAGCGCCACGTACATTCGGCGAAGAAAAACGAATCATAACAAAGCGTCCCCCTCAATGACAGCAGGGTGATGGTTACAAAAGAAGTTATGTTTGTTTTTCTCAAATAAAATTACGGAAATAAAGTTTTGTTGAATTTGCATGATCTAGTATCAGTAAATGCAACGTTTTTCATCGTTTGTTATCATTAGAACATCTTATTTTGCTTTAATATTAAAATGGGAATTGAAAATGGATGCTCAACATTCAAATGCGTTTTTCTCAAAAAGGATGGTGTACATGATGTTTTTTGAAATGTTGGCATCGAATTAGTGCTCAAAATGGTTTTTTTTAAAACCTTAATATCTTTTTGCAACAGTCTCCAACACCAATACTCCTATAGGTCGAAAGTTAGGGAATTTCATGGACCTACGGTATTAACTTTTTGGCCAATCGCAGTTTTTCTCATAGTTTTTCGATTTTTCTAGAACAAACATTTTACAATGTTAGTTTTTGTCCTGTAGGCTTCCCTAGAAGCACTTTTTGGTCTCAATTTTGTCATATTCGGAATGCTCGGAAAATTTCCCGTTAGTTAGAAGTATTGGAGTTGTAATATTTCTTTAAAAAATAATTAAATAAAACATTTTTGAAAAAAGAAAAAGATCTTATTCACCATGTGATCAATACGTCAAATGCTGTATCAAGTGGGCGAAAACCTGTTTTAAGGCTAGTCTGCAGATCGGAAGGAAAGGGGTCAAGAAACAGCTTTACGAACAGCAGAACAAAGGAGAGGGAGCGATTTCTTGGGGCTTTTTTTCACCCTCTATGACTTGCTTACGCTGCCGCTACTGCCCATTTGATTTTTTTCTTGACCGGTTCCTTCCAAAGTGCGTTTACCGCTTTATCCATAATCCAACAAATTGTTAAAAAATATTTTAATTCAGTCAAATAAACCAGCTAGAAGTCGCTTGACAAAAAAATTTGCTGGAAAGAGATAGGAAACCTGATGCAAACAAACGTCCAGCTGTCATGTAAACATACTTTGAATGTGTTGGTAAATTTCTGACTAGAAAGCCTTATTGGCTTTAATCGTACAAAAAATTATGCACACATCAAAAAATTATAGTGTTTTGAAATCGGGATGATGTCAGCTATCCATTAAAATTATTATTTCATGAAAATTTACACAAAAATACGTATTTTTTCTGTATTTTGAAAATGCATTTTTTTTCTCAAGAATCCAAAAATATATTGTTATTGGATCGTTTGATACCCATATTAAAAAAATTGAAATTTGGAGTTTTTTTTTCAAAAAGACGTAGTTTTGTGAAAATTTTGAGTATTTTCTAAAAATGTAGTTATTATATCCAAAATGTATGAAAAAAAACCTGATCATTTGATACCCATATTGCAATAACAATATATTTTTGGCTTCTTTAGAGAAAAAAAACTTTACTTAATCCACCTTTAGGTGGTTGGCGCCTTCCTCACATTTAATGGGTGCTATCCAAAATGCAAAAAGTGCGTAAATAACACTTAAGTGCTTATAACTTTTGATAGATTTGTCAGATCTTCAATGTCTTGGACGCATTGGAAAGGTCTTTCAAATACCTTTCCAAAAATGTATAGCGTGACGGGTTTTTCTTACAAAAACCACCCTTTTTACAATCTTCCGGACTTTTGTTAAACTCGTTTTTTTAGCATAACTTTTGAAGTAGTTAACTTAACTTTATCATTTTTAATAGCGACTTATGGGACCCCAAGACGGATCGAATGACGCCAAAACGGACAAAATCGGTTCAGCCAATGTCGAGATAATCGAGTGACAATTTTTTGATCAACATCTCATCACACACACAGACATTTGCTCAGAATTTGATTCTGAGTCGATAGGTATACATGAAGGTGGGTCTAGGAGGTCTAATTGAGAAGTTCATTTTTCAAGTGATGTTATAGCCTTTCCTCAGTAACGTGAGGAAGGCAAAACGTTACTTAATCCACCTTTAGGTGGTTGGTGCCTTCCTCTCATTTATAGTGATTCCAACCCCCCTATAGTGTCCACATGTTTATGGATCTCTCCTAACGTTCGCAGCACCTAAGAGGTCCTAATAAAAATAAGTAAAAAACAGACTACCTACAGACTTTTTGTCAAGATTATACAGACACGGCCTTAGAGGAAAATGGCATACCTCTACACGGCTTTTTCGTGGCGATCAGACGGGACCATTTGAGGTTATGTCAATTCAGACCTTTTTTTTAACTGCTTGTAATTTAAGATAGGTAAGTCAGATCTTGAAAATTCTTACTCTACCTAAAAGGTCTTCTCATATGCTTTCTAAAAATATATAACATGTGAAGGTTTCATGAAAAAACCACCCTTTTTACCATAATTTTAATTTAATATGAAACAGTTTTTTTAACACAGCTTTTTAAATACATGATAATACTGCATGAATTTAAATAGCAACTTAGGGGACGTTAAGACGGATCGATTAAAACCATTCCGGCCAAAATCGGTTGAGCCTGTGCCGAAATATTCCAGTGACATTGATTTGGTACACATGTCTACATACAGCCAAACACACAGACATTTGCTCAGCTGGTGATTCCGAGTCGATATGTACAGATGAAGGTAGGTCTAGGAGGTCTAAATAAAAAGTTCATTTTCCGAGTGATTTTATAGCCTTTCCTCAGTAAGGTGAGGAAGGCAAAAATGCATTTTCGAAATACAGGAAAAATACGTATTTTTGTGAAAATGTTCATGAAATAATAATTTTAATGGATAGCAGACATCAACCCGATTTCAAAACACTATAATTTTTTGATGTTTGCATGATTTTTCGTACGATTAAAGCCAATGTCTCCCATATAGCCAAAATCCCATAAGCTCTGTGCCTCGGTTATGCACGCCTCGGTTTTGCATCCCCCATATGCGGTGCTAAACCGAGGCATGACTGTATTGAAAAAATGATTTATTGTACCATTTGAAAACAACCCTGAAATTGAGATGTAAAATCAAAATCATTCCCGAAAATCTAAAATTTGTTTGATTGAGTTTCATTTTTCCAATGTTTCATACATGAGAGGATCTCTCCTTCTCATTCGAATATAAGAGCTCGAATCACACGGAAAAAATGAAATCACATGCGTGAACAAAGTTCATGGCATCGAGAACCAGAGAGAATCTGTTCAACCTTTATTGCACATTTACAAATTTGCACCATACAAGTTGAACAAAAGTCTTTCTGGTTTCCGATGCCGTGAACTTTAAAAATAAATGAATTATAAAAAACCAGTTCAGGCTTGAATGTTGAATGTGAATTGTAAACATAAACAACTTGGAAATTATAACATTGTGTTGGGATATTTAAATGTCAGCTGAATTTACAGTGTTTAAATATCATGTAAAATTTACTGTGACGTAACATACGACACAAATTAGCGCCACCCGAAAAGATAAGATTCGCACAGCATATTTACGATGTTTGTAAAGAAACACGCCAAAAATTGCCATCACGTGAAGATAGCGTAGCTAAAATTAGTCTTCAATTCTCTCTTGTATTGTTCCAGGTGGCATCGCCCTGGTCTACGTCAGCCAACCGATGGACACGGTCAAAGTGAAGATGCAAACCTTCCCCCATCTGTACCAAAACATGATCGACTGCACAACGAGCACCTTCAAACGGGACGGCTTCATCCGCGGCCTGTACGCCGGAACCGTGCCCGCCCTGATCGCCAACGTGGCGGAAAACTCCGTAGTATTTGCGGCGTACGGCGCCTGCCAGAACCTGGTCGCGACCGTCAGCCGGAAGCCGTCGGTGTCGGAACTGACCGCGCTGGACAACGCCACGGCCGGTTTCTTGGCGGCCTTTTTCTCCTCCTTCACGCTCTGCCCCACCGAACTGATCAAGTGCAAACTCCAAGCGCTGCGCGAGGTTCAGCAAACCAACCTGGCGGCCAACGAAAAGGTCCGGCACATCTCGCCCTACCAACTGACGAAGCAGATTCTACGCGCCGAAGGCATCCCCGGCATGTTCCGCGGTCTGACGTCGACGTTCGCCCGTGAAATGCCCGGCTACTTCTTCTTCTTCGGCGGGTACGAAGCCACGCGGGAACTTCTGGCCAAGCCGGGCCAGCCGAAGGACGAAATCGGACCGCTGAACACGATGGTGGCCGGTGCCGTCGGCGGAGTCGCCCTCTGGACGGCGATCTTCCCCGCGGACGTGATCAAGAGTCGCATCCAGGTGCAGAGCCTCACCCACAGTATGACCCGGGTCGGGATGGACATCTTCCGGAAGGAGGGCTTCCTCGCGCTGTACAACGGGCTGCAGCCCACGATCGTGCGGACCATTCCGGCCACGGCGGTTCTTTTTGTCGTCTACGAGTATTCAAAGAAGCTCATGACCGAGCTGTTTATGTGAAAGTAGCATTTTTTCGTTTTTATTACTAGCAACTGTTGTATTGTTTTTTTTTTTGCATTTCTTAGGTAGGAACAAAATATAACAAAAAATAAAAGAGAATTACTTACTAAACGGTGTGTTTCGGGTTGTTGAGGAGGGGGTCCAGCTTGTCAAATAGATAGCCATCGCGTGACTCTGGGGCGAAAGTGGGCCATTCGTGCCAAGGTATCTGGAGAAAACCAAAAATGTTGTTTGCATAAATGTGCATTTTAGTCATTTTGATTTTTTTTTGTTTGGATGAAACTTTATATGTACTTTTCCAGTTACCAAAGAAGTAATTTTGCATAATTGGTTCGTCCATACAATTAGAAAACATACTGTTAAAATATTCTATCTGTATTTTGATAACTGAATTTCAGATCGTTTTTGCGTCTTTGGTAATGTTGCAAGTATTGCTTAGAACATTTAAGAAAATATTAGGTACACCTTAAAAAAATAATTGAGCAACATAACCCATTTTTGTAAAATCTCATTTTTAAAAATGTTTTAAGGAGGTATTAGACTATGGCAAACAAGCAGACTAGCCTTTTATGTGTTTTCAAACTCGCAAACCTAGCCAAATCTAGAGTTTTTTTTTTAAAAAGGTACTATAAACTATTGTCTTGTATATGTTTGTAGGACCTATTAAAAAAAACGAAGTTATTTGTTTACCTTGCTTTAGTACCCTCCGCAAACGTTCCGGGAGAGATCCGCAAAATGATCTGGCAGAAATTTGTATTGATTTGACGTTTGTTGAGGGACCCGGAAGGTTTGTTTAGGCTCTGCTTGCAAAAGACTATGTTGGCTGACGTTTCTGCAAACAAGCAAAGCAGGCAAACTGCCAAACTATCAAACAGTTTGTTTGTCATAGTCTAATTCGTCCTTTAGATAACAAAAAAGGTAATCTTTTGAGCTGTTCTAAAAATTTGTTAAAATTCATTTTGCAGTGTTGTCAATTTTTCAAACAAATCATGATTTTATAAAAAAGTAGGATTTTGTTTTCTTAATTTTTAGATGTAAAATCAAATTTGCTTAGAACTTTGTGGAAAAGTTAAAGCTAGCCTGAGACATTTTTTTATCAACCGTTAGGGCGCCTATAGTATTTTTTTTTATGATTTCTAGATTAAATTTTAAAACAACCTACCCCTTATGGATTTCCTATGCAGATAGGACCTTTTGAAAATTTAATCTAGATTTATCATTATGTCTTGGAGTCGCCCTCCAGTCAAAATTTCATATTAAGAATTTGTTGGAATTTTTTTTCGTCTTGAGGACGGCTACAGTCTAATTTTGATATTTAGAATTTGCATTTTTTTTTTCAAGTTTTAGGGGCGCCTAAATTTTATTTTTCATATCTAGAACTAGAGCCTCCAGTCAAATTTTCATGTTGAGAGTTGGCCTTTTTTTAAGTCTTAAGTTAAGTCTTTGGTGCGCATCCGGTTGAATTTTCATATTCAGAATTTGTATTATTCTTTTTAAGTCTTGGAGCGTCTCCAGTTTGCGACTTACTCCGATAACACTACACTGAGTCAATGAAATGTTTGGTTGACTTTCCAGTAAAATTGAAAATGACCTTTAAAAACACCAATGTAGGCGCTTAAAAGATTAAGACAAGAACTAAGTAGTTGTTGTCTACTCAAATACAGTCCAGACTCGATTTAAACACCAAATTCGGGTTCGGCTACCCAATTTTAGTCAAATTTGATTAGTTCATTGCTAGGGTTTCCCCCATTTTCATTTGTTGTTCCTGAAAGTTTCTCAGCAAGTGCAGCTGCGCATCTGTCAAATTTTCTGTTTGACAATCACTGATCGCTGAGGGTGAGTGAGAAGATAGGGAAGTGCGGTCAAGTTTGAATTCGGGGTGGCACGTCAGTTCGTCAGTGGTTTTATCAGGTTCAGTCTAATAAGGCTTTCTAGTCAGAAATTTACCAACACATTCAAAGTATGTTTACATGACAGCTGGACGTTTGTTTGCATCAGGTTTCCTATCTCTTTCTAGCATTTTTTTTTGTCAAGCGACAGTTTTTGTAGCACACGGCCAGCTTTGCTGATGTGGGCTTTTGGGTTTCCCCTGGGGACATCGAGTGTCTTACCAGGGAATTGATTGATTATTAAGTGCTAGGCCGCGGTAGTGATAACATCGATGTCATTAATTATTTAGAAACATAATATAGTTGTTAGAGATAAACTTTGATCTTTAAATTACTTTAATATCACATCATATGCGCCAATCCTTACCGCTCGGCGGCGCACAAGCCTTATACAACTTAATCTTTGCCGAAGACACCAAATTGATCAGAAAATCCGTTCTCAATACACAGATTTTGTAAAATTTTAATCGACCAATGCTGCAAAATGACTTGTTTGGACAAAAAATGACGCACATTGTTCAGTTTAAATAAATAAATAGAAATAATTAAATTTTCAAAGAATTGCTCAACCTTGACATAATTTCTGTATTAATTAAAAAATAATAATTACACAATTTTGATTTTTTTACTGATTTGATTCATGAACTATTAGTTATAGAAATTTAGATTTTAAGAATTCAAAAATCCGAAAAATTAAAACTTAAAGAATTATATTTTTATGAATTTTTGAATGTACTTTTTTTTAGATTTTTAATTTTTCTTAAAATTTTAGAATACTGAATTATGAATTTAAAAATCATTTAATATTAAAAATAACAATTTATGATATTTCTTCGAATTTTAAAATTGGAAAAATTAAAACTTTTAGAATGTTTAAATTCGACTATTTCAAAAATTTTCAGATGTTATTTTTTTCCAGAATATAGGTTTTTTTTTAACTATGGACTTTTTAATCATAGTCTGAATTATAATAATTGTTGAATTTTTTAGCCTTTGACTCATTTACTGGTTAAATCATTATTTTTAGAATTTTAGATTCTTTAAAGTTAAAAATTAAAAAAAATATATAAATATTTTTTAGAATGTTTTTTTTTTAAATTATGAATTTATAAATCATCATATATTTTAAATTACAATTGTTGAATTTTATAAACCTTGATTTTTTTTACTGATTTTATTTATGAATTATTAATTTAACGGTGCACATCAACCAGAGCTTTAGCACCAAGCTTTGTATTTGTATTCTCGAAACTACGGAAACTATCGATGTATTTTTGTATTCATCCCCTGAAATACTAAGCGTTTTACAGCAAAATTTGCATACTTTTATATTTAGATTGTTGCAGGATTGGGTCCGTAAGTTTGTCAATTTTTGGATAAGAAACACAAATTCCTTGGTTGCTGTGCAATAAAACTTTTAGAACCTTTAAATTTTTAGATTTTAAATAACGACTCTGTCGTGCTATCATGTCGTACCCACCATTTTGACGTTCCGAAAAAAACGCGTTTTGATGTTTGACCTTGCATAAACAAAAACGAAATCACGCAATGTAAACAATAACAAACACGTTTTGTTTGGCTCACCATTCTGTGCATTGTCCCGAAGTTTGGTTGAAGTTGGTTGCTGGAGTCCCGAGTTATAATTACAAATGTTTAAGGTAGTCTAACTTGTACGTGCGTCAAACGCGTTCTGATCTGAAATCCCCTCGCCCAGTTGCATCAGTTTTCAGAGAGTGACATGATAGCAAAATAAGATTGAAACTTCTTTCATATGTAAAGTGACAAAAATGCACGCAGTTTTTTTTTCGGATTTCGTTGAATATCTCAGGATTGAAATTGAATTTTGGGGATCTGTGAAGGTCAAAGGGAGGCATTGTGCAAAAAATGGCGTTCTTAACTCAATTTGGCCCAAAAAGCACGTAGGGGAACAGCATCTAATTCCAGCGTGCCTCTAATGTTGACAGGTCAGAACTTTGACATTCAATTAAAGCTAATTAAAAGCGTTTTCAACTGAACTCGAGTGATAAATAGCTCAATAAAAAGTGAGCATGCAAGTTTCTATCAAAAGATGTGCAAAATTAGTTGTTTAAATAGTGAAAATCAGCAAATTGGATGGAGTTAGGAGCCAGTGCTTAACCTGCCAAAGATACGAGAATTTCCCCTACAACAAGTTAGCATGACAGCGACGAAATATATTTTTTAAAATATGGAATGTAGACTTTTTAAATTATTAATCATTAAGTCATTAAATATTATGAATAACAAGTGTTGATTTTCTCAAACTTTGATTTTTTTTATTAATTTTTGAAATATTAGTTTTGAAATTTTAGACATTTAAAAAAATAAAACTTCTATGTAATTTTTTATCTACAACGGTGAAAAACACATTTCTGTTCACTTCTGTAGTATCAGTTCAACAGGGCGAATCTGCGATTGTAAACAATCAGTCCATCCCTTTTGCTCAAGTGACAGTTCACCTCAAGTGAGAGGGGGATAGGCTGCTTGTTTACAATCACAGATTCGCCCTATTGCACTGTTACTACAATTTTTTTCATTTTAATGCAAAAAAATAAATTGACAAGACAACATTTTTCGATGGATCATTTATAGTCCCCTCGGAACGAGTTGTCAAGTAGGATTCTTTCTGTCATCTTTCTTCTGTCCTCGAAGTAGGGGAACAGCATATAATTCCAGCGTGTCTCTAATGTTGGCAGGTCAGAACTTTGACATTCAATCAAAGCTAATTAAAAGCGTTTTCAACTGAAATCAAGTGATAAATAGCTCAATGAGAAGTGAGCAAGCAAGTTTGTATCAAAAATTTTGCAAAATTGGTTGTTTAAATAGTGAAAATTTGCAAATTGGATGGAGTTAGGAGCGAGTGCTTAACCTGCCAAACATACGAGAATTTCCACTAAGTTTAAAAAAAAATGAATTTAAAATCAATTTTAAATCTTTTGCGGTCGTACAAAGAGTCATTGTATTCAGAAAAATAAATTTTATTGTTGTGATCAATAATATCATCAATGTAAGCTTAATTTTAGGACCCAATTCTAGAATTATTGTTTTCATGCTGATTTAATAAATTTTTAGTTTCTAAGTTTTAAATTCCAAGAATTATACAAAATACGTCTTTTAGAATTTTAACGCTTTTCTTTTTTTGAATTTAGAATGTTTGGATTTGAGCTTTTAAAGTTATTTTTTTTTGATTTTTTAATTAATTTTTTTCATTTTTCTAAATTAAAATGGTGGGTTTTCTTTAAATTTGATTTGGTGTCCTTCCCGCTCAGAGCAAAACCGAGATTTTTACGTTTTTCCTTGCCTTTTTTTAACTGACTTGGCCAAATTGGATGAAATTTGAGTTGGAATCAGTAAACAGCAAGAATGATCGTAATTCATTCAACAGTTTCTGTAGGTTAAAGTCACGTTAATAAAATAAACAACAACATTCAACAGTTTTCGAAGAAATTTCAATTTGAAGTAACTTCCATAACTCACCACCACCGTCTCGTACCCCACCGCCGCCAGCTGCTTCAGCTTCATCGCGAACCCGCCGGTAAAGCGGTGCTGATCGCGCACGTAACAGTTCCACGACCCGGCCACGATCGCCACCAGCCTCAGCCCCTTCTCGTTCGCTCCTCGCTCCCCCAGCAAGCACTCCCTGCTCAGGATGGCACCCGAGTACTGCGGCGGACAGCGCGCTTCCACGTCCTCAAAGGCGCCGGTGGTTTCGTTGAAGAGGGCGATCACGTCCGGCCGTTGGTAGTGCGGGAGTACGTGGATTATGTGGGCGAAGCGGTGGCGTTGGGTGAAGGTCGACTGGATTTCTAGGAGCATGCGGTCGGATTTGGTTAGGCGGTACTCGGTGCTGGGGACGTAGTCCTGGGTCAGTTTGGCGACCACTTTGAGGGGTTTTTCCGGGAAGAGGTTGCCGGAGTAGGTTGGGGCGTTGATGCGCAGGAAGGAATTGAGGGCGATGACTTCGCGGCCGGCGCCGGCCACGTTGCGGCCGTAGGTCATTTGGAGGAAGCGCCGGTCGAAGGCGGCCGTGATGAGCTCTTCGCTGTAGATTTCTTTGAGGGTGAGGAAGTTCAGGAGGGAGAGGTAGGACTTGGGGTAGGTTGTAATTTCGTGGATTCGGGTGGGGAGTTCCGATTGAATGGCGCGCATGAGGTTGAGGTCTTTTTGGCTGGGGAGGTCCATGTTGAAATGGGCCAGGGCGAACACGATGCGCTCCATGTCTTTGAGGCGGAGTTGTTTGATGTTCTGGGAAAAGCGGTCGATGATGGCTTCCAGGATTGGTTGATGGCAGAGGTGGATGTCGGTTCCTAGCAGGGCCAGGTGTAGACAGCAAAACAGTGATAACCGGGGGACTTGTGGGACGAAGGTGGACAGCAGTCGTTCCATGGACTGGGCGTGAGCGATTCTTGAAGAGTAGCGGAGCAGTTTCAAAATCGCTGCTAAACTTATGTCTTGAACATCACCCGCGTGATGAATCGTCAGTTGGTAAATCCTCTCAATAAGTTCCACACTCCGAACCGGCGTCATAGTCTTGAAGAATCCCATACAAAGCACCGACAAATCATCAATTCCAAAGTTGTAAAAGTTCTTCTTCAAGTTGATCTCAATGTCGACCATGTTCTCCACCGGAACCCGCGTCAAATTAATATAAAACACCGTCTTCACCAGCTGATCCTTGTTCAGCTTCCTCATCTTGCCACTAATCTTCCAAACGGCCTTCCCAACAAACCTCCCCACCTTCGCCAACCTCAACGGGTACCACTGGTCCGCCATAAACAGCAACCGATCCGTGTCCCACTCCGGAACCCTCCTCAAACAAGCGGCATCAACCGCGTTCCAAATGCGCGCATAATTCCGCGTGTCCACCGCCGGAGTCGGCCCCATCTCCACCAGCAGATTCAACACCCGCACCAGCTCCTCGTACCCAAACTCCGGAACCTTCTCCGCAAGCCCCCTCGCGAAATCATCGAACCGTTCCTCCGAGATACAAACCCCTTCGTTACGACACTCCGCGACCACCTGTGATAACCGATCCAGCAGTTCCGTTTCGCTTGCACCAAAATCTCGAACCGTTCCGCCGGGCGCAAGTATTCCCCTTTGAATCACCTGATGGGCAAAGTCATTTTCCGCGTCGACGAACTTTTTGGCCGTGAGGTAGGTGGTCGTGTGAATGGGCCTTACGGCGCAGGGGAGAACCGGAAGGAGCCGACGGAATACCGCGGATGAGCAGAGCGAAGCGGTTCTGGTGAACATGATTTTGAAAGTTGTGAATTTCACATAACTCTGGGCACGCACGAGGAGGAACGTCGCGGTTTGTTTTGGTTGTGAAATGCCGCGCGCGGAATCAAAACAAATCGGAGAAACGTCAAGGTGATGTAATGTGCAAGGTGAGCGAAACGTTCGGGAAAATTAGGGGTGTTCAAATGCAACAAGATGCAAAAAAAAGGTTTTTGACTAGTTAGATAAACACGACGAGTGCTGAAAAAATCAAATTATGCGCTGAGTCCCATACAATACTTTTTGCAATTCCGAAAACACCCTTTAAATAGATTTTAAGTGAAAGAAACGTGATCCAAGCCCATGCGTAAAAGTTCACTTTTTCTCTATCCGATCTATCAGTTCCTCTCAGATTCCAAAATATCCATTTAGCTTTTCTTCAGTATAACTCGCATTCACACAAAGCCGTCGTTCCTGGTTTGCACCGGAAGCAAAGCAAGATCGCCCTCAGCAACTGCACATTGAGTTGCGGCAAAGGACAAAACCAAGGGCCAGCAGAGCCAACCAACAACATGAGTGATACGAACTTATGCGACTGTGGGCAGAGTTATCAAGACATCGACCATCTCGTTAGGCGTGTCCGGATCACCATGTTCACAGAATTAAATTGAAAGATACCCTCGGGGCCCGAGGAAGACCACCAGAAATCCCGATGGGAGATGCGTTGTCTCAACAAGACCTTGATGTTCTCTATCCGATCTATCAGTTCCTCTTAGATTCCAAAATATCCATTTAGTTTTCCTTCAGAGCAATTCTCTACGAAATCGGTCTTTTTTCTTCAATTTTAATTTTTGTATTTTTTAATCCGGCTGAAACTTTTTTGGTGCCTTCGGTATGCCCAAAGAAGCCATTTTGCATCATTAGTTTGTCCATATAATTTTCCATACAAATTCGGCAGCTGTCCATACAAAAATGATGTATGAAAATTCAAAAATCTGTATCTTTTGAAGGAATTTTTGATCGATTTGGTGTCTTCGGCAAAGTTGTAGGTATGGATACGGACTACACTGGAAAAATAATACACGGTAAAAAAATTTGGTGATTTTTTATTTAACTTTATCACTAAAACTTGATTTACAAAAAACACTATTTTTAATTTTTTTATTTTTGATATGTTTTAGAAGACATAAAATGCCAACTTTTCAGAAATTTCCAGGTTGTGCAAAAATCACTGACCGAGTTATGAATTTTTAATCAATACTGATTTTTCAAAAATCGAAATTTTGGTCGTAAAATTTTTCAACTTCATTTTCGATGTAAAATCAAATTTGCAATCAAAAAGTACTTTACTAAAATTTTTATAAAGTGCACCGTTTTCAAGTTATAGCCATATTTAAGTGACTTTTTGAAAATAGTCGCAGTTTTCATTTTTAAATTAGTGCACATGTTTGCCCAGTTTTGAAAAAATATTTTTGAAAAGCTGAGAAAATTCTCTATATTTTGCTTATTCGGACTATGTTGATACGACCTTTAGTTGCTGAGATATTGCAATGCAAAGGTTTAAAAACAGGAAAATTGATGTTTTCTAAGTTTCACCCAAACAACCCACCATTTTCTATCGTCAATATCTCAGCAACTAATGGTCCGATTTTCAATGTTAATATATGAAACAATTGTGAAATTTTCCGATCTTTTCGAAAAAAATATTTTTGGAATTTTCAAATCAAGACAAACATTTTAAAAGGGCGTAATATTGAATGTTTGGCCTTTGTGAAATGTTAGTCTTGATTTGAAAATTCCAAAAATATTTTTTCGAAGAGATCGGAAAATTTCACAAATGTTTCATATATTAACATTGAAAATCGGACCATTAGTTGCTGAGATATTGACGATAGAAAATGGTGGGTTGTTTGGGTGAAACTTAGAAAACATCAATTTTCCTGTTTTTAAACCTTGCATTGCAATATCTCAGCAACTAAAGGTCGTATCAACAAAGTCCAAATAAGCAAAATATAGAGAATTTTCTCAGCTTTTCAAAAATATTTTTTCAAAACTGGGCAAACATGTGCACTAATTTAAAAATGAAAACTGCGACTATTTTCAAAAAGTCACTTAAATATGGCTATAACTTGAAAACGGTGCACTTTATCAAAATTTCAGTAAAGTACTTTTGATTGCAAATTTGATTTTACATCGAAAATGAAGTTGAAAATTTTACGACCAAAATTTCGATTTTTGAAAAATCAGTATTGATTAAAAATTCATAACTCGGTCAGTGATTTTTGCACAACCTGAAATTTCTGAAAAGTTGGCATTTTATGCCTTCTAAAACATATCAAAAATAAAAAAATTAAAAATAGTGTTTTTTGTAAATCAAGTTTTAGTGATAAAAGTTAAATAAAAAATCACCAAATTTTTTTACCGTGTATTATTTTTTCCAGTGTAGTCCGTATCCATACCTACAACTTTGCCGAAGACACCAAATCGATCAAAAATTCCTTCAAAAGATACAGATTTTGAATTTTCATACATCATTTTTGTATGGACAGCTGCCGAATTTGTATGGAAAATTATATGGACAAACTAATGATGCAAAATGGCTTCTTTGGGCATACCGAAGGCACCAAAAAAGTTTCAGTCGGATTAAAAAATACAAAAAAAATCGAATGACCGAAATCCTAGAGAACTGCTCTTCAGACAACACGCCTTCACACAAAGCCGTCGTTTCTGGTTTGCACCGGAAGCAGAGCAAGATCGCCCCAGCAGCTGGACACCGAGTTGCGGCTGAGGACAAAAACAAAGGTCAGCAGTGCCAACCAAGACCCCTACACAATCCCCCTTTTCTTCCCACGTCTTGTCTTTTAACTTCAATCCTTCCCCTACAAATCCCGAGCATACTAGTAGGCCGCGGGAAATCGGCTCCCCTTCCACTAACATTTACACACAAGATCCTCTGTAATTACTCTTAGCTTAAAAAAATGCCATTACAAAAGCCGAAGCGGTCCTAACCAAGTCCCAGTACCAAAAAGGACCTAATAAAAATAATGTTATGAACAGGGATGCCACATGATTTTTTAAAATGTCTGTGAAAAAGCGAGGGGTAGCTCACTTCGCGTTAGAACAATAAAAAGCACAAAAAGTAGCTCGAAATTCACAAAAGCGACGATTTTTTTCACAACGCCACGAGAAGGCAACAAAAGGAAAGCTAACGCGCGTTAAGGCTCTTAAGGCGTGTTGCTTCTGCTCGAATGTGAGCAGAGATAAATCGATCTTGCAACTTTGCCTTGCCAGTTCGAGCAGTTTTTGCTCGGTTTTGGCAACACGGTGATTGTTGTGATTTTGTCAAGCAGTTTGGCTGTCAAAATTCTGAAAATAACAATCTCGCTAGAAAAACATTGAAATGTTCGATTATTTTTACTTGGACTTGACTTGTTCCAGTAGCAGCAGAAGAAGGATCAAAACGATCGTGTTTCTACTCGATGCCTATCCAGTGCGACCAAGTCGTGGATGCTGTGAAATGCGGAAGAAGAGTGGGTTCCAGAGGTTCCGCGCTGCAAATTTTTAAACGCGGCGCCAACAAGCTGCTGTTCGGGCTGAATCCACGCTCCGGCAAGGCCGACCACATGCTCAACAAAACGCGCTGTGTCACCTATAGCTCGTGGCTGCCGGAGAACGCGATTCGAAACCTACCCGCGATCATGCGCCAGCCAAACTTAAACCAGCAGGTCTTAGGACTGTTTACTCAGAACAAGCGGATTACGAACGAGATCCGGCAGGGATTCGTGGAGTGTTTGGAGAGTGAGCGGGTTAGCGAGTTCCAGCAGCAGGAGGACGAGCTGAACGAGCTGAGCTGGACAAGGAACTCCAGTTGACGTACCTGCAAACAGGCAAGTCGCCCACGAACGCCTTATCGAGAACGCGTACGGCCTGTTCTACTCCCTGTGCTACAATAGTCGAATAGCAGCTGCAACGATATCATGTGCCGTTATATCCAAGGTCTACCCTTTGAGGACGTCGCCAGCCCACACGTGCAGGACCAGATGACGGGCTTGCTGAAGTCGGGATCGAGTTGAAGCTAACCTCCGACAAGAGTTTCGCAGTTTGGGAATCGGTGTAAAATTTTGCTGGGGGTGGTGCGAGCCCGACAGTCAGCAGCAGGAACATGAGCAAACGATCGACGAGATGTCCAATCACCACTACAGTACGACCCTCTCTGGCTGGGAGGCAACACTTATACACAATCATAAACTGTTAACTCGGGATTCCAATCATCTTGCAGAAAATGGAATAAAAATTTAACGGGTTGGGGTTATTGGGTAGTGTTTTATTAGATTTACATTTTTAAAAAGAAGAGACGAGTCCATCAACACCTTAGCGAAAAAGTCTACCTGTTGTGGAAGGGGCTGGTTCATTTAATTAATCACCTACTAACGGTCACTGGCGTTAAAGAAATAATCCCTTTTCCAAGAATCCTCCCAGCTGCAGATTATCTCCGTTGGACATCACCCGCTGTTGCAGTTTAAGCTGCAGTTCTTGGGTTCGAATTGTTGACCATGAATATACCGGTGTTGGCTAAGAATTTAAGGAGCGGCACTGGTCGTCATTGATGCAATCAGTTCCGTAATTAACCTCGGAAAGTTGTTTTGCTGCAGTGGACACGAACCCGGACAATCCGCCACCGGACCAGTATATTTCTGGTGCTGTTTTTTCTGATTTCTTAGTTTTTTTCCTTTTGCGCGATCATTCATTTTTGCCATTCATTGTGTTAAAAATCAGATTCAAAACCGGTATCATTATTTATTTTTTCAAATTGTTTGTAAAAAAAATAGGTTACGATCTCCAGGGCGTTTCACCTGGAACCCATCCGTTTCCTGGGTGGATGAGTGCCACTAGACCAGATGATTGTCTGGCCCGTACTAACAAATCCTAGAAAATGTGCGATTGATCTTGTTCGAATCTGACTTGTTGTCCTCCAGCAGACGTCCCTCGACCTGGAGTTCCCACGAAGCAACGGAACTCTCACCACCAAGGTCGGCTAAACCGGCCACTTCCGTTTCATTGCTTGGAATAAAGGTGTTTTAAATGAAGATTTGCAACTTGCGCTTTTGCTTCATTGAACGCTTCAAGGCTTCCTGGATGTCCACTGGACATTGTCCAGTCGCTTGCACATATTGGTTGCGTCGAGCTTACGCTCCAACGCCAGCAAGTCCCTGTAGGCTTGCGATTCCGGAACAGATCGTGCACCTTTTTCTTCATCTTGATTGGATATTCACTCTTCGACGGATGATGACAACTTCGATTGTCTGCCGGACGCTTGTCCCCCCGGAGGCGTTGCTCGGCATCGGCATATTAACGGGCGGTCCACCCTGGATCTCGACCGGCTGCATCGGCCGCTAGTGCATCGGTACACCGGGACCGCCCTGAGGCGGTGGTGAAAGTCCACCCGGTTCAGGCCGTTCAGCATTTGCGCAATCTGGGTGCTGTTCTGGAGCACGGCTCGAGCAGCTTGCGCCAGGTGATTCGACGACGTGTACCGTCGGAGGGTCTGTCCGAAGGCGGAAACCGCCGATAGCTTAATCTTGACGATCTCTTAGGAGCAACCGCTAATTGCCGACGAGAGCCCTTTCTCGAGATTTTTGGCAAAGTTGCGAATGGCTTGCGACAATTCGGTCGGGATTTGACGTAGCACGCTTCATGCTTCAGGCTGATTTTCTCTCCTGCCACTGGATTTGAATATTAACAGGTACTTCTCCGGTTTGGCCACCGGTAGCCGCGTAAAACCGTTTTCTCTGCGGCACAGGTTCCTTTGATCAACAAAGGTGAACGCGGTGAAAAATCAAAACAAACTGCTCGAATGATTTGACAACGAGATCTGTCATTTGCTGTTGACAGTTCTCGTTGTCAAAAATTCGAGCAGACTGAGCTGCGAATGCAAGAAAAGGCAACAGAAAAGGCGAGCTAACGCGCGTTAAAGCAAGAAAAGGTCAGATAGGGTTGGATAAGGTGAAATAAAGAGGAGCGAACGCCGATTTTTTAAAAAAAAGGATTATCAACGCTCGACCAAGGCGGAAGTGAACCACCCCTCGTGAAAAAGTCTGTGTATGTCTGTGTCTTTGTCTAAAATTCAAATAAATCAATTTACAGTCATAGAAATCTGTCAAAAATTGTGTTTTTAAGCATTTGAAGACTAACGAAATAAGTTTCGATTGATATTTTAACAAAATAACAATTTAATGAAGTTTTTAAAAAGTCTGTGTACCTCAAAAAATGTCTGATACGAGCTCAAATGTCTGTGAAACACAGACAAATCTGTGTATCTGGCATCCCTGGTTATGAAAGAAAGTTCACTTGATTTATGCACTGTAACTGAAAATCGCACTTTGCTGAGTTCGTTTTCGCACTTTTTCATACGTTTTTTTCAGTTCGACTGCGATTACACAAAAAGTGTAATCGTAGTTGAACTGAAAAAATCGTATGAAAAAGTGCGAAAACGAACTCAGCAAAGTGAAATTTTCAGTTACAGTGTGGAGTATTCGAGGGAGCGTTTTTTCATCACGCAATGCAAAAATTGGGTTTTTTAACCACCTCCTCCTATAACTAAATTTCGTTGTGATCAATAATATCACAAATTTAAGCCTAATTTTAGGAACCAATTGGGCCCAAAAATGAAGCTTAGATTGCTCACGTAGAAAAATATTTTCGTGGTGATTATTGCATTCGATCGTAATATTACGATCGTAATTTGTCGACTCACGATCAAGATTTCTCAATAGTGAGATTACGACTAACCATCGACAAATCTCGATCTACCATCGACAAATTACGACTTACCATCGAGAAATTACGATCGTAATTTTACTGTTGAGAAATCTCGATCGTGGATCGAGAAATTGCGATCGTAATTTGTAATACCATTTTATGAATATTTTAAAAAAAATCCAAAATTTCAAAAATTTCAAAAGTTTCAAAAATTTTAAAAGTTTTAAAAACTTTAAAAATTTCAAAAATTTAAAAAAATTAAAAAATTTCAAAAATTTCAAAAAATTCAAAAATTTCAAAATTTTAACATTTTTAAAAATTTAAAAAAAAAAATTCAAAAAATTCTTTGCGAAATTTTTGATTATTTTGAAATTTTTTAAATTTTTATGTAGGTATGTTTTTGAAATTTTAGGAATTTTTGAATTTTTCAAATTCAATTTCTGAAATCTTTGAAATTTTTTTGAATTTTTTTAAAATTTTTGAATTTTTGAAAGTTTTAAAATTTTTGAATTTTTTTAAATTTTTGAAATTTTTGAAACTTCATAAATTTTTGAAGCTGTTTAATTTTTTTTAATTTTTAATTTTTTTTGAAACTTTTTAAAAAAATCAAATTTTTGAATACTTGAATTTTAAAAACACACGTATTGAGATTTTCTCGATCGTTAGTCGTAATTTGTCAATGGTAGATCGAGAAATTACGATCGAATGATCTCAATCTACTATCGACAAATTACGACTTACCATCGACATATTACGACTTACCATCGAGAAATTACGATCGTAATATTACGATCGAGAAATCTCGATCGTGAGTCGAGAAATTACGATCGAAATATTACGATCGAATGCAATAATCACCACGTTTGTAGAATCAGCCTGTACGAGGTTTGATTCAACAAAATTTTTGTTGAATATAATCAACGCCGATTTTGCGTTGAAACAAACCTTGATATTCTCAATTCCACAAAAATCTTTTGTTGTTTTGAAAAAGTTTCTTTGGCGTTTAGCGTTGATTAAACAAAAATCTTGATTTTCAAATCAACAAAACGTTTTGTTGATTCAAATATGCCTTATTTTTCTGCGTGCAGAAAAGTTCCTATTTGACAGCTCGTTCCAAGGGGACCATAGTTGATCCATCGAAAAAATGTTGTCCTGTCATTTTTTTTGCATTAAAATGAAAAAAAGTGATCAGAAATGGTTTTTATTTGTGTTTTTTTTTCCGTTGTCCTACATAAAAGTTGGCATAGGACTTTAGTACCCAATTGTCAAACAGTGGGATTGAAACGTAAATACAGAGAAACCTCTTTTTACGCGACCTTCCTTTGCGCGGAATTTTTTTTACGCGGTTTTCACACGCGAGGAATTCAAAATAACGCGGACCGATTTTAAACGGTTGGAAGTCTTAACAATTATGGTCGTATCTTCCTGTTCAACGGGGACCAAAATCGGGTTTTTTTTTTACCTTCAGTAGTTTCAGTAACCTACGGATACTCTGCATCATATTGGGATGTTCTGGACAACTAAGAACTTCCGGGAGTTACGAATTGATTATCTATCTGTTCAACGGGTGTTTGCAACGGTTTATTCACCATCGATGTAGCTTCAGTGAGCCACGATGGACGCTCTGCGATCTGTTAGAATGTACGAGGTCTTCCAGGAACTCCCCACACAAAAAAATATTACTGTAATGGCAAAAGTAACTTACTGTTGAAATGAAAAGTGGTCAAAATTTGCTCCATTAAAAGTTTTTTTCTTGTTTTGAATATGAAAACTTTTACTGCTACAGTTTTTGAAAATCTCATTGCTAACTGATTTAAAAGTTTTTACTTTTAATTCGACTACATAATTTCTTTCATTTCGTCGTTCTCGTGTAACCGTGTACGCCTAAGTAAAAAATGTCCACGAAGCGAATCAAATCAGGACAGGTTGGTGGTGCCGGTGCGGGACGAGGTCGGGAGGAAAGTTGGTATCCAAACTCGAAGTTTGCGATGGGGAAAGGAATTTCACACAAGAAAACAGGTTTTTTTCCCCTTAAATTACCGTATTTTTACTGTTCACCTCGAAAGACGTTTATTGTTTACCTACATTATTACCACCGAATTTTGGCTGACTTGGTTTTAACGTTCTTCACCCAAAAGTCCCACTTCTTTCGCCTCGATCTGGTTCCACAATCCGAACGCTGAGCAGTGTCGTTACGTTTACGTGTTTTTGAGGCGCTGTTGTTTGTTATGTTTTGATGTTGTTAACCCAAGGCACGATACCATCGTAATAGTTTGCTTCTTTTTTTTCTTGTTTTGTTTTCAGTTTGTTGGTTGGTTTGTTTATATTATATTACGTTTATGATTGTGATAAATTGGTGATAACATGGTTATTACACATGGTTAGGTCACTAATTGATAATTCTTTCCTATAGAGTTCAATTCTGCTAGACCCTTGTGTTCACATCGTCCTTCTAACTAATAGTTACAAGTCGTAAAATAAATTACTACCATTCTACAAATTCTCTCTCTTTCTTTCAGTGTTATTCTTTAATACTTGGCTGTTTCTGAATTGTTTCTTCATGTTTAAACTAACGTAGCAAAAATTTAAAATCATTACTGTTTTTTTTTTCTGGGAAAAATATAACAAAGTGTCAAAGGGAAAAATGATTAATCGTCAAAAGAAATCCCCCTTTCTTCCGCCTACAGCAACAATCAGGCCATCATGCCGGTTTTCCGGCGCTTTTTCGTCTTGCGCGCCGACAGCGACTCCTGGCCGCTGTCCGTGTTGGAGTCGCTGTCGCTCTCGTCGCTGCTCGAGCTGGAAGACGACGAGCTGGAGTTGCTCGAGCTGTCCGAGGCGACGCCCGTGCTCTGGCCGACGTCGATCTTGGCCGCCTCGCGGGCCAGCTCCGGTTCCAGTTCCTGGGATTTCCGGGAAAGATAGGTTAGTTTCGGAAAGTTACTGGAAATAAAGAGTTCTAGACGGATGGTCGGGGAAATAAACCCATTTTAAGCCTAATAAGCGGTCGTGTTTGAATGATGCTGGATAAGCTGGAGTGTTCCTTGAAATTTTCTAAAACCAAGTACACCAACGAGTAGAGCAACTTTTTGTGAACATTTCTGTTTGTTTTCACTTTTCCTAAAAGTTATTCTATTCCTTTCACAAGCATTTGAAAAAAATATTTCCAAAATGTATTCTAATCAGACGAGAATGCATTGGACCACGCCCTTTTTTCTATTTTCAGCTTAGTTCTTTTTTCTTCCAGCGCTCTGCTTAGTGCTGCCAAAATTGATGAAATTTTAAGCGAACACTCACGAAAAGTAGCATTTTTAGAGAAATTTTCCCGGCATCACTGGCTCACTCCAACAGGCGCTGCTGGTGGTGTTGGTGGCCACCTTCGATTGGAATGGGTCGTCAAAAGTCAAACGTCAAAAGACTTGGCGCGTTTGTTTTTTTATGGCGCTTGCTAATTATTTACATGTTTCGGGATTATTTTTCAAGTGAGTGACCAACTAATGTGCAAAAGAACATGTCGCCGAAAGTTGGGGGCAGTTTTGTATCGAAAGCGCCGTGAAAAAGAAAAGCGAAATTGAAAAGTTGATTTTGGTGATATTCATTAAGCGTTTGAGTGTTTCTCGCGTGTGTCACTGTGTGTGCCAACAAAATAATGAGAAATGGTCTCGCAAAATAGAAATTATGATCAAAAGTGCATTAAATTTGATCTTTTTGGCCAGTAAATGGCATAAATTTGCGTGCTTACTTGAGGCGGTGCTGTTGCAGGTAAGTTTATAGCCTAAATAGTATTTTTGGAGCTTAAATCGAGTTCTTGTATGTAGCTGAGGCACATTTTTTTTTAAATTCCTCGAAAACGATCTGCATTAAAAAAATTAAATTCGCAGATTTTTTATTTAATTTTAAATTTGTTTTTTTATTTTCTTTCATTACATTTAATTTATTTTATTGTTTAAGCATTACTTGTTGGAAGTTATTCGTGGTGATTATTGCATTCGATCGTAATATTTCGATCTTAATTTCTCGGCTCACGATCGAGATTTCTCGATCGTAAAATAAGATCGTAATTTGTCGTAATTTTAAAAATTTCAAAAAATTTAAAAATTTCAAAAATTTTGAAAATTTAAAATATTCCAAAAATTTCGAAAATTTTGAAATTTCAAAAATTTCAAAAATTTCAAAAATTTTAAAAATTTCAAAAATTTTAAAAATTTCAAATATTCCGAATATTTGAGAAATTACGATCGTAATTTTACTGTTGAGAAATCTCAAAATTTTAAAATTTCAAAAATTTCAAAAATTCCAAAAATTTCAAATATTCCGAATATTTGAGAAATTACGATCGTAATTTTACTGTTGAGAAATCTCGATCGCGGATCGAGAAATTACGATCGTAATTTGTTATACCATTTTTTGAATATTTTTTATTTATACGGCATTTTAATTTCAAAAATGAAAAAAAAATTTCAAAAATTTCAAAACTTTCAAAACTTTCAAAAATTTCAAAAATTTCAAAAATTTCAAAAATTTTTAAAAATTTCAAAAATTTCAAAAATTTCAAAAATTTCAAAAATTTTAAAAATTTCAAAAATTTTAAACTTTTAAAAAAAATGAACAAAAATTTCAAAAATTTCAATTTTTTTTTAAATTTCAAAAAAAAAATTGTTAAATTTTTAAAATTTTTAATTTTTTTTAATGTTTTGAAATATTGTAAAATTTTGAAATTTTTAATTTTTTTTTTAAATTTGAAATTTTTGAATTTTTTGAAATTATAAAAATTTAAGAAATTTTTTAAATTTTTCAAACTTTTGAAATTTTTGAAACTAAAATGCCGTTTAAATAAAAAAATATTCAAAAAATTGTATAACAAATTACGATCGTAATTTCTCCATCCACGATCGAGATTTCTCAACAGTAAAATTACGATCGTAATTTCTCGATGGTAAGTCGTAATTTGTCGATGGTAGATCGAGATTTGTCGATGGTAAGTCGTAATCTTACCATCGAGAAATCTCGATCGTGAGTCGAGAAATTACGATCGTAATATTACGATCGAATGCAATAATCACCACGATTATCCTAAGCTGAGATGTGGACTACCTTTCAACAGCTGATAAATTCAATGTTGGGAACAGAGTTTGCGAGTGCTCAAAGAATCGAGTAAATCTACTGAAGAATAAAATTTACATATTTACCTTCAAAATCTTCCAAAATAGCTAATGTTCAAGGTTGTTAACGATTAAATTATCGAGATTCAATACCGTTATCGTTATTACGATAATTCTATCGGCGAGAATCTTATCGCCGATGATGGACGATAACTCATTTTTAAAATCTTTCTAAAATCGACATAATTCAACCTTATCATGTTAAATTTTCAATGCTATCACTAAGAATACATTTTTTAAAACATTCAGTAAGTTTCAAGATCAATGCGCTGACCACGGGGACGCGCAGTCTCGTTTTTGCTTTTTTATATTTTTATTTTATTTATTAAGTGTTTTTTTCTTATTTAAGGCATTTGCATTTTTGATATTTCAAATTTTAAATTTATAAATACGTTTCAGACTCCATTGTTCAAAATTTAGAAACTGTGCAATTCTAAATTTTTCAATGCTTTAATATTGTTAAAAAATATGATTTTTTTATACTTCGGAATTTTTTTTGACTTTTTTTATTTCTGATTTTTTTTTCATTAAATTTCAGATTTTTTTTGAATTATGGAATACTATTTTAATTTTTAAATATTAAAATCTCTTAATCTTTATTTTTTTCATCATTCAATTTCTTCGTTTCGTTTTCGTTTTCGTTTTACGGAGCAAGGTGGGGGACGCGGCCTCAAGTCAGTCCAAGTCCGGTTTCTTGTGGAAAATAGGGTAGTGGCCGAACTAGTATTGCATACCAAATGAACACCACCGGAAGATATAGAGGATCAGGAGGGGGAAGGTGAAAGAAAATTAGTGTAGGTGTGAGTAGTAAGAACTTGGATGACTTAAGCAGTTACGTTAATCTAAGTTTAACACTGAATAAAGGAAATCTGAAATTATGATTCAAAGTAAAATGGCCCGGAAGAAATTGAATTATTAGTTAATTAAATAAGAAAATGTAAATAATCGGAGATTTATACAAAGGACACCTATGATGTATTTCAAATTTAAAGGAAATTAAAAAAAAAACTGGAAACCGAAAGATGAAAACTAACTTGTCTATGGAATCTAAATCTTGATGCATTTTTTTCTGGGCCCCGTCCTGTCGCGTCTGTCAGTAGTCTTATCGTACATTACAACTAGAAGCAGTTGTGCAAATGAAATAGTACACTTCGACCAGTTTAACCATTGATTAAAGTCCAATCTATTATTTACGGAAAACAAACATTTATCAACAACCTAAACTAAACTTTCTGAAAGAAACTTGAATCTCAAACTCCCAAATGCCAAACATTCCTTTACCTTGTTTTTAACCCAATAAACATAACTGAACAGTTCATACTTTACAAGTTGAACACTCGTTGTTAAGACGACTATTTCCGTAGTAACAGTTCAATAGGGCGAATCTGCATTTGTAAACAAGCAGTCTATCCCCTCTTACTTGACGTGAACTGTCACTTGAGCGAAAGGGATAGACTGTCTGTCCACAAATGCAGACGCGCTCCATTGAACTGTTATTACGGATTTCGTGCCTTCCATTTCATTAGGGCACAGAAGCTCTGCAAACAAGAGTGTATCCCTATCATACATTATGTAAACTGTCATTTGAGTGAGAGAGATGCATCCCTGTTCACAAAAACCATGTGTCCCTTTGAAATGTTAGGCTCCATTTGATCGTCAAAACTCCAGTAGATCCTCGATTCGCAACAATGGTCGATACAACCATAATCCGAAAACCGTTAGTTCAACAGATTAACGAATTTTGTCCGATATCATTTCATTACTGATTGATCGAGACTCTATGGATTTTTTGACTATTCCGAATGGTTAGCATACCACATAAATTGAAATCAGAGATTCTGAAAGCATTACTTAACTCACTTACACACAGATGGAGTCTGGAACTATTAAACAACCTAAAGTTACAAAAAAATACTAACTATTCTGAGTGCCTTGCAACAAAACTAATTTATCAAAATACCAAATCCTAACCTAACACCCACTTTGAAAAAAACGAAAAAAAATCACAATGCCTAGAAGAGGCCTTTCTTTCTGTTTTGTGTAAGCGTTGCTGTGCTTTATGAATTTCTACCTAAGCTAACGACGTATCAAAAAGATTAAAACCTGTTCAAAGCAGATTTTACAAACAAGAATATTGAGATGCAAATAAAAAAAATCAATATCTTGCAATTTTACATAGTACAATAGTTGTGATTTCTATCAACACAAGTATATAAATATAAAATAAATGTGTGATATATATCAACATCGGAAACCATCTTTGCAAATAGCCCTGAAACGACGGCAACGTGTGGCTCCATCTCCAGGGTAAATATTAAAATCTCTTAATCTTTATTTTTTTCATCATTCAATTTCTTAATTTTAAATTATTTAAACTTTTGAACATCTAAAATTTTTCTTAAATTCAAGATTCAAAAGATCTAATATTCTAAAATTTCATTTTTGATTTTTTTTTGAAATTTTGAAATTTACCTTTTTCATATTTTTTATATATGTAAATTTTTATTTTTTAGATTTATAAATATTTTTTTAACTCTTGAATCAATTTTTTTAATTCCGTTTTTTATGCATGAATTTGTGCATCACTGAACTTTGAGATTTTATATTTTTTTAATTTGAATTTTAAAATATTTGGTTTCTTAAATATTTTTATGAATTATTATTTAAGATCTAAATTTACAATATCCAAATTTTAAAACTTTGATGTTTTTCATGTTATGAAATTTTTTTTAACGTTAATACCGTCATCAGGGGTAACATTGGGTCGGGGGGTGAGATTGGGTCATACAAATTTAAGCATTTTTGTATGACCCAATCTCACCCCCAGGGGGGGGGCATTTTGAATTTTCAATCTTTTGACATTTAAAAAATTATAAATTTTTAAACCATGATATTTTTATGTATTTTTTTTTAATTTTTGCATTTTTTAATTCTTTATCTTTGAACTTCTAGATTAAGATTTTTTTTGTTTGAATGTTTAAAAAAAATTATGATTTTTTTTTACAATTCGGAATCTTTGATTTTTTTTTAAATATTTTTCATTAAATTTCTGGTTTTCTTGAATCATGGAATTCTATTTTTTTTAATATTAAAATCTTTTTATCTTTAATTTTTTCATCGTTCAATTTCTTAATTTAAAATTAGTTAAACTTTTTAACATCTAAAATAATTTTTGAATTCAAGATTCAAAAGATCTTAGTTTCAACATTGGATTTAAATTTTATAGAATTTTTGAAATTTAATTTTTTTTTGTTTTTTATACATGTAAATTTTTAGGTTTTGAAATTTATGTATATTTTTTTATGCATGAATTTGTGCATCACTAAATTTTGATTATTTTTTTTTTAATTTGAATTTTAAAATGTTTCGTTTCTTAAATATCGTTTTGAATTATTTTGTAAGATCTTTTACAATAATCAAATTTTAAAACTTTGATGTTATTCAAATATCAATATTTTTTGATTGATAAATAAAGAAAAATAATTTTCAAACTTTTACATCTGGAGTTCCTTTTCTTTTTTTTTTGAAATGGTCCAATAAACCAAATATCCAGTTTTTGCTTTTTGTGCGTTTTGAAACCCCTTGAGTCAGAGGTATTAAAAAAACACCCAAAATGCAAAAACTCTAGAAACTGTGTTGTTTGACAACGAGGGTATCAAACGACGCAAGTCATGAAAATAATTTTTATTAGTTTAGTGTTTTTACTTTAAAAATACTGTAAATATTGACTAGAGGCATGAGTTGACACAAAAACCTTTTTAAAACATTTTTATAATCCTCATATTTTTTGTGTTTTCCCCCGTTCTCAGTAGACACCCTGCTGCGCCCCAGCTCATTCTCACCTGTAGCACCTTGAACCACTTCTTGGAAAGTTTCGGCCTGCCGCGCACCGTTTTGTGCCACACCACGGGGAAGTTGGTCTTGCTGCAAAAGTTCTGCGTCACGGCGACGGTGTCGTCCAGGTTGAGCACCACGTGCCACCACCCTCCCGGCACGAACACCGTCTCGCCCGGCTTCTGCAGAATCTCCAGCGGTTTGCAGTCCGCGGGCCAGTCCAGCTGCTTCGTCTTGGGGTAAATCAGGTTGAACCAGGTGATCGCTTCGTCCCGCTGCTTCCCGCCGATGGCGCCGGTTACCTTGAGCAGCTCTTTTGGAGTGTGGGTGGGGAACAGACACCAGCGCTTGTGGCCCTTGACGAGGGCATTCCACGCACTCGTGCCGAGCGGATCGATGTGGATTCCGGTGCCGGACCGGCCCGGCCCCATCACGAACCAACGGTACGGCGGTCGACGCTCCTCGCCGGCGTGTTTGAACAGATCGTCCCGGAAGTACACCGGAATGTCGTAATCCTCGAGCAGCTTTTTCCGCCGGTGATGCTCGCCGAAGCTGCTGTCGAAGATGTACAGCGGACTGTCGTCGGTCGTACTCCGCATGTACTCGATGTAGTACTTCATCTTCATCTTGACGCTGTACCCGTCGTTATCCTCGCCACACTTGAACTTTTGATTGCGGTACTTTTTGGCCAACCGCCCCGTCGTCCACTTCTCCAGCGCCTTCCACCCGTTCTGCACGCCCTCGATGACCACGGGCTTGTAAATGCTCTCGTACCGCTCGATAAACTGCTCCGGACTGACCTCGTCCACGTGAATGCGCTCCACGTTGTCCTCAAACTCCCGGAATTTGTCAAACTTTCTGTAGTACTCCAGCTGCATCCACGCGACCTTGTCGGCCAACTCTGCCGGGGGAAGGGGAAAGGAGGAACATTAAACCAACAAACCCAAGCGTAATCAAGCATTCTCACCTGGCCGCGCCTTGCGCTTCACCTCTCGGACGCGCTTCCGGGTGCGGTGGGACAGCTTCACCTCGCCCGCTTCCGACGACATTCCGCTGGACGAACGAGTCTTCTTCTTGGTGTGAACACTCTCGAAACTTCCGGGCACGGGCGGTTGCTGGCTGCAGGTAGCGATTCTTCCTTGTTTCACGTCGCCGAAACGGACGGTCGTCTAAGAAGCACAGGAAGCGTAAAGTTTCCTAGAAAAGAAGTGTTTTTTTGCGAAAAACAGCGGAATTTTGCGCACCAGCGGAACGAAACGGAGCGATGTGAGCAATCGACTTTGGATAATGGCGGACGGTTTGACAGTTGTGTTGCTTCGAGAAGCATTTTCTGACAGTTTTGGGGGATGGCGCAAGGTGATTCAAGCAGTGGGAAGGTGACGCAGAAAATAACAAATTTTGTTTTTGAGTCGCCGAGGGGTGATTCAAAAAAGCAGGTGAAAAATTTAATAATAATATTTATTGCGCGTATTCCCGAAAAAGACACGCGGCAAATCAGCCTGGAAACGACGCGCCGCACTTTCGGCAAATGCGCGCTGTCAAATCCCATACTCTACGTTTTGTTTTTGTTGATCTTCTTCTTCGAATCGCATGGTATTGTTGCTGGGTATGTTTTTTATTGCACCAAAAGTGTAGAAAATCGCTGGCAACAATGTCTGCGGCACATTCTGAAATGCCGCGCGGCGTGTACCTTTGAGAGAAACGGACAATAATATTATCGCGGGCGAGAATTTCTAGCAGAAATAGTTCTGCTAGAATCCTGCTAGAATGATTCTAGCAGGCCAGCCAGAATTCAGTAAGAATTTTACTAGAATCTTCTGACAGAGCGAATCTGTCAGAATTCATTTAGAATTCTGTCGGAATGTTCTAGCAGAAAAAAAATTCGCCTTCCCGGTTGTGGCGAACTCGATTGCTGCCAAATCCGCGTTTTTGTCGACGATCTTTCTTTCTTTCGTAGACTTTGCTAGAGAAGGACGTTCTCATAATTATTGTAAGTTGTTAAAAATATGATTTCCAAAGCAATTCATCTTCAAATAATTTTATTCCAGCAGGAATCAGATCGCAGGAGTGCTTCCGCCTACAGAGTGATGGACCTGTAGGGATTATGGGTTGCAGGATTGAATATGTAATAAATTATTAAATGAGTATTTATTATAACATTGATATAAATCATAAATAATAGTTAAGAGCGCAACAAAAAGTGCGCACCTTCATGAATATTGCCTTGTTAGCTGATTGCGGATGGAGTGCGAGAGCGCGCTAGCGAGCTGCGAGAGAGAACAACAAGCGAGAAAACAACGAGATGCGCGCGGCTGGCGAAAGAGAGAATGAAGATTGTCAAATCAGTTTTGTGGTTAATTTCTGTGGAATAAGACGTGTTGTTTGTTAATTGCAAAATATCTGTGTTTTTATTATAAAAGAAAGTCCCCGATCACGACAATGGCACAGTCCGGTAAGTCGAACCATTTGATTCATGAAAGATCATTTGTTTTGCTTGAATTGTTGTGTTGTGAAATCCAACAGTTTTGTTTACCTGCCAGCAGTGTTGCAAATGAGTGATAGAAAACCTTTCAATAGATAATCTCTGCACCAAAAATATCCGAGAGTATAGCGGCCGTTACTATAGCTTGTGAGATCTCTTCTTGTGTCTTGTGATTCCCAGCGATGTCATTCTCTCTCTATCTCTCCTCCCCTTTTCCTCGACTATGCGTTCTCACCACTGAGTCTCTCAATCTCTCCGAAAACTGCAATGAGAGAACGCGAGATGGCGATTAGGAGCCGACCACGCATGACGTCCCGTTAAACTGCGTTTGCAAAATTGATTTTATGGCGGCTTTTGTGGTTAAACGCTGTTGCGGTAGGATGATCGTGGAAGCGGGAATGAGAGAGAAAAAGAAAATGTCAATCGTGAGTGCGTAAACACGAAAACGTGTTCGGCTATGTTCGGCGCTGATAGTTTCAATGAGGAGAGAAGAGCAGTTGTATTTGAGGCATGATTATTCATGCGGGATAATTGTAGTTGCTGAGAGCTGATATTTTGATATTTTAACAACCCTGCCTGCCAGGATGCAGGTCCAAAGTTTCGCTTTGTTGTTTTGCCTGTGTTTTGAAACAGGTAGATGTTTGCTTGAACTTGTTATTTGAAATTGATAAAAGGCATAAAACTATCTGCGATAATTGACGGTCTTGAATTTAATGAATGATTTGCTTGTTGTTGTGATATTGGGAATGAATCTCGGAATGAATGTTTTGTTTTGAAGTAGTAAGTTTGGCTTTTCGTTGTGATAATTGAAAACCAATGTTTTATTCTAAGTTAATGGTGGAATTTGAAGGCAAATAATTTGCTCGAAATTTGATTGTTTTTGTTCAATCACATTTTTGCTTTAGATTTGATTGTTGTTGTTTTGATTGACGACCAATGTTTTGTTTTAATTTGATGCAATGTTTAATTGTTGTTGTGGAAATTGAACTCCAATGTTTTGTTACGAATTAGACTTCAATTTTTTTTCTTATTTTTGTGATTGATGAAAATCAATATTTTGTTTATAATTTGACAAAAGATTTGACAAGATTGTGGAAATTGAAAATCAATATTTCTTTTGAATTTGATGGAGGATTAGTTTGCGATTGAAGGTAGATAATTTGTTTTTAATTTAGTTGTTGTTTTGGTAATTGAAATCAAATTTGTTGTTTGAATTTTATAGTTGTTATTATAATTGACGACCAATGTTTTGTTTTGAATTTGATGCAAAATTTGATTGTTATGGATTGTTGTTATTATTGATGATCATTATTTTTATTTTGGATTGGATGCTGGTTATTTTGGTAATTGAAGACCAATGTTTATTTTTGAATAAGATAAATATTTGCTTCTTGTTAGTTTTGTTTTAAATTTAATGAAAGATATGCTTGTTGTGGCAATAACTTGATGCAAAGTCCAATAAAATCACAAATTACAAAATTTACAGGTTTAATTTTGATTGAAAGAGTTGATTGTTAATGAGGGAATTAAAGACCAATGTTTTGTTATGATAAGATGACAAATTTGCTTATTTTTGCGATAAATGAAAACCAATATTTTGTTTCGATTAAGATACGAGGTTTGATTGATATTGTGGTAATCGAAAACCAGTTATTATTTTGAATATGATGATAGATTTGCTTTTGTTGTGGCAATCGAAGGCCAAGATTTGTTTTCAGAATTTGAGTTTTGTTATTATAGAAAGGTATTTTTTCGGTTTTAAATTTCATGCAATATTTGATTGTGGTTTTATGATGGGCAATTTTGAGTTTTAAATTTGACGCAATATTTGATTGTTCATATGGTAATTGATGACCAATGTTTTGTTTTGAAGTTGATGCTAAATTTGATTATTAATTTTATGGTTAATGAAAAATGTATAGTTCTCATTTGAATGAAGATTTGATTGTTGTTATTATTGACGATAAATTTTTGATGTGAATTTGATGCAATATTAGATTGTTGCTTGATGCTGTGGAAATTGAAAACTATCGTTTTAGAAATCTAATGAAAATTTTATAGATTTATGCAGAAATTGACAATCAATGTTTTGCTTTGAAATTTGATTTGAGCAACGTTTTTTGCCGTTATAATTGATTAGTCTGTAGGAGAAGGCTTTCCAATTTAACGTGTAACCCTATTTTGATTTAAGTTGGCACCCCTGTTAACGGAAGAGCAACTGTCACTCTGAAAAATTCTACGAGCAAAACAACACGAAAAATATATTTGCTCTCACACCGTAAAGTATCGCGTTTTATTACGACTACAGGTTATGGGAACCAGCACGAAATGACCTCGGAAAAGTCGGATTATCCGATCTTCGACGGCAAGGACTTCGCGGACTGGAAGTTTCGCCTCGAACTGACCTTGGCGGAGCGGGAGTTGCTGGACCACGTTAGGAAGGAGCCTAAGGTGGAGCAACTGCTCCTGGACAACTGGGTGAAGGTCGACGTGAAGGCGAAAAATGTCATCGTGAAGTCGCTTGGCCGGGAGCACTCGCACATCGTGCGCTCAGAGAAGTCCGCGCACGGGATGCTGAAGGCCCTGTCGGAGGTTTTTGAGAAAAGTGGAGCTGTGCAGGAGCGGCACTTGCGGATGAAGTTGAACAAGATGAAGTGCGAAGAGGGGCAGCCACTGGATGTTCACTTTGCGGCGTTTGATTCGGTTGTGATGGATCTGCGTGCCGCTGGAGCTGCTATGACGGAGACGGAACAAGTAACACATCTGCTGATGTCGCTTCCTCGATCGTACGAGCACATCGTGACGGTGCTTTTGGCAATGGAAGAGCTCACATTGCGGAAGGCTAAGGCCAGGTTGCTGAACGAAGAGGTTCGGCGCTCTGAGATGAACGAGGAAGAACCCACGGGACGAGCAGCTTTTCTCGGAGCCCCCAAAAAGTTCACGGGAAAATGCTGGCGTTGCAACGAGCCAGGACACAGGGCCTTTGAATGCCCGAAGGCTAGCGGAGAGGAAGCAAGAAACACGGAGAAAAGAAGGCCGGGCCCGCAGAAACGGGCGTTCAACCTCAGCAAGAGGAAGGATGATCGCGGCCAGGAGGAGGATACGAGCCGAGCATTTGCTTTCGTCGCGGCGCGAGGGACTGAATCACTTGGCAGTTCCGGACACGCTCCGAGAGAGGTCTTGTGGATCATCGACTCGGGATGTACGGATCATATGACCAACGATGACAAGCTGTTTCTCGTCGAGCGTCGACTGTCCGCGGTGTACCCGGTGTCGCTCGCAGAGAAGGGACAGGCCATTGAAGCGACAAAGATCGGGTTCATCGCTTCCACAAGTGTAGTCAACGGCCGAGAATATGACTGTCACATCTCGGATGTTCTTTTCGCACCTGGTTTGAGGCACAACCTCCTGTCCGTCAGCAGATTGGAGAAGGCTGGATTTGTTGCAGTTTTTCGTGAAGGTGGCGTTGAACTCTGGGCTGGAGATGTACTTTTGCGGAAGGACAACGCAGGAACGATTTGTACGAGCTTAAGTTCACGGTCAAGGAGCGTCAGTCGAACGTAGCGGCCGCGGTGGACACGAACGCGCTCTGGCATCGACGACTTGGGCACATAGGCATGAGAAGTATAAACCATATGGTGAAGAAAGGTATGGTAACCGGCATTAAACCAAACATTACAGACACTCTGGGCGTATGCGAACCGTGTGTTATGGGCAAACACAGTCGAGCCACCTTTCACCGGTGTGAACGCAGAGCTTCCAGACCACTCGAGCTAGTGCATACGGACGTGTGCGGTCCGATAACTCCAACAACGTGGGACGGCAAGAGGTACTTCGTGACGTTTATTGATGATTACACTCACTTTACCATTGCCTATTTGATCAGCACGAAGGATGAGGTCTACGAATGCTTGAAGGAGTACTACTCGATGGTCTGTGCTGGATTTGGCTCGTCCGTGGCTCGAATGAGATGTGACAACGGTGGTGAATACATCTCCCGGCGATGTAAGGAGTTCTGCAAGGAGAAAGGAGTTGTTTTGGAGTATACAGCTGCTTATACACCGGAGCAAAATGGCAGAGCCGAACGAATGAATAGAACGCTAGTAGAGAAGGCAAGGTCGCTGATCTACGAAAGTCAACTGCCGAAGGAGATGTGGGGCGAAGCGATTATGACAGCATTGTACCTGACGAACCGCAGCTGCACAGTTGCGCTGGATGACCTAACCCCGACTGAGCTGTGGTACGGGAAAAAGCCAGATGTGTCGAACCTCAGAGTGTTTGGATGCCGTGCCTACGCCCATTTGCCCAAGTGCAAGCGCCGCAAGATGGACGCCAAGAGCGAAAAGTTGATCATGGTCGGTTACTCTGGCAACGGGTACCGGCTCTGGAACCCAGAGGAAAGGAAGGTAAAGCTGTCCCGAGACGTCATTTTTGATGAAGCGGTTCTCCCGGGAAAAGAACGTGAGCCTGATCAAGATCCAGTGAGTGAGCAAATCGTTGGGGAACCGGTTCCAGAGGAGAATGCTGTTGAGCACGAGATGACAGATGACGAAGAGGCCGCTACGAGTGACGACGAACCTGAAGGTGCGTCTGAAGCAGGTGCACCAGAATCAGTTGAACGCGAAGCAGCCGCGCGCGAAGAGGACACGCGCGAGGCACACACGCGAGGAGCAGACGTACAAGAAGCAGACGCGCGAGAAGCAGAAGCGAGCGAGGCAGGACGTCGCAAGTCCGAACGCAACAAGAAGAGACCTGTTTGGCACAAGGACTACCAAATGGACTCCACGGCACTGTTGACTAACGGTATCGAAGATGTTCCAGAATCGTACAACTCCATCGAAGGAAGACGGGACGCAGCTGACTGGTACGCTGCAGTTCGTGATGAGCTTAACTCGCTGACAGAAAACCAAACGTGGGATGTTGTCGATCTGCCAAGAGGAGCCAAAGTGATTACGTCCAAGTGGGTGTTCAAGAAGAAAGTCGACAAGAACGGAGATTTAGAACGCTTGAAGGCACGGTTGGTGGCAAGAGGCTTCCAGCAAACCGCTGGTGTTGATTACCACGACACTTTTGCACCAGTGGCCAAGCTGTCAACGGTGCGTTTCCTGCTGGCAGTTGGGATACAGAGGAGTTTCGAGTTCTGGCATATGGACGTAACCACCGCATTCTTGTACGGTGAGCTCGACGAGACGATCTTCATGAAACCGCCACCTGGTCTGGACGTCGAAGCTGGTAAGGTTTGCGAACTGAAACGATCGTTGTACGGTTTGAAACAGTCACCGAAGTGCTGGAACAACAGACTCCACTCCTTCTTGAGCAGTTTGAACTTCGAGCGGTCTGATGCTGATTATTGCCTGTATGTCCGTATCGCCCACACTGAACGCTTGTACATTTTACTGTACGTTGACGACCTCCTCATTTGTGGCAACAACAGCAGTGAGATAGCGGTTTTGAAGCAACAACTTTCCGCCGAGTTCCGCATGAAAGATCTTGGCCAGCTGGAATATTTCATGGGAATGCGTATCAGGATCGACGATGCGGCTGGAACGGTAACTATTGATCAGACAGCGTTTGCTGAAAGAATCCTGGAAAGATTCGGCATGGAAGCGTGCAATGCAGTGGCGACCCCACTGGAGCCGGGAGTCAAGTTTGATTCAGCCGAGAGCTCAGATGAAGTTCGAACAAACTTTCGGCAGCTGATTGGAAGTTTGATGTATCTGATGCTCGGAACCAGACCAGACTTGTGCTTCGCGATCAATCTGTTTAGTCGCTACCAGGACAAAGCAACGTGTGAACACTGGAACTGCGTGAAACGAGTGCTACGGTACATCAAAGGGACGACCGGAATGCATCTGATGTACACACGGAAGGACGAAGCAACCTCCCTGGTTGGATACGTGGATTCCGACTGGGCGAACGATCCAGATGACCGTAGATCAACAAGTGGCTACTTGTTCGAAGTTTACGGCAACTTGATATCCTGGACAACCAAGAAACAAGGCCTGGTGACCTTGTCGACTGCAGAAGCGGAGTATGTGGCAGCGTCGCAAGCTGTCTGTGAAGCAATCTGGTTTAAGAAGCTGTTCCAGGACGTTGGATATCCAGTTGATCATCCCATCCCGGTCTACGAAGACAATCAAGCTTGTATTTTCATCTCGAAGAACCCGGAATCAAAGCGGACGAAGCATGTGGAGGTTAAATATCACTACGTGCGAGAAAAGGTTTGGCGGAAGGAGGTTGAACTGCGGTACATCTCGACGAAGGAACAGAAGGCGGATATCCTTACGAAGCCCTTGGCCCGTGTGGCTTTCGAGAAGATGCGGTTGGAGCTGGGTTTGGAAAGAGGAGGAGTGTAGGAGAAGGCTTTCCAATTTAACGTGTAACCCTATTTTGATTTAAGTTGGCACCCCTGTTAACGGAAGAGCAACTGTCACTCTGAAAAATTCTACGAGCAAAACAACACGAAAAATATATTTGCTCTCACACCGTAAAGTATCGCGTTTTATTACGACTACATAGTCATAGTTAATTTTGAAGTCTCTTCTGTGTTGGAGCCTGACAGACCTCTGCGATGGTAGTCAGAAAAAAGTCTCCTCTGTGTTGGAGCCTGACAGACCTCTGCGATGGTAGTCAGAAAAAAGTCTCCTCTGTGTTGGAGCCTGACAGACCTCTGCGATGGTAGTCAGAAAAAAGTCTCCTCTGTGTTGGAGCCTGACAGACCTCTGCGATGGTAGTCAGAAAAAAGTCTCCTCTGTGTTGGAGCCTGACAGACCTCTGCGATGGTAGTCAGAAAAAAAGTCTCCTCTGTGTTGGAGCCTGACAGACCTCTGCGATGGTAGTCAGAAAAAAGTTTCCTCTGTGTTGGAGCCTGACAGACCTCTGCGATGGTAGTCAGAAAAAAGTCTCCTCTGTGTTGGAGCCTGACAGACCTCTGCGATGGTAGTCAGAAAAAAGTCTCCTCTGTGTTGGAGCCTGACAGACCTCTGCGATGGTAGTCAGAAAAAAGTCTCCTCTGTGTTGGAGCCTGACAGACCTCTGCGATGGTAGTCAGAAAAAAAGTCTCCTCTGTGTTGGAGCCTGACAGACTTCTGCGATGGTAGTCAGAAAAAAAAGTCTCCTCTGTGTTGGATCCTGACAGACTTCTGCGATGGTAGTCAGAAAAAAATCTTCTCTGTGTTAGAGCCTGACAGACAGACCTCTGTGATGGTAGTCAGATTAAAAAAATGAATAATCTGTGCTGGAGTTCTTTGCGAAAGCAGTCAGATAACAATCTCCTCGATAAAGGAACCCGACAGACTTTTGCGATGATTTTTTTTAAATAACTTCGCAGAAGGAGCCTTATGGATTTTAGAAATATATTGTTCAGCAAATCTTTTCATTCAATTAAGGACCGTCTTTAACATCACAAAAGAAATTGACATAAGAAAATGAATAAATAAATTTAAATGTGAAAGTGAGCACTTTTTGGTATCCACAAATAAAGCAATATGTATTTTGGCGTTATGTCTGTGAACTACCTAAAAAATGATTTTAAATTCATCGAATAGGACTAAAACGGTTGTCACTTTATCTAACAGTGGAGTGTCCTCTCTTGAAAGATAAACCTCTAAATTGAAAGACGTTAATGATTAAGTATTCCATATTGATAGTAGTTATGGTTAATTGTTACTTAAATCGATTTACTCAGCTGTGATACAAAAGTTGCTTGAAACCCAACATTATTTCACAGGGAAGTAAAAATTTAAGTAATCGTTAACATGAACATTACATTATTAGTTAAAAAAGGTAAAATAATTCACTTAATAATTAATTTGATGCATTTTTAAATAATAAATAAAGGAATGATCAATCATCAGAAATTCTTAAAATATAATTTAAAGTGTGAGAGCGTTGCGTCACAAGAGAAAATAATACAAATATTTAAATATTAATTTTGAATAATTGAGAAGTATGAGTGACAATTTGAGCAACGAAAAAAAAAACATAATTAAAAAAAACTAGGAAATATTTATATTTATTATATTAATTTTTATTTTTCAATGCAATATCTGTGATTTGTATCAAAATAGTTCAAAATCATTCATTAATTTCGATAGAAATTATATTTTAACAATGTATCATTTTATTGAGTTAAAAAAACACTTTCAGAATTTTAGTAAAGTAAATATATCAAAATTAAATTAAAAGAAACATTATTTTAAAATAAATTAAAGACACTTTGGGGTTCTTTAATCGATTGTACTTAATTATGAAACCAAACTTTTTCAAATTACATAACAGGAGTTTATCAGCAAAGAAAAAGTTAAAATTTTAAATAAGAAAAGAAACCATTGACAGGGATCGTAAAGATCGTGATTATAAAAAATAAGTTTCTGTGAACAATCTACTCAAGTAATATATCAAGGTTGCTTGGAACCCATTTTACATTACGAGAAAAATAAAACCAAATATTTAAAATAAAACATTAAAAAATCTTTCAGCTGTTTTTAGGTAAGCAAGATACGTTTTGAAGGAATTTATGGTTAGGATATTGTCTCCACCGTGTTGGAGCCTGACAGACCTCTGCGGTGGTAGTTTGAAAAATGTTTCGCCTGAGCTGGAACCCTTTGAGAAAGTAGTCAGATTGCAATCTATACATCTATGCATTACAAGAATAATTGAACAAAATATTTTTTTTGTTGTTATCTGATAAGCACAGTAAATTTTGAAGGTATTTATAAATAAAATGACCTTAAACATTGTTTGGATCATGATTAAATGTAACATTAAATAATCTAATCTACGGTAATATCAAAAGTGCTTGAATCCATTCCTTTAGCTACTTTAAATACAATTTGAAGAGAAAATTAATTTGACATATAATAGAAATCGAATATAGCGGAACGGCATTTATTTCAATTTATATATTTTATTTTTATTGCAACAATTTACCACATGATTTTGTTTTATTCATTAGAATAATATTTTCTGAACTATGTTTTGTTTCAAGATAAACAAAAATATTATTAAGTAGACACAACAGAGAAAAAAACTATTCGGTAAAAACTATCGTTTGTTTGGTTAAAAGATCGCGTAAGTGAATATTAATAGAAAGTTCAAAATTTTTAATATAAAAGTTGAAAAATCTTGATACTACCATGCATTTACAGAACAAAATCGTTAAATCGGTAAAAAAAATTTAAGAAAGCTTTTGTGGCAAGAATAAACAACATTTGATTTTATTTTTTTATAAAAAAATGTATTTTGTGCAGCAAAGCACATTTTGAGCATTAATTGAATTATTTATCTTATTTTTGCAATTTGCTTCATTTTTTGAGATTGCTTTTTAAGAAATCATCCTAAACTGAAATACGGACTATTTTTTATTTTATGAAAGTGTACCGGTACTGATGAAAACAAATTCTTTAAAAATATTACTGATTTTGCATTTTAGTAATTTTTGCCATGATTTATTAACAGTTTCAAAATTAGTTAAAATGCGGTAATTTTTGATACAATGTTAAGCGGTGTGTGTACATCAGAAGGAACCGGTCAAGAAAAAAAATCAAATGGGCAGCAGTAGAAGCGAAAGCAAGCCAGATAGGGTGAAGAAAAGCCCCAAGAAAACGCTCCCTCTCCTTTGTTCTGCTGTTCGTAAAGCCTTCCTTTCCTTCCGATTTCCATATTAGCCTTTATATATAAAAAAAGTTGTTTGTTTTAGCTGTACAGCTTGGTTGGGAATAAATTACAGAAAAGTACAGATAAAAATATTGAAAATGAGGAAGGAATAAGCTTGCTTGTAGATCCATTTTGGGTGTTTTTGGGTATTAATTACAAACATATCGACGTCGTCGTGCTATCTTGTCGCACCCGCCATTTTAACGTTCCGAGAAAAACGCGTTTTAATGTTTGACCTTGAATATTCAAAAACGAGAGCACGCAATGTAAACAATAACAAACACGTTTTGTTTGGCTCACCATTCTGTGCATTGTCCCAAAGTTTGGTTGAAGTTGGTTGCTGGAGTCCCGAGTTATAATTACAAATGTTTACGGTAGTCTAGCTTGTACGTGCGACAAACGCATCCTGACTTTCCTGGCCTGAAATCCTTTGGCCTTTTGTCGCACTTACATCAATTTTAATGGAGTGACAAGATAGCACGACAAGATTGAAACTACTTTCATATGTAAAGTGACAAAAATGCACGGAGTTTTTTCGGTTTTTGTTGAATATCTCAGGATTGAAATCGAATTTTGGGGATCTGTGAAGGTCAAAAGGTGAGGCATTGTGAGCTGCACAAAATGGCGATCTTAACTCAATTTGGCCCAAAATGCACGTACGACAAGTTAGCACGATGGCGACGATATACTTTTCGTCTCGACTGCATTTAATATTAAAATCAGTTTATGTTTAACTTCAAGTCCCGTCTGGTGGATCAATCGGACGTGGCACTGGGCTGATCGATTTGAACTCCGTGGCGGGCGCACATAAATTCAAAGTGTAAATTTGAGTAAAAACAATATCTGTGCCTGTCATAGTTTTTGTTTCAGATTTTTTAAATAAATTAAATAAATTACCACATTGTATATATTTTTAGAAATATTTATTCTTTGTTTTATATGGTACACATGAATTTAAAACTTTAAAAACGCCAGGATTATGCTTCATTTGTTATTTAAGTCAGCAACATGTTAGATTTTTGAATTTAGAACACATTGTTTTATATTTCATATTCACAAAATGATAATAAAGAAAAATAATTTGATTCCATTTAATACGAAATGTTTAAAAAAAAATTGCTTTTGAATTTGAATTATTATTTTTTTAAATCGTGTTGTGTTGTTTCAGCAATGTTTGTAAAATTTGCTTTTTAATTTTAAATTACACAGAAAAAAAAATCATGGTAATATTACATCTGGGAAGGGGTACATCTTTTATGTCAGAAAAAAGGTGTAATTTTACCTCTGGAAATGTTTAATTTTACCACTTTTCTGGTGTAATGTCACTTTTTCAGTCTAAATTGAGGTAAAATTACATCATAAAAGAGGAAAAAGAAAATCAGGTAAACAATCACTAATCTCGTATTGCATAAAAAAATTGATAAACCTGCGTTTATTTGAGAAATATTTGTGGTTTTTGTTTTTCTCCTCGTTTTTTTTCTTTTTCTTATATTTTCAGGTGTTTTAAATTTTCAACCTCATCAGTGCATTCCATTTTCTACAACTCCTGCGATCGGATGTCAGTCTCTTGGACAACATAGATGAAACATTTCGAAGACTGCGCTTTCGTATTTAGATCAGCATGAAAACAAAGCCGAGGAATCCGACGAAAATCTTTTAGGAAATTTAAAAAAAAACATTGATTAATTTAGCATTCATGCAATTTTTCTGTTAGGAATTATGATTGATATTCGTCATCTTGAGAGTAGAAAAGAGGGAGAATGTAGGGATTATGGGTTGCAGGATTGAATATGTAATAAATTATTAAATGAGTATTTATTATAACATTGATATAAATCATAAATAATAGTTAAGAGCGCAACAAAAGTGCGCACCTTCATGAATATTGCCTTGTTAGCTGATTGCGGATGGAGTGCGAGAGCGCGCTAGCGAGCTGCGAGAGAGAACAACAAGCGAGAAAACAACGAGATGCGCGCGGCTGGCGAAAGAGAGAATGAAGATTGTCAAATCAGTTTTTGTGGTTAATTTCTGTGGAATAAGACGTGTTGTTTGTTAATTGCAAAATATCTGTGTTTTTATTATAAAAGAAAGTCCCCGATCACGACAGGACCGACTCGCAACACCAGCTCGGAGATCAACGAATCTATACTTCGTTCCTTGCCAGTTTCGCGAAGGAAAAATTACTGTTCCAAGATGATTGTAAAAATTACTGGCGCAGAATTAGTTTGCTGGAGACCAAATTGGATGACTCACGAAAAAAAATCTCAAGTAAGAAGAGTGTAAATAAATGTAATGTAAACTAAAGTGATTGAATCAAATAAAGTTTATAAAAATTGTGTTATGTTTTGCTAACTGGAGTATTACAAAAATATGTCTCATTTATTACGTAGAATTTTCCGATTTAATTCTGTTCTTACAAAATTCTAGCAGGATTCTAGCAGAAATTCATTCCGTTTAATTCTAGCAAAATTCTTACAGAATTCCAGCAGGTTGGCCTGTCAGAATACTCTAGCAGCATTCTAGCAGGATTCTTACAAAACCGGTTGATTTCGCCGTTCCTGCTAGAACCGGTTATTGCATTTGAGCTAGAATTCTTTGAGAATTCTTACAAAGATCTGGCAGGATGATGGCAGTGTTCTATTAAGAATATTTTCGCTCTGTTAGAATTCTGTAAGAATCCTGTGAGAACGCCGTGACTGGGTAATGGAGCACCCGCAGTCGAGCAGTCTTGATAGTTCGCTCCATAAGAAATACATTGTAGAAAAAAGCAAAAACTGCTCGAATGGAAGTGCTCCATTCACGCGCGCTGATATGACCGTAGAAGAATGGCCGCATGACAGCCGCAGAACAAATTTTTGGCTGTTGTCAAAGGTTGCCTTGAGTTTTCTGCTGACTTTTTGGAAAATATTCAAAACAAATCAGGTTGACAGCCAAATCAACGCTGAACTTTAGTTCAACCTGCTGATTTTTACATAGCGGTAGTTCGGCGGCTGTAACCTCCTGTCAATCACAGCGAAGGAGAAAAGTGATTTTATCTCGCAACAAGCAATATTAAAAAAAACAACTTCTAAAATTTTATCGAGAAATTAAAAGTGCAACATGGAGTTAAACTTTCTGTCAAGCTGCTGTGAAGTATTCCATGACAGCTGTGAAAGTTTCACTCCATGTTACCGGCTCACATCTCTCTTTTTAATTTCTCAATTCTAAAAAAAATCTTCGGCATAACTAGTTGTTTTTTTCACATTTTCATGCGAATTATTCAATTAAATTCTTAAATTCTTAAATTCTTAAATTCTTAAATTCTTAAATTCTTAAATTCTTAAATTCTTAAATTCTTAAATTCTTAAATTCTTAAATTCTTAAATTCTTAAATTCTTAAATTCTTAAATTCTTAAATTCTTAAATTCTTAAATTCTTAAATTCTTAAATTCTTAAATTCTTAAATTCTTAAATTCTTAAATTCTTAAATTCTTAAATTCTTAAATTCTTAAATTCTTAAATTCTTAAATTCTTAAATTCTTAAATTCTTAAATTCTTAAATTCTTAAATTCTTAAATTCTTAAATTCTTAAATTCTTAAATTCTTAAATTCTTAAATTCTTAAATTCTTAAATTCTTATATTCTTATATTCTTAAATTCTTAAATTCTTAAATTCTTAAATTCTTAAATTCTTAAATTCTTAAATTCTTAAATTCTTAAATTCTTAAATTCTTAAATTCTTAAATTCTTAAATTCTTAAATTCTTAAATTCTTAAATTCTTAAATTCTTAAATTCTTAAATTCTTAAATTCTTAAATTCTTAAATTCTTAAATTCTTAAATTCTTAAATTCTTAAATTCTTAAATTCTAAATTCTTAAATTCTAAAATTCTTAAATTCTTAAATTCTTAAATTCTTAAATTCTTAAATTCTTAAATTCTTAAATTCTTAAATTCTAAAATTCTTAAATTCTAAAATTCTAAAATTCTAAAATTCTAAAATTCTAAAATTCTAAAATTCTAAAATTCTAAAATTCTAAAATTCTTAAATTCTTAAATTCTAAAATTCTAAAATTCTAAAATTCTAAAATTCTAAAATTCTAAAATTCTAAAATTCTAAAATTCTAAAATTCTTCAATTCTTAAATTCTTAAATTCTTAAATTCTTAAATTCTTAAATTCTTAAATTCTTAAATTCTTAAATTCTTAAATTCTTAAATTCTTAAATTCTTAAATTCTTAAATTCTTAAATTCTTAAATTCTTAAATTCTTAAATTCTTAAATTCTTAAATTCTTAAATTCTTAAATTCTTAAATTCTTAAATTCTTAAATTCTTAAATTCTTAAATTCTTAAATTCTTAAATTCTTAAATTCTTAAATTCTTAAATTCTTAAATTCTTAAATTCTTAAATTCTTAAATTCTTAAATTCTTAAATTCTTAAATTCTTAAATTCTTAAATTCTTAAATTCTTAAATTCTTAAATTCTTAAATTCTTAAATTCTTAAATTCTTAAATTCTTAAATTCTTAAATTCTTAAATTCTTATATTCTTATATTCTTAAATTCTTAAATTCTTAAATTCTTAAATTCTTAAATTCTTAAATTCTTAAATTCTTAAATTCTTAAATTCTTAAATTCTTAAATTCTTAAATTCTTAAATTCTTAAATTCTTAAATTCTTAAATTCTTAAATTCTTAAATTCTTAAATTCCTAAATTCTTAAATTCTAAAATTCTAAAATTCTTAAATTCTTAAATTCTTAAATTCTTAAATTCTTAAATTCTTAAATTCTAAAATTCTTAAATTCTAAAATTCTAAAATTCTAAAATTCTAAAATTCTAAAATTCTAAAATTCTAAAATTCTAAAATTCTAAAATTCTAAAATTCTAAAATTCTAAAATTCTAAAATTCTAAAATTTAAAATTCTAAAATTCTAAAATTCTAAAATTCTAAAATTCTAAAATTCTAAAATTCTAAAATTCTAAAATTCTAAAATTCTAAAATTCTAAAATTCTAAAATTCTAAAATTCTAAAATTCTAAAATTCTAAAATTCTAAAATTCTAAAATTCTAAAATTCTAAAATTCTAAAATTCTTCAACTCTTAAATTCTTAAATTCTTAAATTCTTAAATTCTTAAATTCTTAAATTCTTAAATTCTTAAATTCTTAAATTCTTAAATTCTTAAATTCTTAAATTCTTAAATTCTTAAATTCTTAAATTCTTAAATTCTTAAATTCTTAAATTCTTAAATTCTTAAATTCTTAAATTCTTAAATTCTTAAATTCTTAAATTCTTAAATTCTTAAATTCTTAAATTCTGAAATTCTTAAATTCTTAAATTCTTAAATTCTTAAATTCTTAAATTCTTAAATTCTTAAATTCTTAAATTCTTAAATTCTTAAATTCTTAAATTCTTAAATTCTTAAATTCTTAAATTCTTAAATTCTTAAATTCTAAAATTCTAAAATTCTAAAATTCTAAAATTCTTCAACTCTTAAATTCTTAAATTCTTAAATTCTTAAATTCTTAAATTCTTAAATTCTTAAATTCTTAAATTCTTAAATTCTAATAACAAACCTAGCCTATATTGGGTCATGAATTAGAAATGAGTGAATATCACTTAGATCCTCGTTTAGATCTGTGTGAATTTCATTTTTTTGTGCTCAATTTTATGTGATATTCACTCAAATCTTACATTAACTGATTTCTGAGTAGTTTCGATTAAGACATAGATTATTAATCAAGTAGATTGGAAGTTGCTCCATATACCTAGTTGGCGACACCCCTTTAGCGATCTGCGCGCCGCCATCGTCAATTTACAGGTACTAAATTCGGAAACAAAATCATAGTACTCTGTGCACTTGCCTGTTGAAAAATTGTTTTGTATTTGACAAAGTGTCACCGAATTGGGTTCAACACGTCCTTGTACAAACTATTTTTGTAATTTACCTTTTTAAATCCCAAAACACGTAAAAAAATCGGCCGCCAGGTGTGTACTCCAGCAGGGCAAGTATCAGTGGCAGCAGCAGTAGAGAATCTGACTAGAATACACTCAACCCCCGGTGGTTGGTCACTTTTTCGTTTGACACTTTTTTAGTTTATACCCCGTTGGTTGGTCAAAGTCAAACTAAAAAGTGACGAACTGTCACTTTTTACACGACGCTCACGCACACTATCAAAACAAACGTTTGGTAGTGTGTGTGAGCTCCGTGTAAAAGGGGTGTCAAACTAAAACGTGACCCCGTTCGTTTGACAACAGTTGGTGTCAAACCATCGGGGTTTGAGTGTAATCGAACCGGAAACGGGCAGTTCCCACTCTACGGTGAAACCTCTGCGGATTTGCACCACTCCCCCGGCCAGGTGAAAAAGTCTCGAGTGATGGCAACGAAGGTTAGCGAACTGAGCTACAGTCCGCTCCTCAAAGAGATGCTTATTTGTATATGGTTGTTTAGAATCCCTTACCATGTGTAGATGCTTCATTTTATTTTATTTTTTTCCAGACATGAAGAACTTATGTATGTAAAACTTTTGCCAAAATGCAGCGCAAGAATAGACAAACAAACCTAACGCTGATTCCTCCGTTCATGTGCATCAGATTTAAAGAGGCCACTTCTTTATGCTAAACTACCCGGCTGACATTGAACCGCAAGAAGAATCTTCAGCTTTGGGACATGTTCTGGAGCTGCTTGAAAATCTAAGATCAGTGGGCCCCGCTAGTGGGGCCTGGCAAGTTCCTGGAGTGGCCGTGGGCCCCACCATTGATGTATGAAAGGTGGAGCCTAGGCGAAAATAGTTTGCGAATCAGTGATCTAGACAAATAAAATTTAATCAGCATGTAGGTGTATGATATCCGTTTTATTGGGTCGACGTTTTATTATCAACTAACAAAATAGAACAAGAAACAGTTGTAACAAAAATCGAGGCATTTCATCATGGTGCCCAGCATACGTTTAGATTAGACTTGTGTTTCCGCTCGCTCCCGCTATTCCGGCAACGGTGGATTGTCGCACACCGTGGTTCTTGTGAAACTGGGCCCCGGGAAAAGCTTTGCTTGAGTTCTGTTCACACGAGAAGGCTGTGTCCGCTAGAAGCACCGACAGTTACGGTCAGATTCTATAACGCTACGCAGTTTCCGTTTGCTGTGGTGGAATGGTTGACAGGGCCTGTAAAAATAAATTTTCACATAAGCAATTTTTCTGTTAAACTTTGTTCTACTCACTTGCTAACACGTCTCCAAGATGAACGGATGGCAACCTCGGAGGAAACGGCTCCGTTCGTAGGATTTTCGGTGGTCAAAGATGCTCTCACCGGGTTCTTCTAAGAGGAAAAAAGCCAACGATTTGAAGTCCCACTTGATGGTGAAATGTTGACAGAAAATAAACAAAGTTTGAAAAGCAGCTGTTGCTACGATGCAACCGTAACACTTGAACTGAAACTGGGGAAAAATAATTTTCCCTTTGGAAACATCGAAAAGTAGTACCTGTGAATTGCCACATAAATTATTAATTACCTAGATGTCTCACTTCGGGATTTTTCCATACATCAAGTTGGCGACACCGCTTTAGCGCTCAGAGCGCCACCACAGTCGAGTTACAGGTACTAAATTGTTAAACAAAATCATAGTACTCTATGCCAGTTTGATGTTTGTTTTTTTTTGTCAAAGTGTCACGAAATTCCACACGCGCTTTCACAATTTGCTTTTCCGTCGTCGATTAATCGCGAAAAAACAGGAATATGGCAGGTCAATGCCAACAGCGCAGGTGGCGGCAGCGGTAGCAGAAGTGGCGAATCCAGGAGATACCAAGCAGCAGACCAAAACAAAAGAACAAGAAGAGTTGATCCACCTCAAGCCGATCATGGACAGTGCCCCCTCGGTGACGAAACCGTTGCAGTTTTGCACCGCCCGTACAGGTTGAAACGTAACGTGTTCACACGTCACCGGGTCATCGACGGTGAGCGCATTTAGCTAAATTCTGATCTTCGAAAAGATGAACGAAGGTTAGTTTCAAAACAGCATCATGAAGTCTGGTTTGTGAAGATGATAGTATTATATTTTGCTTTTTTCAGATAAGAAAAAAAAACATCAAAGCTTCCGGCAGAACGCAAGCATGAATCTGACTAGCATCAAGGCGAATCCAGCTATAATTTCGCACAGTTTTGCCGTACGTGTTTCGATTATAGAAGTGCCACTAACCCCCCGGCAGGCTCAAAATGATAAGAAATACAGAACCCTTTAATGTGCGTTTGGACAAACTGTTCAAGGAATTTATTATCAAATGATTAAATATTTACAGAAATAAATAAATTGCGACAAAAATCCTTGCATCTTGTTTGCATTGTGATCCTTTTGCCATCAGGCCGGATAGAGCAGAAGCTTCGATTTGTCGTAGAATCCTGCTATACAGGCTCCAGCATGAATTTGAAATTGACCGTTCGATTTCCGCTGGTTTTTGAGAGTCCAGCAAAAAGAAGGCTGCGCGCTGAAGAATCGTCCGTTTTGGTGGGCTGGAATGGCGGAATGATTGGCAGGGTAGCTTTTCCAGTACTCATTTTTTGTCGAACTTAATTCTACTCACTTGCCGACACGTCTCCATGCCTAACGGTGGGCACCACCGAAGGAATCGATTCCGTCCATGTGATTTGTGGGGGTGTGGGCAGCCCGAATTCGAGGAATTTTATAAAGAGATTTTAAAAACCAACGACCAATGATTTCCAGTTCCGCTGTCGTTGACAGAAAATAAACAACATGAAAGGCAACAGTTGCTACGATATGCAGCCCAACCACTTGAACTGAAACTTGGGAGATTTTTTTTTCTAGGCATTCCCAAAGGGGTACACCCAAAATTAGTACCTGTGAATTGCCACCAGTCGCAATTTTGGCGTGGCGGTAGTGTCACCAGCCCCAACAGGGGAGTGGCGTATCTATATATATTTAGTCTATGATTGCCACCAGGTGCAATTTTGGCGTGGCGGTAGTGTCGCCAGCCCCAACAGGGGAGTGGCGTATCTATATATATTTAGTCTATGGTTAAGACGAAAACGGAGTGCAGTTAATTTTTTCAGTGTCTCTCTCCCATCCCAACTTGCATGCAAGTTGTTGAAAACCTTTGCGCTTACCTCTTCCATGCAACCACTTGTCACCGACTAATGTCAAAGCAAAGTTTCGTAAACAAAAGCCGTTTGGGTTTCATTTTACAAAAATAAACTATCGTGAACATCCAGAAAATAATTAAAAGTATAAGATAAAAATCAGTGAAATTCCACCCTCACGATGAGCATCCGCATCGACATCAACGTGTGCCGCGTGTGCTGCAAGGCGGAAGCCCCGCACTCGATCCTGCAGCATGCCGCCAAATTTCAGTACTGCACCGCCCTTCAGGTAAATTTGACTGAAAATCTATCAGTAGGCGACGACATCTTTAAACTGCTTTTTTTCCAGATCTCGGAACAGGACGGTCTGCCGACGAAGATCTGCGATGGCTGCCTCGGCCGGATGCGGGTGGCGGTCGAGTTCAAGCGCAAGAGCGAAAGTTCCGACCGGCATCTGCGAAGCTTCATTGATAAAGTAAATAGTCAGTTTCATCTGGCGCTGGGCGGTTCCGACGATGAGGACGGTGACGGTGGTGGGGAAGAGGAGGAGCATGAGGAGGGGAAGGCGGTAGTGGGGGAGGTGGCGAATTCGGAGAAGATTCCGATGTGTACGATTCCGGGCAAGCAGGAGGTGGAGCAGGGATTGGGGGAGTCGGAGCCAAAGCAGGAGTTGGAAAAGTTCCGGGCCGTTGCGGTAATTCAGGAGAAACCGGCGACGCCGCCGCCACCGTTGGTCAAGCCGGAACGGGACGAGGTGGACATTGTGGAGCTGGAGTACGAGGACGAACTGCCGATGGAGGAGTTGGGGGAAGAGGAGGAACAGGAACAGCAGGAAGCGGAAGAGGAACTGATTTATATCGATCTGCCCGCGGACTATGAACAGCACCAGGAGGAGGAAGAGTTGGTCCAGCCGATGGACGAGACCGGCCACGAAAGTGTCGAAGTGTACGAGATTCACGACTCCCAGTCGGACACGCTGGAAGTGACCCAAACCACTTCGAAACGTCGCCCGCCGAAAACGCCCCGGTCAAAGACCATTTCGGACTCGGACAAGTCCACGACTTCCCGCTTCGAGTGCACCCAGTGCAGCAAAATCTTCTCCACCCGGACGAACCTCAACCGGCACCTGCTGACGCACGACGGCAATAAGCCCTACACCTGCCTCCTCTGCCACAAGGGCTTCACCCAGTCGGGATCGCTCAAGCAGCACCTGCTGATCCACCAGAACCTGCGCCCGTACGTTTGCTCAGTTTGTGGCCAGGGTTTCACCCAGCAAAAGTCGCTCACCTTCCACATGCGGAGACACACGAACGAAAAACCGTTCATCTGCTCGTTCTGTGGGTACGCGTTCCGCCAGAAGGACGGCCTGAAGCGGCACGTGGCCGTCAAGCACAACGAGAACAAGACGCGCGACTTTGCATGCGATCTGTGTCCGAAAGCGTTCAAGACAAAGCATGTGCTGACGGTGCACCGGCGGAAGCATTGCAGTGGGAGCGGCGAGGGGACGGACAAGGAGGGGGAGGTGGAACAGGGCTCGGACGAAATGGTGGTCACCGTTGTGGGGGAGATCGATGAGTAGGCACTTGCCAAATAAATGTGTGTGAGAAACTCATGTTTGGTACTTGTTGTATTCTTCTTTCTAAACTAACCTAAATTTGTTGTTTCAGACTTACTGAGAAAAGCCGTCACGGTAAAACAATCTGTTGAATATCAAGTGAACAATTTCCAAACATGAATTCTGATCCAACTGATGATTTCAAATATTTATATGGAGATCAGTACCAAGTTTAAAACTTTCTGGTTATGATTCATATGCACGTTCATATGTCATGTGGTTGTGTTCGCGTCTGGATGATTTTTTTGCATTTCCAATCCTTGTTTTTTTTTAACAATAGTCAACCTGATGAAAAATAAACTGTTTCCGCCGTTGCAGTGAAAGAAACCACCTGAACACTGATAAAAAGCTAGTGAGAAAATTGCTATTTCGAATCAAAGAACATCATGTGCCAATTTGTAAGTGTTTATTAGTGACCCGAAGGCAAATAAAAGTGGACGTGAAAATAAATTTGAAGTGAGGTCAAACCTTAGGAAATCTACAAACTCATATAAGTTGAATAGTCTTTTCTCAGTATGGATCATGAAGTCCGGTTTAGAAGTGTGTAAAATATACTTAACTTCGAAGAGCCGCACTCGTTAACCGGTTCTGTTAGAATCCTGCGAGAATTTTGCTAGAACTATTCTGACAGGCCTCCAGCTAGAATTCTGTAAGAATTTTGCTAGAATGAGATGGTAATTTTTTTTTTTGCTAGAATCCTGCTAGAATTTTGTTAGAATCAAATGGAAGAAAATTTTTGACGTCATTTTCGACAGAATTTGCGCTGCCAGATTGTTCTCACAAAATTCTAGCAGATTTCACTCTATCAGAATATTTTAACAAAATTCTTACATTGTTCGTACAGCCCTGCTAGAATCATTCTAGCAGGATTCTAATATAACCAATAGATATATAGAGCTTTTTACGTGCGCATGTATTGCGTGTACGTACACGATGGAAAATGGTAAGCTAGTGTGCGTGAGATCGGGCTTAGATAGCTCTATTCTGCCAGAAAATCCTGTAAACCGTGTCCCAGTCACGGCGTTCTGACAGGATTCTTACAGAATTTTAGCAGAGAGCAACTCTGTACAAAATCGGCCGATTTCGACCATTTTTATTTTTTGTATTTTTTTATTTGGCTCAAACTTTGTGGGGGCCTTCCCTATGACCAAATAAGCTATTTTGCGTCATTGGTTCACCCATACAAGTCTCCATACAATTTTGGCTGCTGTCCATACAAAAATGGTATGTAAATATTCAAACAGCTGTAACTTTTGAGTGAATTTTCTGACCAATCTGGTGTCTTCGGCATACAGTCATCCCTCATATTCGGAACAGTTTACAGATCGGCCAATGTTCAACAAATCATATAAAATCGATAATTGAACATAAAGATTTGCTTTTACCGTCATGTGAACGCTTTTCTTGCGATCTTTCGATTGATGTATAGACCGGCTGTACATTTGTTCGTTTTATACCAAGTTTTTAAAGAAAAACATTGACCCTTGAAATCCACAAATTCGGAACACTTTTTTCTTACGATGTAAACAAACTTTTTTTCTCTCCATGAGTACATATTTTTTACAAAATAATGACTTTGCACTCTGAAACCAATAAAACTCATGCTTAGTAATGTTTTATGAATGGTCTGATAACTTTTTTGGGAAAATATCAGCTAAATTCAGATGTTCCACAATTGTGGGAGACACAATAACATCCCACAATCATGGAACAGTCAATTTGGAGGCAGTGTTTTAGTGGTCTGGATAAAATAGTCTAGAAATGCAGTTTTTGTTTAAAAAGTATTATTTTTACTTGTGAAATAGCAAGAGAATGTTCAAATAAAGGCCCTAAAAATAGCAGGGTCGGCAGAAAAGTTGCATCTTGCATTCTATTGACAAATTATCACAAAAGTGTTCCGAATTTGTGGGTGTTCCGAATATGTGGGATGACTGTAGTTGTAGGTATTGTTGAAGACTAGGTTGAAGACTTTTGAGAAAAAATAGGTACACGGAAAATTTTTTCATATTTTTTGATTTTCGAGATTTTTTGATATGTTTTAGGGGACAAAAATCCGCAACTTTTGAGCCATAGAAAAACATGGTCAAAAAATCTGCCGCCGAGTTATGAATTTTTGAAAAAAATAGTGATTATTGGAAAAAATCGAAGTTTCATGCAAAAACAAGTTTGACATTATTTTTAAATGAAAAATTTAATTTGCAATCGAAAAGTACTTAACAGATTTTTTGATAAAGGGCTCCGTTTTCAAGATAAAGCCACCGAAAGTTTGATTTTAGCGAAATAATTGCAGTTTTTCGATTTTTCAAAATAGTGACCATAAGTGGCCATTTCTAAAAATTTTTTTTTGTGAAGTTCAGAAAATTTGCTATGGAATTTCCTAAGAGACATTGAAGATTGACCCTCGGGTTGCTGAGATACAACCGCTTTAAGGAAAAGAAACACGAAAATTGAAGTTTTCTTAATCTCACCAAAATAACCCACCATTTTCTAATGACGATATCTCAGCAACCAATGGTCCGATTATCAATGTTAATGCATGAAACATTCGTGAAAGTTTCCGATTTCCTCGAAAAAAATATTTTGAAAATTTTTAAATCAAGACTAACATTTTGAAAGGGCCAAACATTAAATATTACGACCATTTAAAATGCTAGTCTTGATTTAAAAATTTCAAAATATTTTTTTCGAAAAGATCGGAAAATTTCATAAATGTTTCATATTTTAGCATTGAAAATCGGACCATTAGTTGCTGAGATATCGACATTAGAAAATGATGTGTTGTTTGGGTGGGACTTAACAAACATCAATTTTCCTGTTTTTAAACCTTTGCATGACAATATCTCAGCAACTAAGCTGCCCATGTTCGCATAAATGTCCCATATGCAAAAACAGCAAGATGAGAAAAACGCATTTGAAGTTTGTCCCATACATAAGGCTACGTGTTAAGTTTTCGCAAAAAAACTGGATTTCCTCCTGATTTCTAGAACAAAGAACTGGATGTTATAGGCTCTTTCGTAAGAGCACACGATTTTGAACCAAACTGCATCAAAAACTCGATCTCGATGAAAATGCATATGGGACATTTATGCGATCAGGGGCAGTAAGGGTCGTATCAACAAAGTTCAAAAATACAAAATATAGAGAATTTTCTCAGCCTTTCAAATTTTTTTTTCAAAGGTGGGCTAACATGTAAAAATGGATTTAACTTGAAAACGGTTCACTTTATCAAAATTTCACTAGAGTACTTATTGATTGCAAATTTGATTTTATATCGAAAAATGAAGTTGAAAAATTTTTGCGACCAATTTTTCGATTTTTTGAAAAACTTAGTATTGATTCGAAAATTCATCACTCGCTCAAAGATTTTTTGCACAACCTGGAAATTTCAGAAAAGTTGGCATCTGATGTCTTCAAAAAATAAAAAAAATTAAAAATAGTGTTTTTTTTGCAAATCAAGTTTTAGTGACAAAGAGTTAAATAAAAAATCACCAATTTTTTTACCGTGTATATTTTTTTTTTCAGTGTAGTCCATATCCATACCTAGAACTTTGCCGAAGGCACCAAATCGATCAAAAAATTCCTTCAAAATTTTGTATGGCCAGCTGCCAAATTTGTATGGAAAATTATATGGACAAACTAATGATGCAAAATGGCTTCTTTGGGCATACCGAAGGCACCAAAAAAGTTTCAGTCGGATTACAAATACAAAAATTAAAATTTTAGAAAAAAGACCGATTTCGTAGAGAATTGCTCACCTTTTACAAGCATTTAAAAAAAATATTTCAAAAATGCATTCTAATCAGTCGAGGGCATTGGGCCACGCCCATTTTTCTATTTTCAGCTTAGTTTTTTTTTCTTCCAGCGCTCTTTTGGGTCTGCTTAGCGCTGCCAAAATTGATGAAATTTTAAGCGAACACTCACGAAAAGTAGCATTCATAGCGAAAGTTTCCTGGCAGCACTTGCTCACTCTAACAGGCGCTGCACCAGCATGTTGGTGGTGTTGGTCTTCGCTCGGTTTTCTTCGTTTTCTTCAGCCTTCGATTGGAATGGGTAGTCAAAATTGTAACGTCAAAAGAATTAGCGCGTTTGTTGTTTTGATTGTGCTTGCTAATTATTTACATTTTTCGGGATTATTTTTCAAGTGAGTGACTAAGTAATGGTGAAAAGAACATGTTGCCGGTAGTTGGAAGCAATTTTATACCTTAAGCGCTTTTTTTTGTTTTTTGTTGCTTTGAAATCGTTAGCGCAAGTGAAAAGATAGTGATGGCGACTTTCGTTAAGCAGTTAATCGCTCATCTTGCGTGTGGATATGTGTGCCACCAAAATGATGAGAAATGGTCTCGCAAAATAGAAATTATGATCAAAAGTGCATTAAATTTGATCTTTTTGGCCAGTAAATGGCATAAATTTGCGTGCTTACTCGAGGCGGTGCTGTTGCTGGTAAGTTTATAGCCTAAATAGTATTTTTGGAGCTTTAATCGAGCATCAAACCATAGACTAATTAAAGACTACTCAGTGGGCTCTGAACCATGACTCAACCTTTTTATGACCCCTCGACAGGGCCGGTTCACTGTCAAAAATGACAGATCGAAATGTCAACAACTGGCAGCTCTGACTTTGACATGACATTTTGTGCAATGTTATTGTTTGGGGTTGGGTTTTTGTTTTAATTGAAACGGAACCAGTTTCCGGAAGAGGACGGTGATTACTAGAGTGAACCATCGTCTGGAGGGGATCCCGAACGAGATCCCGAGGGTGGTTAATTCTAGACAAGAAGCGGTTCTCGATCGAGATCATTGCGGGATGTTGATCATCTTCCTCTCCGAGAACGATCACGTGAGCACCGTCGGGTTTGCCAAGCAAAGCCGGCGCGGGCCGCCTCCGGTTAATACCGGCAGGGCAAAACCGTCCTCCTCCAACCCGGAATTGTCACTCTGAAAGGAAAGAATGTCCTTGCAGATGCCATCTTAGCCTCGACGAATTGCACCTACTTCAAAAACCTCAAAACAGCCAAGATCTTTGCTCTGAACTGTCAACTTGTGGCATTCCGAACCCCAGCGATAACGTCGTCAAACAAAAATTTGTCCCCGAACCAGCATCACCAACAAAGTGTACGACCGCTCCGAGCACCTCTTTCGCCGTCGCCGATATAGGCGAGCTGTACGCGGAGGTCAGCAGGAAGAATGCCCCTAAAAAGGAAGCCCGCTTCGTTCCGGAACCGAAACCCGCCGAAGTCGCTAAGTCCAAGAATCTTCTTAATGGGTCATGGGAAAAAACCCTTCTTTTACTTTAGTACAAAGAAAACAAAAACGCCGATATTTTTATCATGCACTTGAAAGTTTATTTTCAATGGTTGGTTACTATTTTTTTCAACATGATCGAAATTCACTTTTTATGTTCACAAAATTCTTCTTGACAAACTCCTCGCCCTTCCGGATGATTGTTTCAGCTCCGGAATGTCCTTCTTTAGCAGCTCTTGCTCGTAGGCGTTCACCTTGGGCAGACCAAGGTTCGGCGAGGGCAAAACAGGCTTCGGCGTAGGCCGTCGTGAACGTGGCCGATCCGGCATCGGCCTTGGCCTTGAGGACCTCCTGAATGCGTGCCGTCAGGGCGGCAATCTTGTCCTGGGGAAGCTCTGGGGTTCACTGGGATAATGGTCTAGCCGGAGTGGCCTCCGATGACCGGAATGTTGGCCCGCCGAAGTCGGAGCCATTCCTATTGAACAGATTTGGCTTGCGAGGAAAAAAAAAAAAAAAAAAAAAAAACAATCAAAAAAAAACAAAAAAAAAAAACAAACAATCATCTGGAAAAGAGAACACAAATGATAAACCGAATAAAATAAGCCTTTATTTTGAAAGCTAAACATTACCTTAGAAACCACCAGTAAATTTCGCTTGTTTCGCCAAACAAAAATCCTTGCACAGCTGATTGACTTATTTGCAGCCTGCTGCCTTGATTGCTAAGCAAAACAAAAACAAACAAGATGCGCGCGTAAATCAGCACAAAACGAAATCGAAAAAATCAGCGCTGCCATGTCGTTCTGTCATACGAGGGGCGAGCCGATGCGTGGTTCAACGTGGTACCCGCGGTTCACAGCTTATGAGTCATAATTTTTGAAAAATTTTGTTCGGAGTGTTTAGTCTTTAATTAGTCTATGATCAAACTCTCCATATGACGAAGATAGGTGTTTGATTAGAACGTGTATATTTTCCCTATTTTCAGACAGTTGTTTTACCCTATGTTTTTCACATTATAGTTTAGTTACTTTTGGCTTTAAACACATTTTGGCTCCCAATTTTAACGGTACTATTTTCTATCAACTCGTACCAAAAATAGGGATCTTAATCTTAATCTATTTAGCAGATACACCCACCAGAAGACTCATTCTACGATGCTATGACACGAACCAAGCTGGTTCCAACTTTCGGCTGTTTAGCCACAAGCACAACAAACTATCGTCTAATTCGTTTTCTATAGTGCTATAGTACCCAAAACCCCTGAAAACACCTCACTTTCAAACAAATGAGCTGCTACTTTTGGTCTCGCCCACAAACCATCACTTGCGAAACAAATGTTGGGTTTGGCAAATGAATGGGGCTTTCAAAAGCTTTCTGTTTTGTTACTACCCCCTCTATCCCCTTGTAACACATGACGTAGTAAGTGTTCCCGCTTCCTCCAGGACAGGGAAAATTAAGTTCTCGGTTGAACTTCTCCCATCAGCAGCACAGCATAAATGTGTTTTGGCCTGGAAAGCGTTGGTAATTTGGTGAAAAGTTTTTGTTTCGTGCCACCCTGCCCCCTTTTTAGAAGGGAGGTGGCTGGCGCTGCACATATGCTTTTTCTCCTCGACGAGCACAAGTGTATTGCTTCGTAACACAACACACAAAATGAATGGGAGGAACTTTAACGATTTATTCGTGTTGAGGGAAAGTCTGGAGTTTTTTTTTGGGTGAGCCGAACTATCGATGTTGAGTTTAGAGTTAAAAATTTACAAAACTGAGCTACTTTTGATGGAGAACTTATTTGAAAATTTACAGTAATTTATATATAAATTAAATCAAGTTGTCCTTTTGAACCCGTTTCCCCTTCTTTGTGAATGATGTGTACAATAAACAATTTATTGCAGATGCTTTCAAACTGAACAGGGTTTCAAAGTAGTGCATTTGGGATAGTATCGCATTTTAGAGTTACTCAAAACTTTAACACTAATCCTTGAAATATGCTTGAAATTGAGACTTTAAATGACTGTTTGGACTGTTTATAATATTTTTTAAAAAATATTTTGTACCCCAGTTGACCCTATGATAAGTGCACCTGAGATCCTGTGCCCAAAATGAAGTCGTTACGGTTTCATTTTTTTTTTTTTTTTTTTAATTTATATTTATTCAAATTTCTTTTCCATGTACATTCATTCAGTTAAAATATTATTGAGTGTCCAATCATAAACGATGACTTTTCACCTCAATTTTAAATACTAGCAACATTCATTTATTCATGAAATATTGTAGCTTTCGCTATTCAGTGATTTCAAATGTAGGAGGTCCTACATGTACAAAAGGGAAAAGGGATACCTTAAAACTAACTTATAAACTATATAAGAGCGGATCAATGCAGCTGAAGACTGCAATGATTTTTGTCGAAATGCATCAATTATCTTATTGGACATAACATCCAAAGTATCAACTTCGGCTAATTGATGAAGTTCACTGGTGCTGAACCAGGGAGGAAGTTTCAGAATCATTTTCAGAATTTTGTTCTGAATCCTCTGAAGTTTTTTCTTCCTGGTTAAGCAACAGCTTGTCCAGATCGGCACAGCATAAAGCATGGCAGGTCTGAAAATTTGTTTATAAATTAACAGTTTATTCTTGAGACAAAGTCTAGAATTCCTGTTTATAAGTGGATACAAACATTTAATATATTTGTTACATTTAACCTGGATACTTTCAATGTGATCCTTGTAAGTAAGGTTTTTGTCAAAACCAAGTCCAAGATATTTCACTTGATCCTCCCACTTTAAATTTACCTCATTCATCTTTATAATGTGATGACTTTTTGGTTTAAGAAAATCAGCCCTTGGTTTGTGAGGGAAAATAATAAGTTGTGTTTTTGCAGCATTTGGAGTAATTTTCCATTCTTTCAAATAAGAATTGAAAATATCCAAGCTTTTTTGTAATCTTCTTGTGATGACACGAAGGCTTCTACCTTTGGCGGAGATGCTTGTGTCATCAGCAAAAAGTGATTTCTGACATCCTGGGGGCAAATCAGGCAAGTCAGAAGTAAAAATATTGTATAAAATTGGACCCAAAATGCTTCCTTGAGGGACGCCAGCACGTACAGGTAGTTGATCAGATTTGCTATTCTGATAACATACCTGCAGAGTACGATCCGTCAAATAATTTTGAATAATTTTCACGATATAAATCGGAAAATTAAACCTTTTCAATTTCGCAATCAATCCTTTATGCCAAACACTGTCAAATGCTTTTTCTATATCAAGAAGAGCAGCGCCAGTAGAATAGCCCTCAGATTTGTTGCTTCGAATTAAATTTGAAACTCTCAACAACTGATGAGTAGTTGAATGCCCAAGGCGAAATCCAAACTGCTCATCAGCGAAAATTGAATTTTCATTAATGTGCGTCATCATTCTATTAAGAATTATTCTTTCGAATAATTTACTAATAGATGAAAGCAAACTAATGGGCCGATAGCTTGAGGCTTCAGCAGGATTTTTATCCGGTTTCAAAATCGGAATTACTTTGGCATTTTTCCAACTACTGGGAAAATATGCCAAATCAAAACATTTGTTGAAAATTTTGACCAAGCAACTTAAAGTTGCTTCTGGTAATTTTTAATTAAAATGTAAAAATGCCATCCTCACCAGGGGCTTTCATATTTTTAAATTTTTTGATAATAGATTTTATTTCATTCAGATCCGTATTAAAAACTTCATCTGATGAAAATTCTTGTTCAACAATATTCTGAAATTCTATTGAAATTTGATTTTCAATAGGACTCAAAACATTCAAGTTGAAATTATGAGCACTCTCAAACTGCTGAGCAAGTTTTGAGCTTTTTCCCATTAGTTAATAAAATATTATCACCATCTTTTAAAGAAGGGATGGGTTTTGAGGTTTCTTAAGAACCTTTGAAAGTTTCAAAAAGGTTTGGAATAAGGTTTAATTTGTTCGACATCTCTTGCGAACTTTTCATTTCGCAGGAGAGTGAATCTGTGGTCAATAACCTTTTGCAAATCTTTTGAATTCGCTTCAGTGCAGGATCACGAGAACGTTGATACTGTCTTCGGCGAACATTTTCAGACGAATCAGAAGCTGAAGATCGTCATCAATAATGGGAGAATCAAATTTGACTTGGACTTTAGGAATAGCAATATTCCTAGCATCCAAAATTGCATTAGTTAAAGATTCCAAGGCTGAATCAATATCAGCTTTGGTTTCTAAAACAAAATCATGATTCAAATTATTCTCAATATGATGCTGATACCTGTCCCAATTAGCTTTGTGGTAATTAAACACAGAACTATTGGGTCTGGTAACTGCTTCATGAGAAAGTGAAAAAGTTACTGGAAGATGATCAGAATCAAAATCAGCATGAGTCACTAAAGGACCACAATACTGACTTTGATTTGTCAAAACCAAATCAATTGTTGATGGATTTCTAACAGAAGAAAAGCAAGTTGGCCCATTCGGGTATAAAACCGAATAAAGACCAGAAGTGCAATCTCTGAACAGAATTTTACCATTGGAATTTACTTTTGAATTATTCCAAGATTGGTGTTTGGCATTAAAATCACCGATAATCAAAAATCGAGATCTATGCCGAGTAAGTTTATTCAAATCCCCTTTGAAATAATTTTTATTTTCCCCAGTGCATTGGAATGGCAAATATGCAGCTGCAATCATAATTTTCCCAAAAGAAGTTTCAAGTTCAATGCCCAAACTTTCAATAACTTTTAACTTAAAGTCACGTAACGTGCTATAAGTCATACTACGGTGGATAACTATTGCAACTCCACCGCCATTTCGATTCATTCGGTTATTAGTTATAACTTTATAATCTGGATCACTTTTCAAATAAGTGCCAGTTTTTAAAAATGTTTCGGTTATAACAGCTACATGCACGTTATGAACTCGTAAAAAGTTGAAAAATTCATTTTCTTTCGCTTTTAAAGAGCGAGCATTAAAATTCATAATATTGATGGAATTACTTAGATCCATGATTAAACTTCAGGGTAAGAACAACATCATTCGCAAATTTTAATCCAATCTGGATAGCTTCCATCATGGATGTAGCATTACTCATTGTTTGAATCAAACCAAACAGTGAGTTTTGCAAAAAAGTCATTTTTTCAAACGTTCGTTACGGTTTCATGATAATTGCTACTGGCAGGCAGGTGCACTTAGAGGAGGTATCCATCAACGCTCGAGGAAAATACAGAGCTATTTTTAATTTGAAAAGTATTTACGTTAAGAGATTTTTTCACACATGAACGTTAGGTAAAGTGACAACTGACATTTCAAAAGGGCGTAATATTGAATGTTTGGCACTTTTGAAATGTTTGTCTTAGTTAAAAAAATTGAAATTATAGTTTTCGAAAATATTGAAAAATTTCACAAATGTTTCATGTTTTAACATTGAATATCGGACCATTAGTTGCTGAGATATCGAAGTTAGGAAAATGACAGATTGTTTGGGTGAGTCTTAGAAAACATCAATTTTCCTGTTTTTGAACCATTGCATGGCAATATCTCAGCAACTAAGGGTCACATCAACAAAGTTCAAAAAAGCAAAATATAGAGAATAAAAAAAATAAAATATACAGAATTTTCATGGGCACTAATTAAAAAAAAACAAATAACTGCGACTATTTTACCTAAAAATGGCTATAACTGGAAAACGGTGCACTTGATCAAAATTTCACTGAAGTTTTTTTTAATTGAAAATTCTATTTTACTTTAGAAAATGAAGTTGACAAATTTTTGCGAACATTTTTTCGATTTTTGCAAAAACTAGTATTGATTCAAACATTTATAACTCGGTCAAACATTTTTTGATAATTTTTGAAAAAACATATCAGAAAATGAATTTTTTTTTTTTGCAAATCAAGTTTTACTGAAAATAAAAGGAAATTAAAAAAACATCAATTTGTTTTAACCATGTATCATATTTTTTAGAGTAGTCTTTATTCATACCTACTGTTGTATTCTGACTAATGCAAGTTAAATGTGTAACACTAACACCACTACACGGGGGAAAGAGGCACACCTGAGAGCGAGAACAAGAACTGTCATAATGTGGGAGAGAGGAAATAAAGCAACAAGCGGTGGAAATTGCTGGATTAAATTCGGTGTTTTTTTATTCATTTATAACCCGGAACAGAACGTTACATTTGGCGACAAGGCGGAAAAGAACCCGCAGGAAGCGTGTGAGTGAAATTTGGTTCAATCCGGCGGCGAGAACTCGGAAAATCTGTGAGGGAACCCCGAGGCCGCACTTAACGTAAACAAAAGAGCGACTTGATCCGGACGAGAAGCGATTGAATCCGGGCACGGTGGTAGATGCACCAAGCAACTCGAGTGTGTCACCTTTTATTCCCGGGGACACATCCACGGTGTCGGCCCGGTGGAAGAAATGGAAGCGCGCCTTTCAAATCTTCCTCGACGTAAACAACGTCACGATTCCCGCCCGGAAGAATTCATACCTTCTTCACTACGTGGGACCCCAAGTGCAGGACGTGTTCTTGAGTTTGCGAGGGGAGGAAGCACCGGCAGTTCCGGCCGGCTCGGATGAATTCAAAGAGACGATGAGGCTGCTGGACGAGTACTTTTTGCCCATGAAGTTTCTTCCGCCGGAGCGGCACAAGTTCCGGAATGAACCCATCGAGAACTTCGTTCTTCGCCTCCGAGAACAAGGCAACCTCTGCGAGTATGGTGACCACTTGGACGAGGAAATCAAGGAACAGCTCTTGTGATTAGGATGACTCCGATGACAGGGAGAACACTGTCTATGTGGAGTGATACACCCTATTGTGATGTATGTGAGCGTGCTCTACTGGATCGAGTCGAGTAGGTCCCTCGTACGATTGGCATGACGCAGCCATGCACTGACAAATCATGGACGCAACCACATGGACGGTTCGGTGACAGCTGCCAAAGCAAGCTAGCCCAGCTCGCGTCCTTTTTCCTCGTGTGACGCTCGGCCGGATCAGACGTGAGTCCGCACCGATTCCCTCGGCTGGCGATTTCCCGATTGGGATTATCGACTCACACAGTATCTCTTTGCGACTGATCCGATTAGAGATGGAATGGCGTAAGGAATGGCGCCTTAGCCCATTCGGCCATCAGACCGATGAAAAGCTGTAAGGATAAACACATATATGAGCTTGACATTTCGGTCAAGTAGGTTTCTCATAGTGACGGGCTACATATTTCAGGGTGTAAAATTACGTAAAATTGCATAAATTAATGCAATATTTATTTTACACCCAGGCCTTTTACACGCAGCTGGATAACTACTTTTTTAGCTGTGCGTACACGAAAAATATTGAGGTTAAATTAAATACAACTTTGCATAAGACACCAAATCGATCAAAAAATTCTTTCTAAGATACAGATTTTTGAATTTTCATGAATCATTTTTGTATGGACAGTTGCCCAATTTGTATGAAAAATTATATGGACAAACCAATGATGCAAAATGGCTTCTTTGGGAATGCCAAAAGCATCATAAAAGTTTCAGCCGGATTAAAAAATACAAAAATTAAAATCATAAAAAGACCGATTTTGTAAATAATTGCTCAGTTGTAAAATGATGATTTTTCAGCACGAGTCGTAAATGTATCCAACGATCCTCTGCGTTCACATAAGGTTTAAGTATATAAAACACATTTGCAAGAATCAGATTTTAGCTCTAAATAGCAATCATTTGTGTGCTGAAAAGTTCAAATTTTCAGAACCGGTATCTAAATGAAATACTTTTCTGAACTGTTTGGCTTTTTGAGTTGAGAAACAAAAAAAAACTGAGAGTTTCATTAAATAAAACAACAATCACAGCTCACATTCGTCCCAAATTAGATTTGTCATTTCACAATCACGCTCTGTCACCAAATCAAAGTTAATTAGAATTCCGTTGAATAGCAGACTGCTGACTGGCAAACAAAGCAAAAAAAAAATCCTTCACAAAACCGATTCCCTGCGGCACATGACATAAAAACGTTTTTCCTCTGAGTCGGAGCTGTTCACAATGCAATCCAACCAATATGCTGCACGGTAGCCGGCCACCAGCCAGGAAACCGGTCATCTAATTAGCGTCTAATTTAATTACTATTATTTCTCTAATTAATTGGATTCAATTCTCGCCGATAATCGAGATTGACGGACCCCCCCCCCCTCTTCCCTCCCACCCCCTTCTAAGCCAACACAGGACGTAGTGGTTGTGATTTGTCAGCTGCAGTCGCCGGTTTCATTTCTTTGATATGTTTGCCCTGATTTTCCTCCTCACTCTCTATCAATTTCTGTCCACTATCGGCGCCATAATTATAACCAAACATATTTTCCGAACCGCCCGTCTAAAGAGTGCAATAATGGGATCGTGACAGCTGAAATACCCCTCTCTCCCCTTTCCACTCTACCACAATCCTTATAAAATTAGCATATCAAGCCCACATTGGAATAGAAGAAAATGTCCACCGTCGATTTATCGATGCTACCAGAGGCCACCACAAGAATGATTATAATCAAATTTTGCCGATCTCGATTATTGCCGACTGACCTCGGTCTCAAAGTTTAGCCGGGAAATTTTATTAACCTCACGTGGTAGGAAAAAGAGAAAAAAAAATCTTCTGCTAAACAGGGACTGTTCAGCGAAATGCGCGATAGCGAAAAGAATATTATTGGTTCGTGAGGTGAATTAATTTTGAGCATCTTCTGAGCTATTTTCTTTCGTCTCAGAAAATAATTTGTCCAAATGGAATAGAAGTTTGATAAAATATTACGTAACAAACAAAAATCACCAATTCCAGATGTCCTGAAATCTTTCCTTTTGCTTCAGAAAAAAGTCTACCTTATTTAAGACATACAAAATTACAGAACAAACTTGATTATTAAACAAAGTTTAAGCAAAAAGCAAAAAAGCAAAAAAGCAAAAAAGCAAAAAAGCAAAAAAGCAAAAAAGCAAAAAAGCAAAAAAGCAAAAAAGCAAAAAAGCAAAAAAGCAAAAAAGCAAAAAAGCAAAAAAGCAAAAAAGCAAAAAAGCAAAAAAGCAAAAAAGCAAAAAAGCAAAAAAGCAAAAAAACAAAAGCAAAAAAAAAAAAAAGCAAAAAAAAGCAAAAAAGCAAAAAACAAAAAGCAAAAAAGCAAAAGCAAAAAACAAAAAAGCAAAAGCAAAAAAGCAAAAGCAAAAAAAAAAAGCAAAAAGCAAAAAGCAAAAACAAAAAGCAAAAGCAAAAAGCAAAAGCAAAAAAAAAGCAAAAAGCAAAAGCAAAAAGCAAAAGCAAAAAAAACAAAAAAAGCAAAAAGCAAAAAACAAAAAGCAAAAAAGCAAAAAGCAAAGCAAAAAGCAAAAACAAAAAGCAAAAAAAAAAAAAGCAAAAAGCAAAAAGCAAAAAAAGCAAAAAAGCAAAAAAAGCAAAAAGCAAAAAGCAAAAAAAGCAAAAAGCAAAAAGCAAAAAGCAAAAAGCAAAAAGCAAAAAAGCAAAAAAGCAAAAAAGCAAAAAAGCAAAAAAGCAAAAAAGCAAAAAAGCAAAAAAGCAAAAAAGCAAAAAAGCAAAAAAGCAAAAAAGCAAAAAAGCAAACAAGCAAAAAAGCAAAAAAGCAAGAAAGCAAAAAGTTTTTAGTTTTTAGTTTTTAGTTTTTAGTTTTTAGTTTTTAGTTTTTAGTTTTTAGTTTTTAGTTTTTAGTTTTTAGTTTTTAGTTTTAGTTTTTAGTTTTTAGTTTTTAGTTTTTAGTTTTTAGTTTTAGTTTTTAGTTTTTAGTTTTTAGTTTTTAGTTTTAGTTTTTAGTTTTTAGTTTTTAGTTTTTAGTTTTAGTTTTTAGTTTTTAGTTTTTAGTTTTTAGTTTTTAGTTTTTAGTTTTTAGTTTTTAGTTTTTAGTTTTTAGTTTTAGTTTTTAGTTTTTAGTTTTTAGTTTTTAGTTTTTAGTTTTTAGTTTTTAGTTTTTAGTTTTTAGTTTTTAGTTTTTAGTTTTTAGTTTTTAGTTTTTAGTTTTTAGTTTTTAGTTTTTAGTTTTTAGTTTTTAGTTTTTAGTTTTTAGTTGTTAGTTTTTAGTTTTTAGTTTTTAGTTTTTAGTTTTTAGTTTTTAGTTTTTAGTTTTTAGTTTTTAGTTTTTAGTTTTCATACAAATCAATCTTTTCTCAGCTAGCCTGTTGTTGAACTTAAGTGAAACTGTTGCCGTCCACCATTCGGCAAACAATTTGCACTTTGCAAGCACGCTTCATCACATCGTTCAATTTGAAACTTTTCACCAACACGTGCCACCTGTTTCATTTAATTTTCCCCCATGCATGTGGAACGTGGCGAACCATATTGAACGCGTCGTACAACGGCTTTCCACAACAAGCTTTCCTCTCCGCCCAGGACGACGTGTGTAGAACAAGTTTTTTGTGTCGCAGGAAAAAAAGTTCCTGTTCTGCTGCTGCAGAACCTAAACACATCTTCCAAGCTCAATTTGATCCAGGGGAGGGAAAATACTTGTCTTTTTTTCTCGTTCGCTCTTGTTTTTAGTTGTTTTTGCCACCGCCATCCACTTCGAACTCACTTTCAAACATCAAATTAAATTTCAAACATATCGAACACCAACACGTTTTCCGCCGATCTGGCGTATCGATATAATGCCAAGCTTCATGGAAACTCCATCCCTCAGGGCTAACGCTGACTGGAAATAGCGCTTTTCTGCCACTGTTTCGACGGGACGTGTGTCGTTTGAACACATGGATTGATGTGTGGCGCTGAAATGTTCTGATAAAAAAATACGCAGGAAACCAGAGGAAACACGTGTTTTTTGCACTTTGAAGTGCGTGTGTTCTAGGTTGTGTTGTAGGGAAACAACAAATAAAAAAAAAATATTTGCAACGGAATTACTTTCAAACCATAAGCTTTCAACCAAACTCAAAACAATTAATTGAATAGATTGAGAATCTCTCAAATTCCTAACCCAAGTTAAATACAACTTACAAAACCAACTTTACTCAAAGTAACTGCAGCTAACCTAATCATGTGCGGCCCCCTTCAGCCCTCCCTTCTCCTCCTAAAAAGTGTGTAAGCAGTCGAATGGGTTTTGCATAAATGCATATAAATGCAGTGTCACATCTTGCCAATAATTTACTAATCCCCATCGTGTCCCGCCGTCATCGCCAAGCTCCTGTAGAAGACCAGAACTGGCTTTTGTACGGTGATGACAGACTCGAAATCGCAAAGTCGCACATACATCGTCGCAAATGTACGCAATTGCGAGCATAAAGTCATAAAATATCTATCTCTTTAATTGAATTACATATTTATATTACAGACTGGCTGCCGGCTGGCTGCTGTGGAGGGCTTTAGATTTGTATGCAGAATCAGTAGCTTTACAATAACACACATTGCATTGGCTGCTGGATTGGTCGCATAAATGACTTATTTGAATGCGTACAAATTTATGTTATTGAAATTCGGAAATTATCAAAAAATTATTCAATAAATTGTTAATTTAAAAAAAAAATGTTTGTTGTAACTCAATTGTCATTGGGTTCAACAAACGGACAGTTATTCAGTTATGAGTGATGTGTGGATAGACGATGGAATGGAATATCTCTGGAAAGCCGTGGCAGAAGCCATACTCTTGCTCTGAACTGGTCCAGAGCACCATATCTCTTCTTATGTAATCTAGATATCAACACTGAAGGAGACTGTTGCTTTACTAGCTACAGATTTGCAAAAGTTTGTTATAATGTAACAATATGTAAAGATCACGTCTTTATAGAGTGAGTTTATTTTTAAAACATGAACTATAATTTATTCAAAGTTGGCTGGGAGCCTGTTTTCTTCAAATATTTGTCCATGCACGTTTTCATATAGTTTTTACAGAAAAAAGCTATGAAAAAAACTCTGTTTTTTGTCCAAGAATTTCTTAATATCAATTTGGCAAAGTTGCTGGTTTTGATAAAAAAATAATGATAATAAAATAAAATAATACGTTGAAATTTTGACACATAAACAGAGTAACAATTGGAAAATAAAAACGATGGATTCATTTCAAATTTAAAGTGTCATAAAAAGTCACGTTTTTGCTACCTTGTGCTGTAAAAAGACTAAAGAAATAACTAAAACAGAATAATTCATTACAGAATTCAGAGAACTCAAGGTTAAAACGAATAAATAAAGTTGTAACTCTTTTCTGAGTTAAGAGCCATTCTTTTTGAAATGAACCTTTTCAAAAAAAATTGTTTGTTCTTTTAAATCTTGCTGAAACTTTTTTGTGCCTTCCGTATGGTCATAGAAGCCATTTTGAATCATCAGTTTGTCCATATCATTTTTCAAATTTGGCAGCTGACATTTTCTTGTTTCTGATTTAAAACGCTTTGTGTAACCGAAAATAGATTTCAAAAACCACATTTTTTTTCTTTGTTGTACACTCAAACCCCGATGGTTTGACACCAAGGGAATGATGGAAAGAGAGGAATCACAAATCCGTAGGGGAGAGTGGGGAGACTTGATCCCCGGGGACACTTGATCCCAAGCCTGTATCTCGTCAGCATGTGGGTAAAACATTTAGCTTTGTTCTAGAAAGTTGTGAGAAATTGGCTAAAACTCATTGTAGAAAACTAAGAAAAAAATTAAAAAATGTTTAGATTGAGTTACACACATTTTTCTAAAAAGTGCTGCAAAAAACTTCCAAGAGATCTTTTTTCTTTGTTTTGATAAGTATAGAAAACACTCAAAAATTATTAAAAAAAATATTTTTTATACATGAATTGTTTGATAAACATATCAACTCCAAAACCCATACGCATTTGACGTTAAATTTATCGTCATACTATTTTTACAATCAATTGTTTCAAACAGTGCGTTTAGGGAGACTTGATCCCTGCATTTTTACAGTCACTGGAATCAGCCTCAAGATTAAATAATTGGGCTGGGTTTTTGTACATAGTTTCCTTCAGTATAGTTGTACATAACTAACTGTAGTTTGAACCATTTTTCAAACGTTTTGTAAACAAAAACGACCAGCTTTTGTAAACATGCTCAATTTTGGTCTAAAAAAGAAAATTTTAAGTTTTTAAATATTTTACATGCTAAACTTGTTATATTTTGAACACAAACGTACAGGTTTAATGTGAAATTGCTGTACCTTATAGAAAATAAAAAGTTTGGATTAATAAGAACCATTTTGCTTAAGATTTCTTCAAAATGTTGAAAGGGGGATCAAATTACCCCCAACATTTTGAAAATGCCGGTTTAAAATATTTTTTTAAAACGCTTGGCATTTTTCCAAGAGTTTATCTGATGAAATACCCTTATCAGCCAAACATAGTTGAATGTTTAAGCTTTCAATTCATGCAAAAAGATCATAGTTTTGTGAGAAATTGACAGAGTTATGTGCGATACAAAAAAGGGGATCAAGTCTACCCACTCTCCCCTACATGAATAAAAATCCTATCGAACCAATTTTGCTGCAAATGTTTACAACTTTGACAACATAGAGTTACCTGACTTTCTGACAGAACAAACATTCAATATTACGCCCTTTTTAAATGTTAGTCTTGATTTTAAATTTTTGAAAATATTTTTTTCGAAAAGATCGGAAAATTTTACGAATGTTTCCTGTTTTAAAATTGTAAATCGGACCATTAGTTGCCGAGATTATTGCCACCACAGCAGGTACAGCAGAAAAAACAGGGTTTTGTAGCTTGAAACTGAAGAGCAATAAGTGGGTTGTTTGGGTGAGACATGGAAATCATCAATAACTTGAAAACGGCGCACTTTATCAAAAAATCACTAAAGTACTTTTTGATTGCATATTCGATTTTACATCAAAAAATGAAGTTGAAAAATTTTTGCGATCAATATTTCGCTTTTTTGAAAAAATCTGTATTGATTCAAAAAATCATAACTCGGTCATAGATTTTTTGCCCATTCTGTAAATTTCTGAAAAAGTGGCATTTAATGCCCTCTAAAACATATAAAAAAATAAAAATAGCATTTTTTTGCAAATCAAGTTTTAGTGACCAAAAGTGAAATTAAAAATCACCAATTTTTTTTTATCAGTGTAGTCCATATCCATACCTACAACTTTGCCGAAGACACCAAATCGATCAAAAAATTACTTCAAAAGGTACAGATATTTGAATTTTCACATATCATTTTTGTATGGACAGCTGCCAAATTTGTATGGAAAATTATATGAACGAAATAATGATGCAAAATGGCTTCTTTGGGCATACCGAAAGCACCAAAAAAAATTTCAACCGGTTTAAAAAATACAAAAAAAATCGAATGACCGAAATCTTAGAGAATTGCTCATGTAGAAATTCATAATCTGTGTTCTTTGAAGCATTTTTTTTTATCGATAAAGTGTCTTTCGGACTATAACGTAAAATATGATGCAGGGATTTTTTTTGTTTCCAAAACTAGATTTCCAAAAACCACATTTTTTCTATGTTGTAGTGTACATAAAATTATATCTACTCTGAAAATTTCAGAAAGGGCATTTGTGATTTGTGATCAAAATATTTTTTTTTTTGAAAAATTGTGATTTTGAAAAATAAAAAGGGTAGAAAAGTGGTTTGCTTTTTTTTAACCTAAAAACAAATTTGCAATAAAAAAGTAGTTTTGTTAAATTTTGATAAATTGCAAAAAATAGACTTTCTCAGTGTTGCCCAATTAAGCAATCAATTTTCAAAGTCAAAACATGAAAAATTTGTGAAATTTTCTGCTCTTTTCACTTAAAAATATTTCAAAATTTAATTAGGCCGTTGCAAATATTTTTTAAAGTTTATGGAGCAGCAAAAATATTTTTTTGGAACTTCAAAATTTTAATGAAATAAGACGTGCAATCAACTGATTTAAAACAGTTAAACAATTTTTTAAACTTTCGTGAAAATTCAGTGCACAGGTACTTATTATGAAATACTTTTTAGCAAAAAACACTTATTTTGGACATTTGGATTCAAAAATGTCGTGATATTTTTTTTTGAAAAGAGCAATTCCGAGACACCGGTGATCAAAAAACGAAAATTAAAAAAATATATATATTAAAACTGGTACCTTTTTTTAAAAAAAGTTACTTACTTGAAATGGCTTAAACTTTAAACCGGTGCACTTTCTAAAGGGAGTGTTCTTTTATTATGTAACGCAGTTGGGGGAGGGGAGGGTCGAAGTTCGTGTTAAGCTCCATACATTTTTTTTAAAGAAAGAAGATAAGAAAGTCACGTAATTAAAGTTAAATTGCAAATTTGATTTTACTTTGAAAAATGAAGTACATTTTTTTTGTTAAGGAATCAAGTTTTGGACAAAGATTTTTTGTCACTTAAATAGTGTTTTTGGAATTCAATTTTTGGTGTCAAAAAATTATTTAAAAAAATCAGCAAAATTTCATCTTAGACTGAAATAAAACAAATTCAAATAAAGTGTAACAAAGAGATGAACATTGCGGCATAAATAAACTAAACAAAATAAAATAACCTAGATAAAAACTGAAGAAATCAGTTCAGAAAATGACAAGGGATATAATTAAAAAAAAAAAACAAATATCAAAAAATATCAAAGTTTCATATCTTTGAAGCGAATGTAAACAAAAAACTTAAAACATCTGCATTAATCCATAATTACTACATAAAATAAGTGTCCAACCCTAGCAAAGTTTGAGGGCTCACAAATTTACTTTCCAGCAACGACAGAGCTTTTATTAAATTATCACATCTGCCGGTGATTTCATTCACTCATACCTCTCTGCACTGGGGGTTAGTTATGTAGTTGGAGCTTGACTTCTACAGCAGCACTTTCTTCACAGGAATGCCCCCCACATCCCACTCTACTGGTTTGGCCAGATTTGTGTTAGTAGCTCTTTTGCCTACATGTTATGATTGTGGCAGATTTACTATCCATTCTATCTAGATTTGAAGGGTTAAGGGGTAAGAAATGGTTTTTGTAAATGGGTTTCAGATTTTGTGACAGTGATTCATTAAAATCTTACCATTTTTACATAAGGTGATTTTTAGGTTAGAGATTTGTATGGATTTTAACTCATTTCAATAGCTCATCTAGCCCCAATAAAGATTCCTGTCCCTTTTACTGGACAAGACACGTTGAAAGCCGACTCATTTTCACCATGGTCCGGAATCCGTGATTGTATGTCATTATGGCGATATCCAGCTTGGAGTGCGGTAGGTAGACGAAAGCTCCGGGACGAACCGGTGTGGAGGAGTTGTGTGTGTGCAGTTGATTGCCAGGATGACACTCCGGAGATCCTCCCCAGAAAAGTCGGTCGTTATGTCTTGGGTTTGATGAGTGGGCAAGTGGCTTCGTTTGTGTTTCAGTATGTGTGATCTAGATCTGTCTATCATGTTTCCGGGAAAATGGATTTCATTAGATTACTGTGTGGAAGGAGTAGTCGGAGTGAATAATTTACTGCCTGGCAAAGTTTGAAGTGCTCAAATGCACAAATCAAAGGGAATCTGGCGAAGAAATATGGCCAGATTAGTGTGTTGTATCTCAGGGAGTATTATGCATTCTGACACTGAAATATCATTTGATGGACATAACAACTTTAGAATAACGAAAACTCACACTCACACTCACACTCACACTCACGCTCACACTCACACTCACACTCACACTCACACTCACACTCACACTCACACTCACACTCACACTCACACTCACACTCACACTCACCACTCACCACTCACCACTCACCACTCACCACTCACCACTCACCACTCACCACTCACCACTCACCACTCACCACTCACCACTCACCACTCACCACTCACCACTCACCACTCACCACTCACCACTCACCACTCACCACTCACCACTCACCACTCACCACTCACCACTCACCACTCACCACTCACCACTCACCACTCACCACTCACCACTCACACTAACTTAAAAATCTTCTTTATTTTCATTAGTTTTTTTATTGAAATAAAAAAAAGTTGGAAATTTAAATTTTTACGTGACATTTTTGAAATATTCTAAAAAAGATTAGATTTCATTTTATTGAAAACGAAAGCCAGAACCAGAACATCAAGAGAGCTCTTAGCAAAAAGCAGATTATAAATAACGAATGTATCCACATTGAAATTTGTCAAATTAGCGACTCACGGCAAATCAAGATCTCAGCCACTGCAAAGGAACCAACATGTGAGAGCAGAAAGTCAAACGAATTAAAGGTTAGTGATTATAATTTGTGCAAATTCAAAATTTTCACTAAAATTTACGAAGATTAAAAATAAAATTTGTTCAAAAAGAAATAATAAAAAAAATAGTTTCGCTTTTATTGTCAAAACCCTTTTCCAATCAAAAGTCGCCACTTTTCAGATGTATCCGTCGTCAAAGTCTGTTCGCGTTCAAAATTTATTTTTATCGTTTCCTTCCCATTACATTTCCGTCCCCCGCGAAAAAAAAGGGTTGAGCCAACAATTCTGGCTCGATAGAGTCAGTCGACGGACGGCGAGCGACGATTTTTGGATGAAAGGAGACCGCCAAATGTGACATTTCAGCAAAAGATTTAGCAACCCTGATTGGGCTGATATGAATTCCCGATGAAAAGTTTGGGCGAGGTGGGGTAAAATGAGTTTTTGATGACAAATTAAAAAAAATATATATTAAAAAAAACAACTTTTGGTAAAGCAAAAACTTGGCAATAATTTTACTGAAATTTCAGCAAAATTTAGAAGCTTCATGAAAATTATAATTGAAGTCACGACCTCAGGATTCGTTTGACCCCACCGTGCCCACTCACGTGTCCCAAACTCCCAACCATCAACCGTCAGCGAGCAACTTTTGTTGCTGGTTTCATCCAGAAAAAGAAAAGCTTTTCCCCGCCAAGGTTCCCAACCATCAGAACGTCACGACGAAAATCGTGAAAGTGGAGCCACACGCGGAAGGGGGAATGATTACGATCTGAAACTATTAGAAAAATTGAGCAATTGAAAAAAAAAGAAGAAAAGAAACGTTGCCAGAATATCTAGTTTGCGAAAGCTTTCCCTTGGGGGTTCCAATCTCGAACGACGACATGTGGATCGGTGATTGGAAAATCTTGAGATCTTTTATTTTGCGTTTTTTTTTCAATATCCTGATGCTAAATGGCACAATGTTGCATCTTTTTGATTTTGTTTTGTTTTTTTTGGTATAGATTGCTGGTTGAGTGATTTGATTGCCATGGAAAGGGATTTCATACCCGCTCAATCAAGGAGATTGACATTTTTTTTCTTTAACTCAGTTGAATCGGCTCTTTAAAAAAATCTCAACTCTGAAAAATTTAACAGAAGGGCAGCGTGACCAAAAGGGCACAAAAACAATCTTCAATTTCCTCTCATTAGAGATGCTCCACTTTCTGATTGAACCCGGTCGGGATGTACAACTGAACAAAAAATCAATATTATTAGCTATAGGTACCGACCATCAACGGGGCAGAATCGAGACCACCTTTCGTTGTTGATTAACACTTAACTTTTTGTTGCACCAAGCCCCGCTGAACACCCAGCAGAATCTAGGCCATCCGCGGACACGGCGCAGAGGCTGGTCGCGATCTGGATCAGATAAAATTGCTCGCTCAACTCAATTTCGCGCGTTTGGGGCCCCCCCGTTACGGCCGATTAGTTCCAAAGTGCGCCACCGCGGCCAACTAAAAAGTGCTACCTCGCTTTTTTTTTTGTTCTGCCTTGAAGTTGTTCGTCAACGTGCCAGACCTTGCCTTAACTTGCCGCGACTCGAGCACGGTAATTTATAATAAACACCAATTTTCACCTTTTTTTCATACCATCTTGGACGACGACGGTCTGAGCAGTGTAAGACAACGTGCCTGTACACATGGCTTCTGTGCGGGATCAAGGAGAAAGATACAACACCACACTCGGTAAACGATGAATGGACCAACTTGCACATTGCAGACTACGCCGAAGCAAAGCCTACACAAGAAGCAATAGACGGTTTATAAAGTATTCACCTAGCAGTGGCGCTTACTGAACGTCGACCAACAAAAACACACATTTGCTTGCTTTCGTCGTTTTTCTCGTCTGCACCTAACAGAACGCTTTTACGTTAAGGCATTTTCTTAACACTGCTAAAACTCGAGTAATTGACTCAATATGACGGACCGTCTCGTATCTCCTTAATATTCTTGTTCTTTTTTTTTCAAAAATGTGCTTTACTGACTTTTGTTTTGAAAGAGAATTCATGTGAGTTTTCAAATAGTTTCAAACATCAGCATTTCTTGAGAAAACGGAAATGCCCCGGTTTGGCACTGTCCCGCTGATGGTTTATTCCGAATGTAATAACACATATTTTTGAAAATACTCAAAATTTTCACAAAACTAGGTATTTTTGAAAAAAAAAAAACATTAAAATTTCTGTGTTCCACAATGTGGTTATCAAACGATCGGGATTTTTTTTATACATTTGTTAAGTGGCTTCAGGTAACTTCAGCGAACCACGATGATTTCCATTCACCATGTTGGATTGTTATGAGTCCTCCAGGAACTCCCGGGAGTTATGACCTGATGATCTACCTGATCAATGGGAGTCTATATGAGTGTATTAACCAGTGATATAGCTTCAGGTAGCTTCACTGAACCACGATGGATTCTATGGAGTTCGTTGGATTGTTATAGGTCATTCAGGAACTCATGGAGCCTTATGATCTACCTGATCGACGTCGGTATAGCTTAAGGTAACTTTAGTGGACAACGATGTATAATTTGCAGCTTGTTGGAATGTTTAGGGTTTTCCAGAAATTCAGGAAGTCATGGCCTGGGTGTCTACTTAAACCAGGCCATGACTTAAGGGAGTTTTTGGATGATCTAGTACAATTCAACATGGCGCAGGGTATCCATCGTGGTTCACTGAAGTTACCTGAAGCTATACCGATGGTTAATTCATCCATATCAACCTCCGTTGATCTGGTAGATATTCAGGTCATGATTTCCAGGAGTTTCTGGACGACCTATAACAATCCAACGTATCTCAGAGAATCCATCGTGGTTCACTGAAGTTACCTGAAGCTATATCGATGGTTAATACACCCATATAGACTCCCGTTGGTCAGGTAGATCATCAGGTCATCACTTTCCGGTGTTCTTGGATGACTCATAACAAGCCAACGTACCCCAGAGTATCCAACGTGGTTTAGTGAAGCTACCTGAAGCTATACCGATGGTTAATGTATCCATTTAGACCCTCGTCGATCAGATAGATCATCAGGTCATAACTCCCGGAAGTTCCTGGAGGACCCATATCAATCAAACGTACCTCAGAGTATCCATCGTGGTTCACTGAAGCTACCTGAAGCTATACCGATGGTTAGTTCACCCATATAAACCCCCGTTGATCAGGTAGATATCTAGGCCATGACTTCCGGGAGTTCTTGGATACCCTGATTTGTGGATGATCCCTTATCCGTGTTTTGTGGATGAAATTTGCAATATGGGTATCAAATGAAGCAAAACTGTGTACGTTTTATTAGAGTTATTTTTGTTAAAAACAAAAATATCACTAAATACTGTATTTTTCGAAATTACTCAAATTTTCAAAATTGCAAAATGGGTATCATACGAAGCAAAATTGTGTATGCACATAAGCACAAGACCTACGCGTGCGCTCAAGGTCTACTTTCATGGTTTGACACATTGCGCAACCAGTTTTGCATAGGAAATTCAGAGTTTTTTTTGAAGGGCTGTTTCTCGGTAATGGTTTGGGTTAGTTTGAGATATGCATTGATTCTTATGTAAAATTGTCCGGGGAACACGATAGTGATCTAATAAAATATTTATAATTATAATAAATGAGTAAAAATCACTTTTTAAACCATAAACTGAATGAAACAATATTGAAAGGCATTTGAGGGTTGATATTTAATTTTAAATGAGTTCCTTGGAAAATTTCCTACAAAATGCAACCAGAAGAAAATCATTTAGTATAATAGTTGAATAGTTAAGAGTAAAAGAATAAAAAGTTTTTGAGAAAACTCTTCAATAAAGAGGGCGGTAGAAGGATTGTCCAATAGGTAATTTTGAAATGTATAAAAAATTACCGATCATGTGATACCCATATTGTCAAATTTGGGGTATTTTTCATCGCATTTTGACAAAACAAAAAATGAGTATTTTTCTAAAATACATAGTTTTGTGTGTTTTTTTGTTATTTTCAAAAAAGTGCGTTAATACTTTGGAAATATCTGAAAAACTCTAAATTAAAGGGTGAAAATCGGGAATTTCCGGAAAATAATCCTGGGGAATTGGTAATTTTTTAGAATCGATGAAATTTCGATATTAATTTTACATTGCATTGAATAAAATAATCAATAAATGTGTAACAATTCTTTCACATTTGTGTCAACAAATCAAAGATTTTGATAAATAATTAAACTCTCGGGTCTCCTAAAATCCTCGGAAATTGCAAAATTCAACTTTCGATTCCCGGGCAATTTAAAATCTTACACCCAAAGGAGAAATATATCTCAAAATCTGCAACAGTGGATTTGCTGCAGAAAATGTCACATTTTATATCATTTTTTGCAGCAAGCCCGTAGATCATTTTTGCCCGCGTGTAAACATTTCAGCGATCTGCAGTTCTCACCATTACATTATATGCTGACCCGTCCCCGAGCAACACTCCAAAGAGAAGCATATGTTGGTGCTCTTTCACTCACTTTTCATCAAGCGTCCATGGCGCGGTGATAGCGTGTCGGATCAATAATCAAGAAGTTGGTGGTTCAATCCTCGTTCTGCTAAGTGTTTTTTTTTGTGAAATACAACCAAAAAGCCGTCGGTAATGTCGATAATTGTCGGTATTGGGCAAAAATGTCATACCCCTATATTGCAAAAAATGCATGTGGACAGATTTCATGCAGATTCTGACATACTTTCATGCCACCATGCATCACAATCATGCGACCGCCAGTTGGGTGTTCGAAAAAACAAGTTTTTCAGTAATTTTTAGACTGAAATGGTGATGATATGAAAATCTGGTGTTAACTTAATAAAATATCTCGTTATGGTTACTAGCAAACCCCTTATGTTTAGAAATTTTTGTTTATTTCAAATTACCCTAAAGTCAAAAGTAAATGTTTTTGTGTAAATGTTTAGTGCTATTCTTATCGCTTTACTACCTGTACCTTTCTTCAATACCTGCTTTGAACAGTTTCCTTCAAAAAACTTTACCTTCTATTCCAGAAGCAGAAAATGCCAACTCATGTGATTGCGCTTCAAACTGAGAGTACAGAAAAAAGCCAAGTTACACACTTCTCGAGCAACTGTCTTGATCTCACCGCGCCGCCGCGCGCCGTCACTATTGATCTTGGTCACGATAGTTTTTCTCACTCGAAAACCGCTTCACCGCTTCTGAATTAACTCGTTCATTAAAATTGTTTCATTTCACGGCTGTTGAGAGTTTCATCCTGCGTGTAGGCAGCTATAGGCATACACCTTAATACAGCTGAACCACTTGGCTACGCAATTCAATTCTCACACGGCCTCTGAGTGCGCGGAACAAATCTCTTCGCCGCGGTGAAATAGCGAAATTGAGCGATGAAGCCGCTGACCTTTTTAGTTATAAATCAGCCAAGAATTACCAACCCGATTTGCGAGTGATATTCACGAACAATTTAATATAAATGGACGACGAATTGGCCGCCCCCCCCCCATCGTATCGGGGCAGGCTCATTTCGACCTGATGGGTTTTCCTTGTGGCCCAATTTTCCCGTTTTTCATTTTCTCCTCGCGCGCGAACTATAAGGAATGGAAACTTATCAGCAAGCTTCGGGCCTTCTGCCAGCACCGACTAACGATGGCTTTTAAATTTTAATATAATTCAATTAACCCCTTGGTCCTACCGGCACCTACCCCGCGAACGCGAAGCATCAAGGAAGAATTGCCCTTTTGGCGAAAGCTCAGCAGAAAATAACAGGATCGAATTTCAAGCTCGATCTGGGCGAGCGAACGCGTGAAAACGCCTAACCATCGCAGCGCCAGCTGCTGCTGCTAGTGCCGTTTGTGACGGGGAGGTAGAGTCAGGGGTTCTCAAGTTTGGCAAAACAGAGAACTCTCACACGGCGTGTTTCCTAGAACAAACATTTTAAGAAAAAATAGTCATCGCTACTGTCAAATGTGTCTTTTAGGAATTTTTTTCAGTTTCCCTATGCTTCTTAGAGCGAAATGTTTCATCGGGAATTTTTTTTTGATATCTAGTTTTAAAGATTTTTGTTCTAAATTCCTCTTTTATTTATTGGAAACTTAATAATCACTATTCTGGAATATTGTCAAATGATGTGTCATTTACTCATCAAAATGTGCAAAATAAGGTAAGAATCAACTTTGTAGAACGTTGCAAATCGCTACACATTTTTAAAATTAAGTTTAACCGAGTTTTTGAATACTTAGGATTTATGCAGAAATAAAAATCTTAATATCGTTTTAAAAATGATTTGTACAAGAATTAAAAGATAATAACATAATTTTTGTGTACAAATATCACGTGGCTGCTCTGATTATTATTATTGGATTTTTATGAATAAATATGACAATTCTTTAAGCAAACATGTACCGGGAACATGGATACAAAAGATGATTTAAAATAGAAAATGTACTACAAATTACTGTTGCAAGCTTTAAAAGTCATATTCTCATCAGTATGAAATAAAACAAAAAGAACAGTTTTACTGTTGAAAATAAAATTAAATGTAGGAGTAAAATTCGTGTATTTAAACTCTAAACGTTGAAAATACCGTCCAATTGTTTTTGGTTATAACAAAAATAAAATATTATTTAACAGATAAAACAAACAGAAGATTCCATTTCCAGACTATTCAAACAAAAAAGAAAGTATTTGTAAAACTTTCTAAAAAGATAAAATTGCTGATTTCTTGATTTACAAAATAAAAATTATAAAAATCATTTCATACTCATGAAAAGTTTTTCTCCTGAAGCTCGTCACAGTATTTTTTTTTTATTTTTTCAAGTATAAAACATGTTTTGTACCCATGCAATTGGTTAATGCTTGGTTAAGAAAATATGATATTTTTTATAAAAATGTGGTAATACCCTTATAAATCTCAAACTTACAAAAAAAAAACTATTTTATCAGCTAAATTCAAGCTGAATCCGAGCAGACGGGTAATATCTGTACACAAAAATTATTTAAGTATCTAAAACTTCTTTTAAATAATATATTTTCATACGATTAGATTAGATTAGATTAGATTAGATTAGATTAGATTAGATTAGATTAGATTAGATTAGATTAGATTAGATTAGATTAGATTAGATTAGATTAGATTAGATTAGATTAGATTAGATTAGATTAGATTAGATTAGATTAGATTAGATTAGATTAGATTAGATTAGATTAGATTAGATTTAATACAGTTTTAGTATTTTCATTTCTGGATAAATCCCATATATTCAAAGTTGTTTCTTACTTTATTTTGCACATATTAATGAGTAAATGGCATAAAAAAAACAACATTTGACAAGTTTTCTTAACTGATATTAAAAAGTTTCTAATAAATAATAAAGGAATTTTGAATGAAAAACATATGAAATAGATGTCTCAGAAATTTCCCGATGAAACATTTCGCTCTTAGAAACATTGCAAAGCTGAGAAAATTTCCTATAAAACACATTTGACAGTAGCGATGACTATTTTTTCTCCTTAATGTTGCCCAGAAAACACGCCGTGCTCACCGATTTTAAAGGGGCCGTCAAGAGCGGGAGGTATCAGGATATGGAACAAAAAATCAAATGCTTTCTGAAGGAACTAAATAATTTATTGAAACAGGAAGGTTTATCGAGATATCGATGATCGACAACCAGATAGTAAACAGACTACATTTTATGATAAGAAAACAATACTTTTTTTTGTTTCATCTTCCGTTTAAAATACTTCAAAACATAGTTGATTTCGTTGGGCTTGATGTGTTTTTTTGTGAAACAAACGAAACAGGATGAAAAACAACATATGGCTGTTGTGCTAACTTATCGCACAAGCATTTTGGGTTAAATTGAGTTAAGAGCGCCATTTTATACAGCTTCACAGATCCTGAAAACCGATTTCAATCCTTAAATATTCAATAAAAACCGAAAAAACTCCGTGCATTGTTGTCTTTTTTCATATAAAAGAAGTTTCAATCTTGTTGTGCTATCTTGACACACCCTGAAAATTGTTGTAAGTGCGACAATTGGCCAAAGGGATTTCAGGTCAGAACGCGTTTGACATACGTACCTGCCTGACTACCGAAAACATTTGCTTAATTATATCTCGGAACTCCGGCAACCAAATTTTACAAAACTTCGGAACAACGGAAATAATGGTTAGCCAAACAAAGCGTGTTTGTTATTGTTTACATTCTACAGATCGCAAAATTAAGTGGAAAATTGGTTTTCTGAAAAGTTGTGATGCTTTGGACCTTTGGTGTCTGCAGAAGAGTTGTTGCAAATGAGATGGGGCAACATTTGGGTTTGTTTAAAACTAGGGTGCTTCATGATTATGGTGATTTAAAAAATCTAACTTTTCAGGAATATTTTTGGGATTTTTTTTTATCCTTAGAGCAATTCCAGCCCAGAACAGGAATTTTTTTGGTACTTTTTTCTCGACCTTCTCCGATTTCAATGAAACTTTGTAGACATGTTATTCTACGCTTATATAAGCAATTTTTGTGTATATGGAGCCAGTTACACTCGATATGACATTTGAGAAGGGCGTAAGTGTTTTAAATATTTTTGTATTTCGTAATTTAAATATTGCTGTATCTCGAAGCCGTTGCATCGTATCAAAAAGTGGTCAAAGGCAAACTTGTAGGAAATTTGACGGGCTTTCCGAAAAAAATACACTGAATGAAAAAAACACGCCAATTTTATGAGATTTTTTGATTTTTATGTTTAAAAGTCAAATTTGAGGGTGAGCCCACGATTTTTTTTCGTTCAAAATTTTTGTGAAAATAGCCTAAGATGTTACAAAAAGACTCACGAAAAATGCAGTAGAGGTGGGCAAAAAAAAGGCCGAACCGCTCAAAGAGTCGGTTCACTGAAAAGAGGGAACGAATAGTGGCTCACAAAAAAAGAACCGCGGTTCTTTTTAAACTCCGGTCTTTTGAAAGAATCGTTATGGCATGGCAATATGGCATGATTTTTGTTATAAATATAATTTATTGAATTTCCAAAAAAATAGTATTAAATTTGTTTTTGAGAATTGAAAATGCAATTTCAAATATTTCAATGCTCATAAAAATTAATTCCAAAAGTAAATGATTTTCTAAGCAAAATGAAGTAAACTTTTCATTGTACAACTGAGTGCACATTAACCTGGCCATGGTCTTCGTTTTCTACATACACGAATGGTATTCCGGGTCTATAGGACCCAGAAATGTTTTCAGCTGCCAAAATTCGAGATTGTAACCGATTTTGGATGTCTTGACCGCAAATGAAAGGCTAGGATGTCTACTTTCTGAACCCAACCGGCAGAACCGGTTTTGGACACCGTGGCCACCGGGAACCTGCTACAACCGAAAAAGTTCTTTTGAGGCCCCTACTTTGAGGACCTGTATCTCCGAAACGATTGCACATAGCAGGTTGCTTCCGGTTGCATTCGACAGATAATAACCTGAATTTTAAGCCCCAGAAAAAATAATTGGTCCATAGTGGCCACCGGTTCCGGTAACCCGGAACTTCCGGACAACTTGATTTTTGCAGTTTTTGACATAAAACCGTCACACAGACCAGTATTTTGAAACGGATTATTTTCCAAATCATTGCAGAAGGATACTACATACTACCCCTGACTGTTTGGTATCGGTTCTGGCCAACTCTGGCCAATCCGGAACCGGTTCCAGGGTACCACTAAAACGGTTCCAATAATTGTCACGCTAGAAACCCGTCATGTTGCATATAAAACTTCATGAAATTGCATGTTATGACCATCTGAGGTCATGCCGATGTCCTCTGACCCATCCTGGTCACTCCGGAACCGGTTACCGGTGGCCACTGGGGACACTATCGGAATATGCAATGAACCCTATCATCCGACGTATCAAACTTCATGAAATTGAAAGTTATGACCATCTGAGGTCATGCCGATGTCCTCTGACCCATCCTGGTCACTCCGGAACCAGTTACCGGTGGCCACTGGGGGACATTATCGGAATATGCAATGAACCCTATCATCCGACATATCAAACTTCATGAAATTGAAAGTTATGACCATCTGAGGTCATGCCGATGTCCTCTGACCCATCCTGGTCACTCCGGAACCGGTTACCGGTGGCCACTGAGGACACTATCGGAATATGCAATGAACCCTATCATCCGACGTATCAAACTTCATGAAATTGAAGTTATGACCATCTGAGGTCATGCCGATGTCCCCTGACCCAACCTGGTTACTCCGGAACCGGTTACCGGTGGCCACTGAGGGACACTATCGGAATATGCAATGAACCCTATCATCCGACGTATCAAATTTCCAGAAATTGAAAGTTATGACCATCTGAGGTCATGCCGATGTCCTCTGACCCATCCTGGTCAATCCGGAACCGGATACCGGTGGCCACTGGGGGACCATATCGGAATATGCATAAACCCTATCATCCGACGTATCAAACTTCATGAAATTGAAAGTTATGACCATCTGAGGTCATGCCGATGTCTTCTGACCCATCCTGGTCACTCCGGAACCGGATACCGGTGGCCACTGGGGGACACTATCGGAATATGCATAAACCCTATCATCCGACGTATCAAACGTCATGAAATTGAAAGTTATGACCATCTGAGGTCATGCCGATGTCCCATGACACAACCTGGTTACTCCGGAACCGGTTACCGCTGGCCACTGAGGGACACTATCGAAATATGCAATGAACCCTATCATCCGACGTATCAAACTTCATGAAATTGCAAGTTATGACCATCTGAGGTCATGCCGATGTCTTATTACCTAACCTGATCACTCCGGAACCGGTCGCCGGTGGCCACTTGGGGGCACTATCGAAATATGCAATGAACCCTGTCATCCGACGTATCAAACTTCATGAAATTGAACATTCTTACCATCTGAGGTCATGCTAACGTCCTTTGAACTTATCTGGTCACTCCAGAATCGGTTACCGTTGGCCACTTGGTGACACTCTCTGAGTATGTAGTAAACCCTATCATCCGACGTATCAAACTTCATGAAATTGAAAGTTATGACCATCTGAGGTCATGCTAACGTTCTTTGAACTTATCTGGTCACTTCGGAGTCGGTTTCCAATGGCCACTTGGGGAAACTTGTGGAATATGCTAGAAACCCTATCATCCGAAATATCAAACTTCATAGAATTGAAAAATTATTTCTATCCAAGGTTATGCCGACCTAAACTAACCTTACCTGATCAATCTGGAACCGGTTACCTATGGCCACTGAGGGCCACTCCGGGACCGGTTACCAGTGGCTTTGGGGAACATTATCGTAATATGCAATGACGGCATATCGAACAACATGAAATTGAACAATATTATATCTAAGGTAATTACGCTAACATCCCCTAACTCTATCTGGCTTTTGGAATCGGTTACCGGTGGCAACTGGTGTACACTTGTGGAATATGCGGAATAGAAACCTATCGTCCCACATATCAAACTTCATGAGGCCGTCTTTCTCTCAAACCGAGTGTTGCCGAGATTTGGGTGCAGAAACTCTTTCATCTAACCTTTGATTTTGATATTTTAGAAATTATAGACACGCAAAAATCGGTATTTTCTCGGATAGCTAAGCTGCACTATTGGCGTTAAAATCCTCTAAATGCGAATCCAAACATGTTTGGAACTTGCTACTCGGCATGTTGTTTTGGGTACCAGGATACTGCGGTATTGAAGGCATTGAAATGGCTGATGAACTTGCCAGACTAGGCCTATCAAACATATTCGTGGATCCCGAGCCGTTCCTTGGAATCTCAAAACGTGCCGTGAAGCAAGAAATTACTAATTCGTCGCTTGTGTGCTATCTATCTCCTATCTTTTTACAGCAGACGTGTTACAAGATAACACAAGTGACGAATTGAGGACAATCGCAGTGGCCATCGTAAACCGATTCCGAAGTGACCAGATAAGTTCAAAGGACGTTAGCATGACCTCAGATGGTAATAATGTTCAATTTCATGAAGTTTGATACGTCGGATGATAGGGTTCATTGCATATTCCGATAGTGTCCCCCAGTGGCCACCGGTAACCGGTTCCGGAGTGACCAGGATGGGTCAGAGGACATCGGCATGACCTCAGATGGTCATAACATGCAATTTCATGAAGTTTTATATGCAACATGACGGGTTTCTACACGCACGGAAATTATGTTAGTTTGAATCAACCAACCTGTTTGTTAGAAACACATATCTGGGTTTATGAAAGCAACAAACCAATTTAATAAATTTAACAATCGCATATTATTGATTCCACAAACATTTTGTCAGTTTGGCAAACATGTTTATTGCCTTTGTTATGATTTTTCTCAACGTGTACTGAAAATTTTGAGTGTATATTTATCACCCTCACTGAATTATAAAGATGGCCGAAGTGAAAAAGGACGCGAAATGTTTTCTTTGTACGGCTTTAAAAAAATAATGCCGAAGAATGTGACAAGGTCGTAAGTATTTATTATCTTCAGCATTAAATATTGATAATAATGTGTTTTTCTTGTTTAACCAATTTGTGATTGTCGCGAATCAAATATAGGATTACTCTAGGGATTACTGGTCCAGTTCCGGCGAAGGTTCCTGTTTTTCCTGCTGTTATCAGGTTAGAGGTCTTTTTTTTATTTTAACAAAATGTTACTTTGATCAAATAATGGCACATTGAACTATGCTCAAGGATGTTTGTACTAAAATGCTTGCATATTTTTTCATTATTTTTCCCACATTAGATGACGTGACACCATGACGTCAGTGGAGGATTTTCTTGGCTGCAGTTGCTGGACAACAGTGTTATTAGTGGAATATTGAGTGATTATTTTAGTTAAATTTTAAAGTAAAATGCTTACTGTGCAAAAAATAAATAAATAGAACATAAACAAACAACACTGTCTTTAAAATAAAGAATAAGACAAGAAGAAAAACGTGTTAAACCAGATTATCAGTTTAATAAAATAGTTTATTCGTTCGATAAACATGTTTGTTGAACCATCCCTGGTGATAGTTGATAGATTGAAAGTGTCATTTTGGGCCATAACAAACATGTTTGTTGGATCGACAAAAATTGTTGGTTTGATTTGGACAAACATATTTGCAGGCCCTGAGATGACTATCATGTTTGTGGAGTACACCCAACATTTTGCTAGCTTTACAATCGGATTTTTCTGCGTGTAGCGTGACAATTATTGGAACCGTTTTAGTGGTACCCTGGAACCGGTTCCGGATTGGCCAGAGTTGGCCAGAACCGATACCAAACAGTCAGGGGTAGTATGTAGTATCCTTCTGCAATGATTTGGAAAATAATCCGTTTCAAAATACTGGTCTGTGTGACGGTTTTATGTCAAAAACTGCAAAAATCAAGTTGTCCGGAAGTTCCGGGTTACCGGAACCGGTGGCCACTATGGACCAATTATTTTTCTGGGGCTTAAAATTCAGGTTATTATCTGTCGAATGCAACCGGAAGCAACCTGCTATGTGCAATCGTTTCGGAGATACAGGTCCTCAAAGTAGGGGCCTCAAAAGAACTTTTTCGGTTGTAGCAGGTTCCCGGTGGCCACGGTGTCCAAAACCGGTTCTGCCGGTTGGGTTCAGAAAGTAGACATCCTAGCCTTTCATTTGCGGTCAAGACATCCAAAATCGGTTACAATCTCGAATTTTGGCAGCTGAAAACATTTCTGGGTCCTATAGACCCGGAATACCATTGGTGTCAGTTTTTTTTTTTGGTGGGCACTTCCGGTGGCCACCGGAAGTTCATTTTTGGCCAGAATGTGTGTCTTAGTAAGATACACAAAGTCACAAAATTTCAGATCTCTAGGTGTTTTTGGTCAAAAGTTACAATTACTTTTATAGTGCTACTGGGTCCTATAGACCCGAAGACCATGCCCGGGTTAAAGTAATACTGGAATAGAAATTTGAGCATTTCATAAATTTAATTTAATAATTTAATAATTTGTCAAATATTACCAAAAATCTACTGAATATTTGAGAGATTTTGTAAAAAAATAATCATTTTGTCCGATTAAACTTTAGCGTTATAGACTTTATCGATTAAATTAAAAGTTCAATTCCTGTAGAAATATTTTTTGTGAAATTCCATTGCACAGTAAGGCAAAACATTTTTTTTCGACTAAAAAAAAAGTTCATCAATACATCGATACTTTGAAAACTAATGATTGCAATACTGCTGAGGATGTGTAAAATGCATTTTAAAACCCTTTTATCATTACAATGTTTATAACATGGCTTGTTATTTTTTTTATCAGAGTTGAGGGACATAAACTTCAAAAAATATTTGGTACGGCCCAATTTTTTAAAAGTCCAATGTGAAATAACTTACAAAATCACACGATTCTTGAAAATCCCATTTCATCGAAATTTTGAGAAAGAGCGAAAGAGCCGTTCAAAAGAGCGGCTCTTTTTAAAGAGCGAACGAAATTGAGCGGCTCCTAAAAAAGAGCGGTTTTGCCCACCTCTAAAATGCAGGATGGAGCAACGCACCTAAAAAAATACAAAAATCATTTACTGAAACTGTTTTTTTTCAAAAGTGCTCTAAACATCAAAATTTTTAAAATCCGAACCCAAGAGTCGATTCTCCAGACAATTTTACATAAAAGTCTCCATATTGACCATTGTCCTAAGTCCAATTCTTGTGAAGTTACAGTGGTTTTTAAAATAAAAATGCTGAAAAAATAGGTTTTTGATGGTTTTTCGCAATTTCTATATGACAGACTTGATTTTTCAGTCTCGAAAATATTTTTATCGGAAAGCTCGTCCAATTTCCCATAAGTTTGCCTTTGACCACATTTCAATTGGATGTATGGGCTTACAGATATAAGCTAATTTACTATCCAGGTTACTATACTACACTGAAAAAAATTATGTTTCCAGTTATGAGCAATGTTATTAGCTGTGACTTTGCAAACGAAAAGTACTTTACAGATTTTTTTGATAAAGGGCTTCGTTTTCAAGATATAGCCACCGAATGTTTGATTTTAACGAAATATTTGAAGTTTTTCGATTTTTAAAAATAGTGACCATGAGTAACGATTTCCAAAAATATTTTTTTTTAAAGTTCAGAAAATTTGCTTTAAAATTGTCCAAGAGACATTGAAGATTGGACCTAGGGTTGCTGAGATAGAGCCGCTTTAAGAAAAAGAAACACGAAAATTGAAGTTTTCTAAATCTCACCAAAACATTCCACCATTTTCTAATGACGATACCCTTGTAACATTTTAGGTTTTAAGTAGGCCATTTTAAAATTTTCAAATCAAGACTAGACTAGACTGTAAAAGGGCCAAACATTGAATATTACGCCCATTTAAAATGCTAGTCTTGATTTAAAATTTTTCAAAATATTTTTTCCGAAAAGATCGAAAAAATTCACGAATGTTTCATGCATTAACATTGAAAATCGGACCATTAGTTGCTGAGATATCGTCATTAGAAAATTGTGGGTTGTTTTGGTGAGATTTAGAAAACTTCAATTTTCGTGTTTCTTTTTCTTAAAGCGGCTCTATCTCAGCAACCCGAGGCCCAATCTTCAATGTCTCTTTTTTTTAACCATGTTTCTCTATGGCTCAAAAGTTGCGGATTTTTGTCCCCTAAAACATATAATAAAATCTCGAAAATCAAAAAATACGTATTTTGGGAAATTGAGTTTTAGTAAAAAAAAGTTGATTGAAAAATCTGCATTTTTTTTCCGTGTTCTTTTTTTTTCTCATTAGTTCTCAACAATACCTACAAATTTTCCGAAGACACCAAATTGATCAGAAAATTCACTCAAAGGTTACAGCTGTTTGAATATTAACATACCATTTTTGTATGGACAGCAGCCAAAATTGTATGGAGACTTGTATGGGTGAACCAATGACACAACATAGCTTATTTGGTCATAGGGAAGGCCCCCACAAAGTTTGTGCCAAATCAAAAAATACAAATAAAATCCATTTCCGGTTTTGGTAGAGAATTGCTCATGCTGTAGAGTGAATAATTTGATTTTGAACTTATTTAATTTGAATCACATTGGATTAAAAATTGTAGTCCATTTGATATCCAAAGCACAGCTATGAATAAAAAACAATTTTTAATGTATTTTAACCTATCTAAATTTGCTGTGCTTGTTTAGATTGAAGTGTAGATTACTAGTATCGAGCTCATCCTATGATTGTAATCTTGAAAAACATAACAAATATAATTTTTATAGTTGTTATGCCTTTTTAAAATTTCTCGAGATTTCCCGTTTCCCGGGAAATTCAAAACCCGGGAAATTGGACACCCTAAATGGTATAAGAGCAAATCTCTACGAAATCGGTATTTTTTCTTCAATTTTTAATTTTTGTGTTTTTTAATCCGGCTGAAACTTTTTTGGTGCCTTTGGTATGCCCAAAGAATGTATTTTGCATCATTAGTTTGTCCATATAATTTTCCATACAAATTTGGCAGCTGTCCATACAAAAATGATGTATGAAAATTCAAAAATCTGTATCTTTTGAAGGAATTTTTTGATCGATTTGGTGTCTTCGGCAAAGTTGTAGGTATGGATACGGACTACACTGGGAAAAAATGATACACGGTAAAAAAAAAATTGGTGATTTTTTTTATTTAACTTTTTATCACTAAAACTTGATTTGCAAAAAAACACTATTTTTTTTTCATATGTTTTAGAGGACATAAAATGACAACTTTTCAGAAATTTCCAGGTTGTGCAAAAAGTCATTGACCGTGTTATTAATTTTTTTAATCAATACTGATTTTTTTTCAAAAAATCGACATTTTGGTTGCAAAATTTTTTCAACTTTATTTTTCGATGTAAAATCAAATTAGCAATCAAAAAGTACTTTAGTGAAATTTTGATAAGGCTGGTACAAATATTTTTAAAAGTTTTTGTCACCCCCCCTTCAAAATTGGCCCGAAAAATCAGGGGGCAAAAAAAATATTTTTGCAATAAACTTCAAAATTTCAATGAAAATTCAAGTGCAACCAGCTGAAATCAAATTAAAATACTTTCTTCTGCGTTTAAAATCATTTTTAGCATGTTTGGGTTTATTAAGATTTTTTGAAAATTTTCGATGCCAAATCTTTTTTTTCGATACAATTTTTGTTTTTGTCAGATCTTAAATTTTTTGAAAACTAATGATTGCAAAACAACTGAACTAGTGTAAAATGCACTTTAAAACACTTTTTTCATTTAAATGTGAAGATTATGGCTTGTTATTTAATTTTTTATATTTTTTTATTTTTATGCCCCCCTTGACCTCGACCAGGGCTGAGGGACAAAAACTTTTTTAAATATTTGCATCGGCCTAAAGTGCACCGTTTTCAAGTTAAATCCATATTTATGTGATTTTTTTGAAAATAGTTGAAGTTTTTCATTTTTTTAAATTAGTGCACATGTTTGCCCACCTTTGAAAAAAATAAAAAGATATTGCAATGCAAAGGTTTAAAAACAGGAAAATTGAAGTTTTCTAAGTCTCACCCAAACAGCCCACAATTTTTCAATGCCGATATCTCAGCAACTAATGGTCCGATTTTCAATGTTAAAACATGAAATATTTGTGAAATTTTCCGATCATTTCGAAAACAATATTTTCAAAATTTTCAAATCAAGACTAACATTTCAAAAGGGCCAAAAATTCAATATTACGCCCTTTTAAAATGTTAGTTTTGATTTGCAAATTTTTGAGCACTCTATATGTAATTTCGCCAAATTTGAGGTAATGATGCAGTTTGGTTCGAAATCATGTGAACTACCAGAAAAAAAAACCAATAAAATTTAGTACTTTGTTCTAAGAAACCGTAGAAAATCCACTTTTTTGTGAAATTCTAACACGTAGCCTTATGGGCGGGACAACATTGACATGCGTTTTTCTCGGCTTGCTGTTTTTACATATGGGACGGACTCGACTAGAGCGGCAGTGTAGCACTGTACAAAATCTGCCATTTTTTTTATTGGACTCAGCAAAAAATAGGGATCGCACCTGGTGACGCCGTTTGATTTTTTGATGAAATTTTGATATGTATTTTTTTATTTATTTACTATTTGTATTTTCAACTCACTCAACCTTACGGGTGGATTGGTTTGATTTACACTCAATCTAACAATTATGAGACTCTCCCTTTCAAATCTATTCTTATATCCATTTAGTGAGTAAAAAGATATTCCACTATTCGAAATTTTTCACCCATCGTTCTAGAGGTGTATTTCATAAATGAATATTACTTGAATCTATATATTTTGATATTTTGATATTTTGCGGGAACGTTCTTTTATTACGTAACGCAAAAAAGTGATAAGTGACCCCCTTCCCCCTCGTGACACAATTTCAATATAAATTTCAAAACATTGTGGAGCGTTACACGGCCACCGACCCCTCTCCCTCAACTAAATATTTTTACCTCTTAAACGGATCTACAAAATGTGAAAAGTGTCCAGGTCAGGTCAGTCAACAATTCGAACAGAAAAATAAAAAAAAACTTCAGGAAAAAATACCAATAAATATTTTGCAAACTAAGGCATCTAATCAAGTCATAATAATATGTGCTTTCAGAAGTGTCGTGTTGGCAGGAAGTTCAACTTTAAAATTTCGAGACTTTTCCTCAAATTTATGAGAATCACTGGATCCGCATTCTTCATTCCCTTTGATTTCAGCCTGCTGCGGAAAACTCATTCCCGCGGGCGTCAACTGGAACGCCGGTGCTGCTGATGGCCTACTGTGTTATCACCACGTTGAAACTTTGCAGACACTCATTTTCACGAACAAACGACGACGACGACAACGAATCCGCGAAGTAACGCAGAGCCCAAGCAGGCGAGTCTGCTGGTTGTCTAGGCATCTGGTGGCAATTTTTCCGAGTCAGCAGCTGTGTTTTATGTGCCAAGATTAAGCATCCAAGCAACCAGGCAAAAGGGGGTAACAGCAGCACTTGTTCCGTCCGGAGAAGGCCAAGGTTGCTGAGGATGAGAAATTGCTAATCGACTAATAAGATGATAATATGTTTAATAATAATGCTTTTATACGGCTTAGACAGGGCTACGGTGCTTGAAATAACGATGTTGTTGTCAAGGTTGTTGAAGAACTAGGACATGCTACCAGATGGTATTAGATTAAATCCAAAGATAGTCTTTTATTGTTGATAATGGTTATGTTAAAACTAAGGAACAGTTTTGCAAATTCCGGTAACTTGATCCTTTCTTATAGGATCATGTTAATTAAAGAAATAGTTTTCCTTACTTTTCAAATCTTTGAATCTTGAAATTTGTACCATTTTCGTTACAATGTATTCCCCAATTCGACAAATTACACCACAAACCGAAGCCAAACAGCATCGGGCAGACTCCTCTCCGAAGACCACCCACACGGCAGCAGCAGCAGCCTCTCAACCGGCTGAGCCACCGCGAAAAATTAATCCAATTGCCCTCTGCGCTGACCCGAGCCTTCCGCGAGTTGGCCGCGTGCGAAACCTGCCGTGACGAGACTTCCAGTGCCGGCGGCCTGCGCGGGATCAACTTTAACAAATTCCGACCTTTGCTGTCGGAGGAACTCGGAGCTGGCGGCCAGTCGATAAACGTCAACGGGCCATAAATCTCCCGAGCCCCGAACCTGTCAACGTTTTACCCCGCAGGAACACCGGAGTTGGAGTTGGTGGAGTACCCTGCCCCTGCTAATCGTCAAATGATTCGCAAAAAAAAAGGTTGAAACTCGAGAGTTGATGGGCGGCCCGCGGGAACTGCAGAAACGTGACCACCAGTTCTCCGGTCGTCGAGAGACCTCATCGCTCACAAACCTCCCAGCCGGGGCGAACCCATTGGTCTTATGGCTCTAATTGAAAGATAAATGCTACAATTTCGTGTCTCTTGCGGTCGACCCATCTCTCTGCGTTGGCTCGTTTTCATATTTTTGCTATTAATTATTTCCTACTATTTATTTCAACAGATCATTTATATTTTTAAAGGTTTTTATTACTTCACGTTGGCAGTTCGCCGTGAGTACCCACTCCAGTTTCAGGCCAGCCCCAAAGAGATTTGTGCACTTTTCTCAGTGATTCCTCGTATTTGGGGGTTGAAACAATTCTTGGGAAGTCTCTGTGAAAACAGTTTAAAATTATTTGTTTTATTTTTTTTTCTTTTGTGATCTTTCTCGTTATCTGCTCGCTTTTTGACGTTTCAAGAAAACCGGTTTTTGAGGTTTGACCTTGAACAAACAAAAACGAGAGCACGCTAGGTGAACAATAACAAACACAATAATAAATGTAAACAGAAGACGTGACTAAAGTGTCAACATTGCACAAAGTTTTTACGGTTTTGAATTTCTTAAGATTTACCGATAATTTAGAATAAGTCAAAATTGAGAGTAAAAAGTTCCGTCTAGTTGGCCTACAGGGCAATAGTAAACGGTGTAAAAAGTTTTTTTTATAGAAAAAAGAAAAATCATAAAACGATGAGAAAAAATAAGATTGGCCAAAAAATGTGTTTCCTAGGCTTATAGTCCATGCAATTTCTTAAATTTTGACCTATAGGTGTATGGGTGTCTGAGGCTAATTCAAAAAGATATTTAAAAAAAATTAACATTAATTAGCAAAAGCTATGGGAAAAGTCGAACCAATCCTGAATGCTTATGGTACATTTTGAAGTGCTTCAAAAGACCTTTCGAATGCAAGAAAAAAGAGTTGGAACTCATGAAGTCTCACGAAAATGCGAAGTATTTTTAGATTTTTATTTTTTTGGGGTTTTATCCCTTATCTCCGAATTCCTCTTTCCCGAATCCCATATCCCCGAAAATACCACATCCCCGAAAATCATTTCCCCGAAAGTGCCACTTCCCCGAAAATCATTTTCCCGAAAATTCCACGTCCCCGAAAATCATTTTCCCGAAAATTCCACATCCCCGAAAATCATTTTCCCGAAAATTCCATATCCCCGAATGTTATTTACCTGAACGGCAATTTTACTGAACTGTCGTTTTCCCGAATTTACGTATACCCGAATGGTTACCCGCAAATTCAATTTTCACAAATATATCAAGCTTGATACGAACTAATTTTTTTTAAGGAATTTTTTTTACAAAAGTATGACCCTAATATTTAATTCTCCTACGTGTGTTTTCAAATATATAAAAAAATAACCGTTAACCACGCGGACTCTTAAAGAGAGCGGGGTATTGAGATCATCCACGTTTGTTTGGTTGACCATTCTGTGCTTTATCCTGAACTTTGGTTGTTATAATCTGGGTGATGAATAGAGAGTATGCGTAACGTGATTTTCGAATGATCCCACTTTGTTTACATCTACAAAGTAGGAGGCTGTTCAAGCACAAGCATGACTTTTTTCTTGCTGGTAAATAAGCTGTTTAATAATCAGTAGTATGTATTTTATTTCGTCTCGTTTTTGACATTTTTTGCTAGAAAATTGTCGCGTTTCGATCGGTTAGAAGAGATTTTTTTACAGGTGACGAAGAACTGCGGCAAGAGTGTTATTCTGCGATGTCGCAGTTAAATTCCCTGACTGATTTTGGAATCCTGCAGCTTTTCCTGGTCCAGCGGAAACACATCGCTACTTCTAGCGAAGCTGATCCAACAAGCAGAGAATTTTAACTAAACAATTTTTTCAAACGGAATCAAACAATAAAGACAGCATCTGGGTGGATACAACCACATCGACTCCATAAACAACTTCCATTCATAATTATAAAAAAAGTGACGATCTCGCCTTCAACTTTCTTAAGATTTCTTGACTTCAAATCCAGGTCCTCAAAAGCCACACATTTTTTATTAAAAAAAAAAAAACAATTTTTAATGATCGATAACAATACTCCCTACTTTTGGCGCACAGTAAATTGGTTCCACTTTGACAGTTCAAAATTGAGGCCGTTTTGCGAACCACTATTCAGCACCCAGGTTATAATTATGACGATTGTCCCTTACAAAAGTGTTTTTTTTTGTATGGATAATTGTCCACGAGGGGGGGATTTCCAAAAAAGTGTCCACGTGGTTTGTGGATAGTTCCATACAAATGTTTACGGTAGTCGAGATCTTACTTGTGTCAAACGCATTCTGACCTGGAATCCCTTTGGCCAATTATCGCACTTACGAAATGTGAAAAATAGGCAACTGTATTAAGCGCTGCCATTTAGATTTGTTCATTATAAATATGTACTCTGCTCAAGATGTACTCATTCTCTACATCATTAGTCATAGTCGGAGTTTTTGTTGGATTCGCTGGAGTCAGTTCTTTTTAAAAGGCAGTATGAGTAACTAAATCTCAGTTCAAATTCTTTAATTCAAAATTTAAGTGAAGGTGATAAAAAATGCTCGAAAAAAAACTCGGAATTTTTTTAACGTTTAATTGTGCATTATACTTCATTGATCGTTACTTCCCCGAACCCGGTCAGGCGGGCATGCCTGCCTGACCTGGTTCGGGGAAGTGGCGTTTGGGGAAATGGTCGTTCGGGGATATGGCCATTCGGGAAAATGGTTTTTAGGGGAAGTTGCCATTCGGGGATGTGGCCATTCGGGGAAATGGATTGTTCGGGGAAATGATTTTAGGGTGAATGTCATTTCGGGAAAGTGTCTTTTCGGTGATGTGGCATACGGGAAAATGTCTCTTCGGGAATGTGGGTTTCGGGGAAATGTCATTGATTCTGTTTTCGGACTTTAATTTGTTTTCAATGGTTTTTTTTATTTGCTTTCATTGTTTTTTGATTACTTATTATTTGTTTTAAATGGCTTTCAATAGTTTTCATTTGCCTTTATTTGTTTTTATTTTTTTTAACATCTATTCATTTATTTTTATTTATCTTCATTTATTTTCATTTGTTTTCATTTGTTTTCATTTGTTTTTATTTGTTTTCATTTCTTTTCATATCTTTCCAAATCTTTTCGTTTCTTTTCATGTAATTTTATTTCTTTTCATTTCTTTTAATTTCTTTCGATTTCTTTTAATTTCTTTCAATTTCTTTACATTTCTTTTAATTTCTTTTCATTCATTTTTATTTCTTATATTTCTTTTCATTGCTTTTCATTTCTTTTCATTTCTTTTCATTTGTTTTCATTTCTTTTCATTTCATTTTATTTATTTTCATTGCTTTTCATTTCTTTTAATTTCTTTTCATTTCTTTTCATTTCTTTTCATTTCTTTTCATTTATTTTATTTCTTTTCATTTCTTTTCTTTTCTTTTCATTTCTTTTCATTTCTTTTAATTTCTTTTCATTTCGTTTAATTTCTTTTCATTTCTTTTCATTTCTTCTCATTTCTTTTCATTTCTTTTCATGTCTTTTCATTTCTTTTCATTTCTTTTAATTTCTTTTCATTTCTTTTTATTTCTTTTCATTTATTTTCATTTCTTTTCATTTCTTTTAATTTCTTTTCATTTCTTTTCATTTCTTTTCATTTCTATTCATTTCTTTTCATTTCTTTTCATTTCGTTTCATTTCTTTTCATTTCTTTTCATTTCTTTTCATTTCTTTTAATTTCTTTTCATTTTTTTCATTTCTCTTCAGTTATTTAAATTTTTTTTCATCTTTTTCAATTCTTCAATTTTTTTAAATTTATTTCATTTTATTTTTTTCATTTCTTTTTATTTCTTTCGATTTCTTTGCATTTGTGTTCATTTCTTTTGATTTCTTTTGATTTCTTTAGATTTCTTTTGATTTCTTTTGATTTCTTTCGATTTCTTTTGATTTCTCTTGATTTCTTTTGATTTCTTTTGATTTCTTTTGATTTCTTTTGATTTCTTTTGATTTCTTTTGATTTCTTTTGATTTCTTTTGATTCCTTTTTATTTATATTAGTTACATTAATTTTTTTTAATTGCTGGATATTCATTGGATTTTTTTTGAATCTATTTAATTTCTTTGAATGTCTTTTAATTTATTTTATTTTAATTTTATTAAATTTCTTTGAATTAATTTTAATTTCTTTTAATTTCTTTCAATTTCTTTAATTTTTTTGATCGTATTTTTTAAATTTATTTTATTATTTCATTTTTTTTCATTTCTTTTTATTTTCTTTTTAATTTTTAATCTTATTATTGTTTAATGTTTTTTTTTTAATTTCTTTTAATTTTATATTGTTCATTTCTTTTAATTTTCTTTAAATTTCTTTTTTTTCAAAGTATTTTTATTTTTATCATTTTCTTTTAATTTCTTTAATATTCTTTTAAGTTGTTTGCATTTTTTTGAATTTCTCTTTATTTATTATTTTTAGATTTTTTTATGTATATATTTTTTTATTTCTATATATTTTTTGAATTTGGATGTTTTTTTTTCATCCATTTTTTTATATCATTTAATTTCGTTTTTATTATTTTAGCTTAGGCCGTTGCAAATACTTTTCAAAGTTTATGTCTCCCCCCCCCCCTTTTAGGTCGGTCAGGGGGCAAAAAGAAAAAATCAAAAAACTTCTAAATTTTAATGAAAATTAAAGTTCCATCAACCGAAAACTAGTTAAAATGCATTTTCCTGAGTTTATAATCATATTTAGCATGTTTGAACTACTCTGAAGACATTTTAAATTTTCAGAAAATACCAATGTACATACAGTCCCACGAAAAGTTTTTTTTTTCGCGAAATAAAAATTCCGTCAATACATCGATATTTTGAAAACTATTGATTGGAAAGCAACTGAACGCGTTTAAAATGCATTTTAAAACACTTTTCTCATCCAAATGTTGAAATTTAGGCTTGTAATATCAATTTTTATATTTTTATATTTGTTTGCCTCCCCCCCGCTCGATTTTAGTCAGAGCCAAGGGACATAAACTTCAAAAAATATTTGCAACGACCTTATTTATTTTAATATATTCTGATTTATTTTGATTTATTTTAATATATTTTCCTTTATTTTCGTTTCTAAAATAATTTGGTGATTTGTTTTCAAATTATTTTCATCATTTCAATCATGGGAAGTCATTTTAAATGTTTATGAGAATAATTCTGAATTCAATCATACGTGCAAAAACTGTTAAGTCCTCAATAATTCTAGGAAAAATGCTGCTATTGTTTTTTCATCACACGCTGGTTGAACTTGAACATTATGTTCGCATTATGATGCCTTATTAAATACGCATTTCGACTGTTTGTCCTTTCGATCTTTTATCCATTTGACGTCTATGGATCTTCTGCAGAATGCAGGCAAAGAATCATCAAAAAAGTAAAGTCATTCGGAGAATCGGTTCCAGATTTGTAGGAATTAACCAATATCGAAAAATTTGTAAAGCTCAAAAATGCCTTTGTTGTTTGATTTTTAGATGTTACGATCGCTTTGTTCATTTTCAAATCGACCTCTTTATTTAAAATGGTCGAAAACACTGAAATATCTAAAGATGATAAAGAATTTCTTGAAAAAAATAAATTTTCTGGAAATTTTAATAGATTTAAATAGAATTCAATGGATTTATTTTCACGGAAACATACCTCAAAATAAAATAATGAAAACTTTAATTTCGAAAATATCAATAAGATTTGACGAATTTTACAAATTCATAAAAAAACTAAAACTTTCCTCGAGAACTTCTCATCCGAGCGCGGCGGAACAACGCGGTCAAACCCGGCGGGACGCAGCGAGCTCGTTATAATTGAAATTACCTACATTTAGCTCAATTAGTTAGTAGGTGGAGAAAGAGCGCACAGATAGTCGTGGTCAACTTTTCAACCTTTTTCTCGTTTTGTTTTTCTTGCCCACAACACCGCCCGCTCAGCTTCCATCATAATGCCATAAATCTTGGAGATATTCCGTCCAGGTCGTAGTCGTCGTCGTCGTCGTGCAGCTTCAACTCCAACTCTCCGGATGCGCATCTCATTCAAGTGCGGGGGAGTTGAGAGCAGCAGCAAAGGTATGAAGGTTGTGATATCAAGCAGCTTTTATTGGGGGGAGGGGGGTGAAAGGAAAAACGCAAAACTATGACGAAAATTTTAATTGAAGTTCGTGAGATTTCTTGAGTGCACCAACTTTTAATTGAACATTGTTGGTCGTTTCTTTTTGAGAGAAAGATAGAGTGGAATCCAGCCAGCACTCTCCGCGGGGATTTCCGCGACTGACGCTGATTGATTAAAGTCTCGCGAAACTGGCTGGCTTTTCCGTGGATGCTGCTGGAAAAAGTTAAGTGGCACTGCTGGGTTTGACTTACTGTTGATCGGATTTGGAGTGAAACGATCTTGGTAAAGTTAATTAGTAAAGGGTCATGAAAATTACACCAAGAGTTAAGATTTCAAAATTTCTTATGAAATCTTTGAAAAACTTTACCAGAAAATAATGATAATAAAGTAATGTAATACTATACAAAATAAATTACACGAATAAACCAAGTAAATCACTCCAATAATGTTGACCATAATGAAACGTGCGAAATCGCAATACCAGTAGAGAGTTCAAGAGCATTCCGGGCCGGGAGTGCTGCCCTTGATAGTGATATATTGCCAATTTGGAGCCTCTCATTTCTTAAGTGCCCTGATGGCCACGTGTAATATAATACCAAACGAACTAGCAAAACGGCAGCAGCACACACAATTTGTACCCGTCGTCGTCCGCTGAATGGCGACAAAACGCTTGTAAGAACGCTTGGCCTGGCAACACTGCCGCTACCGGAATGGAAGGATTAAAGTAGATATCAATGCAAATTGGTGTGGCACATGCGACCTTGTGTGCTGGAACTAGAACTTGGTTGAATTTCAAGAAGCTGCCTCCCCTCCCTTCCTGGCCATTAACTAATGAAAACGGCCCAATGAAATGGCCACTGTGCCATTCCACAACAGCAAACACTCGCTTCCCGTGGCGCGAATAAGGCACACAAAAGCATGCCTCCTTTTGTCCATCGGGGATCTCCTGTGAAGTCCGGCGCGAATCTCCTTTTTGAGCGTGCAGAAAATGCTTCTCAAGAAGCGAGGAATTTTCCCAACACGAAACACGAGCAAATGTGCCCGTTTTGGGTCTAGTGTACCCTAATTTGGTCTTAAGCTGAAATAGGTCGAAATTGGGTCCACGCACCTCTGGGATATGATTGCGATGGATGGAGGTGGCGAAAAGAATTAAATTGAAATTTGTTACTTGTGCCCCCCCTTTCTACCCCTTGGTAATGAGTGGGCGAGACACCCAGTTAGGGTGAGGAATGATCACGGAGAAAAGGGTCTTCGATTGCGCGCAGGATTCCGTGCATGCCCGGGATGAACCAGGAATGTAAAGCTGTCTTATCCGAAGGTTGATCTAGCGGCACGTACGGGATTGAACCTGGTGTTCTGGACTGTGGGGAAGTCGAAGAGGGGCGCGAACTTTGGGCAGCTAGACAATTGGTGTATCGGTACAAATTGGTTCGGTTGTACTGACCTACCAGAGTTGAACAAATCCGACGAGTGCGGAAAAAATCGAGTTTTGAAACGAGTACATTTTTTGGTAATTTCGAAAATGACACAAGTTGTCGTTGTTGTGCTAACTTGCGGTACGTGCATTTTGGACCAAATGAGTTAAAGGCGCCATTTTGAGCAGCTCACAATGCCTTAAATTTTGACCTTGACAGATCCCCAAAATTCCAATCCTGAGATATTCAATATAAACCGAAAAAAAAACACCGTGCATTGTTGTCGCTCTATATATGGAAGAAGTTTCAACCTTGTCGTGCTTTCTTGACACACAGCTTAAAAGTCGATGAAAATGCTACAATTGGCCAAAGGGATTTCAGGTCAGAACGCGTTTGACACACGTACTTGCCCGACTACCGTATACATTTGTAATAATAACTCGGGACTCTGGCGACAAAATTCAACCAAAGTTAAGGACGACGCACAGAATGCGAGCCAAACATTTCATTAGGGCACAAAACCAAAATCCGCGATTCGAGAAAATCGCTGGCAAAAATTGGACAACTTGCTTCAATTCCTATTCAAAAAGAAAGCTTGACTGGTGGTATTTTTACTGATGATACGATAAAATACATCATTATCCTCAACTCTGCTTTAATGCTTTCTAATTTATGTTGATTTTCGCAATAGAGCAATTCTCTACGAAATCGGTCTTTTTTCTTAAATTTTAGCTTTTGTATTTTTTTATCCGACTGAAACTATTTTGGAGCCTTTGGTATGCCCAAAGAAGCCATTTTGCATCATTAGTTTGTCCATACTACACTGAAAAAAGTGATACACGGTAAACAAAATTTGGTGATTTTTTATTTAATTTTTTGTCACTAAAACTTGATTTGCAAAAAAACACTATTTTTAATTTTTTTATTTTTTTATATGTTTTAGAGGACATCAAATGCCAACTTTTCCGAAATTTACAGGTTGTGCAAAAAATCATTGACCGAGTTATGATTTTTTTAATTAATACAGATTTTTTCAAAAAATCGAAATGTTGGTCGCAAAAATTTTTCAACTTTATTTTTCGATGTAAAATTGAATTTGCAATCAATAAGTACTTTAGTGAAATTTTGATAAAGTGCACCGTTTTCAAGTTATAGCCATTTTTATGTAACTTTTTTGAAAATAGTAGCAGTTTTTCATTTTTTTAAATTAGTGCAAATGTTTGCCCACTTTTGAAAAAAATATTTTTGAAAAGCTGAGAAAATTCTCTATATTTTGCTTCTTCGAACTTTGTTGATACCAGGGCTGCGGAGTCGGGTCATATTTCAAACGACTCCGACTCCGACTCCGACTCCGACTCCGGCTCCGGCTTTCAACAAATGGTTGGCTCCGACTCCGACTCCGACTCTGGCCTACCAACTCTAGCCGACTCCGACTCCGACTCCGGCCTACCAACTCTAGCCGACTCCGACTCCGACTCCGGCCTACCAACTCTAGCCGACTCCGACTCCGACTCCGACTCCGACTCCAGCTTTCAACAAATGGTTGGCTCCGACTCCGACTCCACATATTTTTAAATGTTTCAAAAATTAGTTAACTATTATTAGTTAATTATTTTTAAAACATTGATAAATAGGATTATTTTAATACTCTCTAAGCGTCATATTTTTCTCATGAAAAATAATTTAAGTAAAAGTAAAGTAAAGTAAATAAACGGAAAAAAAGTTTCTTGGTTACAAGTTTTATACGTTATGGAAACAGAATTAAAAAAAATCTTCAGTTTTTGAGGCATTTTGAGAAGAACAGGTTTGTAAATAAATTTGGATTTATTTGCTTAACCTCAAATGTGAATTTTTTTTTCAAAGCTAATAAATTTAAATATTATATTGTTATTTTTGAATGAATAACTAAAAGAAACCTGGCCTTTATGATCTATTGAACATTAAAATTCAATTTGCTCACTTTCAGGCTGACATTTGTAAGAAGCACAGTGACAGACACCTTGTTTTTAAATGACAATTTTAAACGAAACATTTTTTTTTGTTTTTTTTAAGACGTACATTTACATCACGCCATGGCTGAAGGAGATTTTTATTGCAAATCAATGTATCTAAACAATTTCTTCGTGGAAAGGACGCTTAAGATGTCCTTTTCAAATATCTGTGACATGGAAAATATTTTACCCTGGATTTTTTTTTATTTATTTTAATTTTAAAATTTTATATACTTTAAAAAGGAAGCGCACGATACTTCGTGAATCTTCACCTAAAACGAAGCTTCATGAATGATCTTACGCCTCCATCAAAATATATGAAAAAACTTAAAATATAATATAAAACAAATATTCACAAGTAAAATTTTTTCTAGGTCACAAATATTTTATTTTTTTAAGGTACATTGAAATGCAATGATTATAACCTTCCTTCAAATTTACGTGGGACAAACAGTTTGAGAAAATTCGTACCAGTTGATATTATTTTGATTTTTTTTTCATAATATTTGAAAAATTAATTAAAATCCTATATTTTGTTCTACACATTTTTTATAAGTTCATTTTTGTACTGAATTCTTGAGATTTGTTCAACGATAATTTGCAACGATATCAAAATAGTTTACCTAAAATACCCATCAACAATCAATGCTTATTTCAAATTTGTTGCAACTTCTTTTGACATTTTTTGTTAGTCTAAATTATTTTAAATGCAACACTTTGATTTTCTTGTACTCAGTTATAAACAAAATGCGCATGTTGAGTTTCAAGTAAGAGATTGTTATTATCGTTGATTATTTTTTACAAAAGTTAAACTGTCAGTGACTCTTTTTCAATCTGCAACAACAGTGATTACTATTTATAATCTTTTTATGTACCTCGTATTTTTTTCCTAAAAAATGATTTAACTTAAAACCTCTAAAACATTCGCTATCGGGGTAAAAGATGACTTTGTGAGTACTTTTTTCAGAAATAACTGGACGAAATTTGGTCAAATTCGAATTGAAAGGGAACATAAATATAGGCAAAAGGAAGCATTCAAGAACTGACTACATAACCAAAAATTTTTATTATTTTTTTTAAATTATGATACTACATACTTGGCTAAGAGGTTATCATTTAGTGATTATAGTGTAATAACACAATTAGAGCTTTTCAATCACAATAAAAAGTTTCCAAACATAATGTCATCTGATAAATCAATTATAAATATAAGATGTTTTGTAAATTAAGCTGTTCTATAGGAAATACTGAACAATAAAAAAACATATTTTAAGTTAAATTTAAGATAACTCCGGCTCCGACTCCGACTCCAGCTGTTCGAGTTTTGACGACTCCGACTCCGACTCCGACTCCAGGTCCCCAAAAAGACCCGACTTCACCGACTCCGGCTCCGACTCCGACTCCACAGCCCTGGTTGATACGACCTTTAGTTGCTGAGATATTGCAATGCAAAGGTTTAAAAACAGGAAAATTGATGTTTTCTAAGTCTCACCCAAACAGCCCAACATTTTTCAATGTCAATATCTCAGCAACTAATGGTCCTATTTTCAAAGTCAAAATATGAAACATTTGTGAAATTTTCTGATCTTTTCGAAAACAATATTTTCATAATTTTCAAATCAAGACTAATATTGATGTAATATTGAATGTTTGTCTCCTTTTTTTGCGACCAAAATTTCGATTTTTTGAAAAAATCAGTATTGATTAAAAAATTCATAACTCGGTCAATGATTTTTTGCACAACCTAGAAATTTCTGAAAAGTTGGCATTTGATGTCCTCTAAAACATATCAAGAAATAAAAAAAATAAAAATAGCGTTTTTTGCAAATCAAGTTTTAGTGATAAAAAGTTAAATAAAAAAATCGCCAAATTTTTTTTACCGTTTATCATTTTTTTCCAGTGTAGTCCGTATCCATACCTACCACTTTGCCGAAGACACCAAATTGATCAAAAAATTCCTTCAAAAGATACAGATTTTTGAATTTTCATACATCATTTTTGTATGGACAGCTGCCAAATTTGTATGGAAAATGATACGGACAAACTAATGATGCAAATTGGTTTCTTTGGGCATACCGAAGGCACCAAAAAAGTTTCAGTCGGATAAAAAAATACAAAAAAAAAATCGAATGACCGAAATCCTAGAGAACTGCTCAATAAAACTCATAATTTTAAAAAATCTCGTTATTTAGCCCTTTTAACTTTCCATCTGTTGTTCATAATGGGCCCTTTCTCAATGCAATTTCGAAAAGAACTGAAAGGGCACTAAAGCGCTGTCACCTGATTGTTGTTTTTGATGATGTTTATGGGCCTTTTTGTTTAGCTAGAAATAATGTGAAATTCAGCGGAAATTTTGATAATTGGTGAAGTTTTGTGATCGAATGGTGTAGATAAGGTATGTGAAACATAAAAAATCTTCAAAAGTGTACTGAACAGCAGCCGCGGGGCCGTATTAAATATTGTATTTCGACGAAGTTTTTTTTTCTGCAGAAATCCTTGGTGAAACGTAAACCAATCTTTGTTTTGAAATGAATTAGTGTTAAGAATGTATGAAAGTTCCTTAACCACGAAAAACTAACGAAAAAGAAAAGGGCACAATTGAACTTTTTTCCAGTTTGGAGTGAACACCGTTATGTGCCCTTTTGTGTTTTTGATTTTTTCAATAGAAAATTGCTTGCTGTCAATCTGATTCTTGGAGGGCATGTAGGGAGTGTACTAATGAATGGAATAGTGAAATAATGCCAAATGTTTACGTTTCGGTTTTGTGCCCTAATGAAATCGTGCTTGCCATTTCATTAGGGCACATAACTTTTTTAACCAAGTGTGTGTGTCCCTTTCCCTTTGCCCTTTTGAAATGTTAGGCTCCAAATGTTTGGCTCGAATGGTCAACCACACAAAACGTGTTTGTTATTGTTTACATTGCGTGCACTCGTTGTTGTTTAATCAAGGTCACGTTTTTCTCGGAACGTCAAGCGACGTACGACACGTTAGCACGACGGCATCGAAGTGCTGAAATAAAGTTTTACGACGACTCGATTTGGAGGTGAGAAAGGAGATGCGGTCGTCGATTTTGTTCGGGAAATTCGTCGACAATCGTCGAAGACCATAGGGCTTTTGTTAATTTCCGTTAATTTTCCGTTAATTTTCCGCGGTGGATTTTCTTGAAATAATTCGAACTGTCAAAAATCCACCAAAGCATCTACCACATTGATCGCACAAAAATCTGTGGTAGAAAAGTATCCACCGGTAGATGCTTTGGTGGATTTTTGACAGTTCGAGTTATTTCAAGAAAATCCACCGCAGTTAACCAAATCAAATTAACAAAAGCTCTCATGTAAACAGTGCACACGAGCTGCAAATGACGTCACGGTGTAAAACCTACACTGAAAAAAAATAAAAGTACCGAATTCCTAAATTCTAGGAATTTTGGCTCCTTTCCTTATTAAGTAACCCAAAAAACCCGATTACTAAATAAGGAAAAGTGGCAAAATTCCTAGAATAAAGGAATTTGGTACTATTTTTTTATTTCAGTGTAATGTTCAACTTCAGTACAATCTCTCTGGAAAATCGATCAAGACTGAAAAGAATGGCTACACCCAAAAAATCATTCATTTGTTATTATCTTTTAGTCCGCAAACTCAATTTTGACAATCCCCATTAGGTTTTACGACGACTCGGTTTTTAGGTTAGAAATTTGACAGCTTGGCTGCACTGTTTACATTTTATGCACGTGTGTCTCAGTAAAAATGTGTGTGCGTGTGCGCTCGTGACGTCACGCTGTAAAATCTAATTAGGTTTTACGACGACTCGATTTGGAGGTTAGAAAGGAGTGCACTGTTTACATGGACTTAGCACAGTTCGATGCGGTCGTCGATTTTGTTCGGGAAATTCGTCGACAATCGTCGAAGACCATGTAAACAGTGCACACGAGCTGTCAAATGACGTCACGGTGTAAAACCTAGTTGCGATTTTCCACCATCCAAACAAAAAAAATGCTTTTGTTTTTATGAACAGTTGTCAGCAAAGGAAGAAAAAGCTCATTTCATTTGCCAATTTTCCACCACGTAACCCACAGCCTTCTATGGTAGAACAACCTAAACATCAACAACCTTAGCCCTTTTACGGTCCAATGTTTTGACATATGAACACCTCAAGACAAGTTCTTTTCCTTCGTGATCCCCAAGTCAGCGATCCCCAAGAACTGCTCGTTACTTTTCAAGGGGGAAACTTGATCGGTTCTCGAGGTTCCCCCCTGTTCCTGGCCAACTCCACCACTGACCAGTGGCCACCCGTCGCAAGAGGTGAACGGAACAATTGACTGAGTCCCATAAAGCACACACACACACACAGCACACCTTTTGACAATCGGTACATAAATTATCGCCAACTTTGTTTTGGACCGGTACTTCGCACCTCTTGCGACGTTCGTCGTAGTTGGCGTTGGAGGAGCTTGGCGCCTGGGCCGGAACGACCATAACCTCAACCTCCAGACGTGTGGAACGAAGGCATGACTAAAGTAGGAAGGGAAAACGGTATAGACGGATGGTTTATAGGTGCGGCGGCCCGCCGAACTCCACGACCGTGGCTTATGGGCCAGGCCAGGCCGAAGGTGTTGGAGAAACAAAGTAATACTTGCTTGCTTGCTTGCATGCATGCGGGGTAATGAACATATCGTATCTGTCAGCACGTGTCAGATTTGGCAGATTGAGGGAAAATATCGATATTTATGAGTTTGAAAGTCAAACAATGGATAAATCATATCTGTTTTCTGCGGTTGTGGATTTTTAAGGCCCTCTGATTGATAGTCAGGTAGCGAGCGTGCCATTTATCATCGTTGAAGTTTTGAACAATAGCTGATGCGACAAATAGAAGCTAGATGAATGGCTGTGGTGACAACACTAGTTATGTAGCTGACTGTTGCGTAAATGTTATGTTGTTAACAAGTTTTAGGCACATTGAAATTCGAGAGAGATTAGGTCCAAGGAGAATTGATTAGGTTGGTGTAAATAATTTGGAATTTCTTTCTTCATAAAACAAGGGAATTCATGACAATTATTTAAAATTGAATGAATGAATATAATCTAGATTATTTATGAAAAGGTCCTGTTTAATACCAAGTGACTGTTTTGTAATGAAATTTGATGTTTTGAAACTCTAACCCAATGCAAACATACAACATACCAACTTGTGAACCCTACACCAAATTTGTAAATACCTACAGACAAAACGACACAAATTGTACAGACATACACAAACCCCAAAACCAGCACCACTGCTACGCGAGATCTGTCATCTCAGCGCAGCATAACAGATGAAAACAATAGCATAACGAGCAATAAAAACTTAAGTTCAAAAGCAACCATCGCGGAGTTCAGTTCGCTCAACAGCACAAAATGCGAGTTTTAACTAACTAGTCCGAATACTTACCTAATGTCGCGTGAGAGTGATTAGTGGTAGAAGGATCCATGCAAGGAGAGTAGATTTAAGGAAAAGGAGTGTTCAGGAATAAGGAAGTTCATGCAGGAGAAGGAAAGGTTCTGGGAAGTGAAGTTGGGGACACAGGCTGTCGGTGATCCGGGACGGTCGAAACTTGTGTCCAGTGCGTGGACAGTCCTATATGCTATTGTGTTTCATATGTGTATGTTACTAAAATGTACTTCAGGCATTCAATTCCAAGGAAATGCTTTCAATGTATTGTCCAGACTCGTTTTTTTTTTATAATTTCAGTTGGTATTTCTTAAAGTCAACAAGGAATTTAAGATCAAGCGTCCTGATTGCTCAAAAAACACTCTTTCACTCGTGAGAACACATCGAACGCGACGCAAAACTGCTCTGACACATTTCTACCATTTGGCACTACCAATCGCTACTGTAAACTCTCTCTTTCGCTCTCACTCCAATCGGCGCAAAGAGACCGATTGCGCTATGTCGCTCAAAGCTGACTCAAAATAGTCTGCGATCGGAGCGATCAGCTTTGCCTGATGGTTTAAGAAATTGCTTAAAATCAATGTTATCAACAATATTTTGAAACTTCGTTGTTTACATAACATCAAAGACACGTTTGACCGCAATTTCCACCATGCCAAATTCTAATTGATGGTAAAATGTGGTAGTGCAGGCCAAAAGAGTGCCGCGCTAGTATTTTGTTAGACTCTCTATGGTTGTATGTGTTCTTCACGAGTTACCAGAATTTTACAAAATAATTATGGGAAAGTGATAGTTTTGACCATTTTCGATCACTTTTTCGAATGTTTAACCCCTAAAACTGAATCGTGTGGTTTTGAAAGTATTTCTTTTTTCGAAAAGTTCAGCATATTTTGAGTGACCCTTTGGACGATTGTTGTGGTTCGTCCACTGCTTGTATGTGGGGATTTAAAAAAAAAGAACAAACAAACAAACTAGATATAATATATATTTTTTAAGGAAAATGTCTGACTCTAGCAATGTACGAGTCACAACAATCGTCTAAAGCAGCTATTCTCAACCTTGTTCTAGGCCGGTACCCCCTCCCATGTAAATCAAGTAGGCCCGGTATCCCTGTTGAGAATCGCTGGTCTAAAGGGCCATTCTTATACAAAATAAGCTGAACCTTTTGAAAAAAAAATCTTTAGAAATTACATTGATTGAGTTTTAGGGGTTAAATTTTTTTAAACTGATCAAAAATGGTTAAAATAATCACTTTTTCAAAAACCTTTTATTTGTAAAATTTTGATAACTCGTGAAGAAAACATGCAAACCCCTTATACAGCAATTTGAAAAGAGCCTAAATCGAAAAAAAATATTCTCCGATCGGGCTCAAAATTTTTCTGAGCGTTCCTTGGCCAAAATAATCAGACCCGTTTTTTTGTTTGCCTATTAGGGTGACCTACATCGTGCTTGGGTGGTTCTAAATTTTTTTTTTCTGATTTTTCGCAAAAACATTTTTTTTTTTCAAAAAATCATATCTCCACGTCATTCATCCGATTTTAGCTGCCTTGGACGCAAAAGAAAGGTGATAAGTTTGGCTATTTGAGAAAAATAGTAAGAAGTTTCAAAAATCTAGCTTAACATTTGAAAAAGTCGTATGACCGTGTCTGGACCAAAGAGCCTATGTCTGAAAAAAATTGTGTCGGATTCCTCGGAAAATTTCACAAAACATAAAAAAAATGCGATGTCAAACGGTTCGTTTCCGAGATATGATATAAAAAAAATGAGTTTTTCGACGCGTCACGCGCAAAAACAGGAAAATTACGAAAAAGACAAAAACTGCTTTTTTCACTATAACTATGATAACTTTAAAATTTCAGCAATGGTCGCTAAGGTCGAATGGACAAAAGATTGAATGCAAAAGGTCGAATGACAACAGGTCGAATGTACAAACCGTCGGATAGAAAAAAGGTCAAATGCAGAAAAATTTAACAAATAACATCTTCTATATATATAAAAAAATTCGAGGGTTTTGTTGGAACGCGAATCAGTTCAATACGGAGCATCGGATCGAGGTGTTCTTTGTTGCGTTGGGTTCGTATAAGTCCAAGGAAGGTTCTTACGCCAAAAAGTGAAAACTTTGGCCACTCTGGAGCAGATTCCGGAAAATCTGCAGATTTAATGGGAAAAGTTACGTAAAATTAAATTTGAATCACAGAAGGTTGAATAAGCAAAAAGCTCAAAACGTCAAAATACAAAAAAGGAGACAAGACGAAGTTTGTCAGGTAAGGCTTGTTAATTATAAAAAGGAGAATGTGCAGATTTGGTCCAAAGATGTACACGAACGGGAGAAACGTTATTCGAAAGATCTCGCCGAGACATGAAAAAAAGTCTCCTGGACGAACTCTCTAAACCCCGTCGTTCAAAAGTTACAAGTTGTTGAAGTTTGAGTATTTTGGGTAAAAATGCACAAAAAATCGTATTTTTACTATTTCTAAAATCACTCATAAAATCCTTATTTTATTATGGATTTCGATCATCTTGACTTCATTCGACGCGTATCAGCAAAAACGTTTAGTTCTGACATGTTTTAGCATGATTGAAACATGACTTCTCTTGTCTTTATCCGTTTGAACCGTTTTTGCAAGAGGCTTACCATAGAAACAAGTCGAAACTTGAAGCTTTTGAAAACAGATCCTACCCAGACTGCTTCAGTGAGTATGGAAGACTACTTTGTTATTATTTTGGAATGTCCAGGATCATCCTAGGACTCCCTGTGGTTGAGATCTGTGGGTCTACTACCGTAACTAGCAAGATGTCGACCGGTATTGCCCACGGATCATACCCTCATAGCTTCAGAGTAGGTTTGACTACTTTGTAAATGACTTGGGCTGTCTTGGATCACCAAAGGACTCCCTGGAGTTATGATCTGTGGCTGTTAACTCCAGTGAGTACTGGGATGACCCAAGACATCCCAACACAGTAAAAAAGCAGTCTACCATACTCACTGAAGCTATTCGGTTATGATCAGTGGTAAAAAATCACTGACCTCTTGCTTGTTACGGCGGTAGACCCACCGGTCTTAATTCCAAGGAGTTCTCGGATGACTCAGAACATCCCAATAAGTTGTTACAACATTGCGCTGTAGCCTTCCATACTCACTGAAGCAGTCTGGGTAGGATTTGTTTTCAAAATCTTCAAGTTTCGTTATGGTAAGCCAAGTTTCAAGTATGGTAAGCCTCTTGCAAAAACGGTTCAAGCGGATAAAGACAAGAGAAGTAATGTTTCAATCATGCTAAAAGATATCAGAACTAATAGTTTTTGCTTATACACGTCGAATGAAGTCAAGATGATCGAAATCCATAATAAAATAAGGATTTTATGAGTGATTTTAGAAATAGTAAAAATACGATTTTTTGTGCATTTTAACCCAAAATACTCAAACTTCAACAACTTGTAGCTTTTGAACCCCGGGGTTCAGAGAGTTCGTCCAGAAGACTTTTTTTTCATGTCTCGGCGAGATCTTTCGAATAACGTTTCTCCCGTTCGTGTACATCCTTGGACCAGCTCCCATATAAATTTGCCCATTCTCCTTTGAAATAGTTTTGTAACATTTGTATGCAAATAAATCCAATTTTTTCTTGATACTTTATCTATTCGTTTTTATAATGAGCAACCTTAAATGCTAGCCGAGCTCCTGTGGTCTAATGGTTACTGGTTTCGCTTTACGAGCGGAAGATCGTGGTTTCAAACCCACATGGCTTGGCACATCCTTTCCCCTGTACTCTTCACATGTATAAGGACCAACTGTTCTCTGTATAATTGCCCTACAGAGCTCCACGGCCCGATCGCAAAAAGTGCTTTGAAGGGACGAGTTTTCCAGAAACCAGAACTTAAGGGCTAGCTGGGTATAAGTAAACGTAAAATGTGCACTTCGGTTCTAGCGATACATTTGGACAGTACAGAGTGGAAAAGGCAGAGCCAAAGAGGATTGAAAAAACTTTCAAACCTCTTCGGCGGCGAAGTTACGGCAGTGGATCGCTCGACACAGTCGCTCAACAATAGCGTGTGTGCGTGTCCCATCTGCCTAATAACAGAAGAAGCCTTTGTGATTCTATAAATAGAATTGCAAGTCCGCAATAGATCTAATTCCTGGTCGCAGTGGATAGTGGCATCAAACAAAAAAAACCTTAAATGCTACGAAAAGATTCACGACAATTTTAGGATTATATGTCTCTTCAAAAAATACAGAAATCATTTACTAATACAGTTTTTTTAAAATAAGGTTTAAGCGTAAAAACTTTCAAAACTCGATAGTGGGAATCGATTCTCCAGACAATGTGAAGATCACTTTGCCTATTAATGTGACATGTTTCCAGAACACTTGGGAGCATTTTTGGCGTCTTATTTGAGCACAATAACCTAAACAAAAAAAAACAAATCTTGTTCTATTATCCTATTGGTGAATTTAGTTTTTTAGATTTTGGATACCTTAAACAATATTTTTTTCTCAGATGAGCAGTTCTCTACGAAATCGATCTTTATTTGAATTTAATGTTGGGTTGTTTGGGCGAGACTTAGAAAACATCAATTTTCCTGCTTCAAAAATGAAAAGTATAGAGAATTTTCTCAGCCTTTCAAAAATATTTTTTTTAGAAGTGGGCAAACATGTGCACTAATTTAAAAAAAATGGAAAACTGCGACTTATTTTCAAAAAAGTTACCTAAAAAAGGCTTTAAGATGAAAACGGTGCACTTTATGAAAATTTTACTAAAGTACTTTTTAATTGCAAATTTGATTTTGCATCGAAAATGAAGTTGAAAAATTTTAGCGACCAATATTTCGATTTTTTGAAAAAATCAGTATTAACTCGAAAATTTGGCATTTTATGTCTCCTAAAACATATAAAGAAAAGTGTTTTTTGCAAATCAAGTTTTAGTGACAAAAAGTTAAATTAAAAATCACCATTTTTTACCATGCATCATTTTTTTTTCAGTGTAGTCCTTATCCATACCTACAACTTTGCCGAAGACACCAAATCGATCAAAAAATTCCTTCAAAAGATACCGATTTTTGAATTTTCATGTATCAAAACAAAGAAATTTATATGGACAAACTAATATGATGGAAAATGGCTTCGAAGGCACCAAAAAAGTTTCAGCCTGAATAAAATAATAAAAAAATCGAATGACCGAAATCTCAGAGAATTGCTCAAATATGTTTGACTAACTTGAAGTCCATAATATCTGTGCTATTTGTCAGGAGACTGGAAAGCATTCGAGGTCATTTTCTACAGATAAGTTATGAAACAATAAAACTAGTGTTGGTCCACTTTCTGCGCTCACCCACAATCTCAAAGTCGCACTCGAGAGATTTTCACATTAAAAAAAACCCCGTACGAAAACCTCCCCGCCACGACACGCAGTCCGTGAACTCGTTGGGGGTCCCAAAAATCCGCTCCACTCGCCAGCACAGCTAAACGGATCGTTTTACCTTCCGCTGGTGGCTGGTCTGGTAAGAAATGGGACTCCTCAAAGCGCACCACGCGCCGCATGGGACTGTAATTAACGTTACGTGCTCTCTCTCTATCTCTCTCTCGCTACAGAAACTGGGCCCAGCTTAAACACCTTCGCCAGAGTCATGTCAAATGAGCTTTTATAAGAACGTCACGACTCACTTCTGGTAGGGCGTGTGTGTGTTTTTGGGTTTGAAGAAAAAAAAAACTAAATAATAAAAAATATGTGTATACAAAACACAAACCAGAAAAAGATGATAAATCTCCTTCCCCACGGTAGTACGACACGCGCATCAAAGTCTGGCACCAGACTTGAGGAAGAAAGTTGGTAAATTCTTTGGAATTTCGAAATTCTTTAGGAAGTTTTTTTTCAGATACTAGAAAAATTATTGTTACACATTTCATGATAAGGTAAAATGCAATTTTGACACTTTTTTTTTAAACTTATAATAACATGATGAAACATTTTCCAAAGAACCGCACCGGGAGAACCCACTATTTGAGCGACGAACCCCGGCAGACCCGCGGGAACCCGGAGAAAATAAAAAGGCCGTAAAATTTGTCCACCACAATTTTTCTGCTTTCTCGGCAAGCCTGGAACCAAAATGGTTTATGTGCACCGTTCGACATAATTCATGATAAAAACCAATAAAATTATCATTCCCCTCTTTCTCATAACTCACCAACCTCGAAGTTTTTTTTTTTCGGGTCCCACCCTTGGAGTAGACCTCCCCCCCCCTCTCCCCGTCCGTTCCGGAACTATGCCCCAAATAATAACAACGTAACGCGTTGATGGTGGGTCTTTCGTTTCGTTTTTCTGGAAGAATGGTCATTCCGCGGCCATTGTGGGATGGTTTGTTCCGCTTGATGACCTGAAGCCAGCAGCAGCACAAAACAAACGTATCGAGTTACGCATAGTTATGCGTAATGCGTGCGCATTGGCTCCATAATGAGGATACTTTGTTGGCACGCCACGCTGTCCCACCCTCCTCCGTGGAAAGTGGGCTGGGAAATGCGGAAAATGGAAGGGTGAGGGGGGGGGGGGCAGGTTTAATCACTGAGAGTTAGAGTGTAATCCAATCAATTGTCAAGGGTTATTCGAGGGTTATTAGAGTATTGTTATTCATCCAAAAAAATGTTTTTTTGCGAGAAAGATTTTTTTGGCTTTTGAGGATCTGATGTTGAAGTCAAGCAATCTGAAAAACATTGAAGTCGAGATCGTCATTTTTTTATAATTATGAATGGAAGTTGTTTATAGAGTCGATGCGGTTATATTCATCCAGAAACTGTCTTAATGGATTAATTTCGTTTGAAAACCTACTGGTTTAGTGAACATCTTTTCTGTTTCTGTTTGTTGGATCAGCTTTGCTAGAATTATCGATGATTTTTGGTCGGATCAGGAAGAGCTGCAGGATTCCAAAATCAGCCAAGGTCTGCGACATCGCAGAATGATATTCTCGCCGCAGATCTTCGTCACCCGTAAACAAGAAAAACTTCTTCTAACCGAACGAAACTTGAAAACACACACAATTCTCCAGCAAAATAATGTTGACAACTAGACAAAATAAAACAAAAACAACTGATTATAAAACAGCTCATTTATCAGTAAGAAAAAAGTCTGTGCTTGAACAGCCTCCTACTTTGTAGATGTAAACAAAGTGGGATCAATCGAAAATCACGTTACGCATTCGCTCTATTCATCACCCAGATAAAAACATTACCTTTCTTAAGCAAAGAATGGGATTCTTTACCAAACCCCTTGAGCAACTGCTCACAAAATGAAAGTGGATAATGTTTTTTTGGCTTAACGGTTGACAAGGCATGATTTAAACAAACGAGTCGAATTGAAGCCAAACTCTGGATTTCTATTAACTGTCAATAAATTATCGTTCTCTTAGAAGAGAAAATATTCGGTTTGAATAAAATTGAGTTGTTCATGCCTTTTGGGGAAGAAGGCATGACTAAAAAAAATGCCAAATCTAGAGTTTATTTTTTTTAAGTCTTATAACCAATTGTCTTTCATATTTTCATTGAAAAGTCGGTCAAACAGTTTCTGCGATCTCGACAAGTGATTATTAGAGATAGTAAATCAATCTTCCAACGTATGTTTTGAGCTAAGCGTAAAGCCAAATGCTCGTTTGGATACGTCAAACTCATTTTTTTTTCTATTTTATTTTGTATGGAAGGCATCGCAGTAACCATTGGCAAAATATATATGAACTTTTTACATTCTTTCGATTTTTTGTGGTTAAGCATGGTTTTGAAATCAGAGGGGCAAATAATTAATTTGCATAAAATTGTGATGGAAATATCTTTAAAACGGTACACTAAATCAATAAATGCACAGTGCATTTCTTATAATTTTTGAATTTAAAAAAAAACCTTATTTCTGCAACAAAAAGTGGATTTTGGGACAAACAACACAAATATAATTGTTATCAGAGAAACTACTGAACTCATTGTTCGATTTATTTTTGAATGATGCCTCAGCAAATATTTTTTTACATTTATGTCTTTTGAGCAATTCTGTCAGATTTCGGTCATTCGATTTTTTGTATTTTTCAATCTTGCTGAAACTTTTTTGGTGCCTTCGGTATGCCCAAAGAAGCTATTTTGCATCATTAATTTGTCCACATAATTTTCCATACAAGTTTGGCAGATGTTAATACAAAAATGATGTATGAAAATTCAAAAATCTGTATCTTTTGAAGGAATTTTTTGATCGATTTGGTGTCTTTGGCAAAGTTGTAGGTATCGATAAGGACTACACTGAAAAAAATGATACACGGTTAAAACAAATTTTGTGATTTTTCATTTAATTTTTGGTCACTAATTGATTTGCATAAAAACACTTTTTTTATTTTTTTTATTTATTTTAGAGGACATCAAATGCCAACTTTTCATAAATTTACAGATTGTGCAAAAAATCTTTGACCGAGTTATGAATATACTGATATTTTTGGAAAGCTGAGAAAATTCTCCATATTTTGCTTTTTTGAACTTTGTTTATACGACCCTTAGTTGCTGAGATATTGCCATGCAAAGGTTTAAAAATATTTTCTAAGTAGAGCGTCCAATTTCCCGCCCGGGAAAAAAATCCCTGGAATTTCCGGGATTTCCAGAAAAAAATATTTCCCGTTTCCCGGAAAAAAAATATATTTTATAGAAATTGGACGCACTGTTTCTAAGTCTCACCCAAACAACCCATCATTTTCTAACGTTGATATCTCAGCTAATGGTTCGATTTTAAATATTAAAACATGAAACATTCGTAAAATTTTCCGATCTTTTCGAAAAAAAATATTTTCAAAATTTTCAAATCAAGACTAACATTTTTAAAGGTTGTAATATTGAATGTTTAACCCTTTTGAAATGTTAGTCTTGATTTAATGTTTTTAAAAATATTTTTTTCAAAAAGCTCGGAAAATTTCACGAGTGTTCATATTTATAAATTGTAAATCGGACCATTAGTTACTGAGATATCAACAATAGAAAATGGTGGGATTTTTGGGTGAGATTTAGAAAAAATCAATTTTTCTTTTTTTTAAACCTTTGCATGGCAATATCTCAGCAACTAAGGGTCGTATCAACAAAGTTCAAAAAAGCAAAATATAGAGATTTTTTTCAGCCTTCCAAATATTTTTTTTTCAATGGTCGGTAAACATGAACAAAAATTTAAAAAAAATATGATAAACTGCGACTATTTTCAAAATAAAAGTTACCTACAAATGGCTTTAACTTGAAAACGGTGAACTTTATCAAAATTTCCCAAAAGTACTTTTTGATTGCAAATTTGATTTTACATCGAAAAATGAAGTTGAAATTTTTTTGCGACCAATATTTCGATTTTTTGAAAAAAATCAGTATTGATTAAAAAAATCATAACTCGGTTAAAGATTTTTTGCCCATTCTGGAAATTTCTGAAAAGTTGGCATTTGATGCCCCCTAAAACATGTATATATAAAAAAATAAAAACAGTGTGTTTTTGCAAATTCAAGTTTTAGTGACAAAAAGTTAAATTTAAAATCACCGATTTTTTTTACGTGTATTATTTTTTCCAGTGTAGTCCTTATCCAAACCTACAACTTTGCCGAAGACACCAAATCGATCAGAAAATTCCTTCAATTGATACAGACTATTGAATTTCATGTATCAATTTTGTATGGACAGCTGCCAAATTTTATGGAAAATTATATGGAAAATCTAATGATGCAAAATGGCTTCTTTGAGGATACCGAAAGCGCCAAAAAAGTTTTAGTCGGATTAAAAAATACAAAAATTAAAATTCAAAAAAAAAGATTGATTCCGTAGAAAATTTCTCTTTTGACTATGATCAAAGGGGAAAGAATTCTTTAAGTTTTTGAAAAATCTATGTTTAGGCGAAAAAATATATTTGCGAAACTTTTGACAGAACTAAATGTATTTTTAATAAAAAATGAATAAATAAATAAATTTTACCCTACTTGATGGTGGTGTGGTGTTTAATGCATTTTAGAACACCTTTTTCATCGAAATGTTAATCCATGGCCTGTAACTAAAATTTTGCTTTTTTTATTGTTTTCTTTTTCTTCGCTTTCGGTCACAGGCACGAGACATAAACATTTAACTATATTGGTATCAGCGTAAATTCAATAATAAGCCATAACAATTCTAAATATCAAGATATCATTTTTATGACCACTGTACTAAGCTGAATCAGATATCTTCGATTACTAATCGCGATAGTTTCAATCATCGCTTTGTCACACACAAATAGCTTTCATATCACCAACAAAGTTCTAAAGAAAGACACAAAATCCTTTCTTTATACATTTCCCATGCCCATATTAATTGCCTTCCACTGAGAAAAAAATTGTGGAATTCTTCTTGACGTTATTCAGATTAACTCAAATAAAACATATTTTCACAGTGTCAAGTTTGATCTGCCACAAGCATAAAAAGATTTGATTGTCTGTCCCCATAATCCATAACGATAGCGCGCATAAAAGCTCGTAAAAACTATTTCCCGTCATCTAAGTGGGGAGACCCCTTCGGAAACCCGACGAGGCCCGTTTTCCTTTTAATGATCCTCATAAAAACGCACCAGAACATATTGCCAGAAGATTCTGGTGATGGCGTTCATCATGCTAGTTGGGATTGGCGAGATTTGTTGATGGTTTCACATGTCGATGAATTAAAAGAAAAAGTAAGCATATTTTGACTTTACGACCGCGAGAAAGTTTTTCGTTCTTCGGGTAGTTCCTCATGTTCCACGTTACAACATCAATCATCAGGGCTGGTGTCGTTTTTTCTGCTGCTCTTCTGACCTTTTGCTGGAGTTGTTGTTTCTTGCGTACGCGTATTCATTTGGTGTGTTCTTTTCAAAAGACATTACATTTTCTCTTCAGTATGATCGTAAAAACATTGACAGACCTGTTTCTGTTTAGTGATGAAATGGGCGCGATTATAAGAACATATAATCCTGTTTCGCAACGAACCACAACATGGATCATGTTTTCGAGTGGTTATGTTGGGCTAGTTTAGTTTCTTCATAGTAATGTGAACGTAAGTAAAATAAAGCTCAAATTGCAAAATTGCATGCATTTGTTGTGCATTTGTTACAACAATTAATAGTAATTAAAAACTGAATTTGTAAATTTTAGTAGCAATTTTGTTTTACAGATGAACATTTTTGCCTTTGTGAGTGAACTCCCAAGCTGGCAAAAAGTCGAGAATCCGGTACAAATTTCGTTTTCTTTCGCGGGCTTGATAGTTGAGTATTTTCAATAGATTCACCCTGCGAGGGGTCAGCGCATTTTTTTACTTGTTTTATTCCAACTGAAATGGGTATTTTTGCAATTCCGTCGTGAAACTATTTACTTTTCCTGTCATTCTTGAACGACGAAATAGCCTACTTTTCTGTACCAAAAATAACAGAATCGAATAGCAACACTTTTCAAAATAAATGCTGAAAAGTTCTACTTTTCAGCACTGCAATGGGTGCTGAAAAGTTGAACTTTTCAGCACTTGTTCCGAAAAGTAACACTTTTCAACATTTTTTTTATGTAAACGATTTATTGACAAAATACATGAAAATTTGACATAAAATTTCACTCGGTGTGTGTTTTTTGGAACTGCAAAAAATGTTGCATGGAACTCGTTGCAAAGCTTGATTTTTTCAACACTCTTCGTATTTATCCAACTCGGTGAACCTCGTTGGATAAATGTACGACTCGTGCTGAAAAAATCCTCTTTTTGCAACTTGTTGCAAAAACTACTATTTCAGCAAATCTTTGTCACAATTTTCAAGACATTTTTAAGGCTAATCCAAACTTTAAAAAGTTATTTTCCTCTTTCTTACCTTTTCTTGAAAGAAGAGGGGCATAATGATTTCTTAAAATTTAATTATTTTAAAAATATGTTGATAAGAGTCTGTCAAAGCATATTCATAACGAGTTTCATTGATATATACATTAAGGTGGTCCAAAGATCAACCCATCACTAGGCTAAACTCAAAATTTGAGCTCATTTTGACCAACAGCGTCAAAAACGTGTTTTATGGCTCGAAAATCACGTTAGCCCCATACTCAACCATGAACAGCCTAATTTTTGTTTTATAAAACCTTATTACATCCTATTGTTACACTCTAGCAAAGTTATAAAAAAAACGCGTGATTTGAAAATGATAATTTTTGTTCCCGGCGAAAAAACATATAACATTATTTCAATAATTCTATCGACGATAATCTTATCGCTGATAATGGACGATAACTAATTTTTTAAATCTTTCTCAAATCGACTTAAGGGGTTACATACATGTAGAAAATCACAAAATTTCATATTTCAGAAAATTTATTAAATCTACTTAAAAGATGATTTTCAATCACTCCTGAAAGTTTCATGAAGATATTTTATGATTTAAGTAAGTTACATACGATTTAAGCTGAAAATTTTGCCATGCACAAAGCGAACTGTCAAATTTCGCGTCAAATTTTCTCTGAACACAGAGTTGATTTACGGGTGCCACGATATCTCGAGATGAGATGGACCAAATTGGCTGAAATTTGGGATGAAGAATCGCAAGACATATCTCTTGTGCATGCCGAAGCCCGATTTTGAAATTTTACATTTTAAAAAAATACAAAAATCGAAAACTTTTTATATGGAAAACATAAAATATTTTTATCTTTTTTCAAAATAAACTTTTTGGAAATCGGCCTTCATCATGCACATAGGACCGGTTTAACGAGTCTTCACTAACATTTTAAGCCGATTTGGTTAGTGCAGTGTTGAGATATCGTGGCACCCGTTTTTTGAAAATGCTAACTTCATATAGCTGTATCTCGGCAATGATACAACCAAATGTCTTCAAATTTATTTTGTTAATAGTTGAAAATATATATTTTAATGTCCTGAAAACAGATTTAAAAAAAGTTTAAGTTTGTGCTCAAACCAACCTCTGACAATTTTGCCGATTTACATGTATGTAACCCCTTAATTCAGCCAAATCATGTTGAATTTCCAATGCTTTCACTAAGAATATACTTTCTGAAAATGTAGTAAATTTGCAATATGGGTATCAAACGAATCAAAATTGTGTACGCTTTTCGCTTCATAAGAGTTTTTTTTGAAAATGCTAAAATTTTCAAAATTTGCAATGTGGGTATCAAACGAATCGAAATTGTGTATGTATTTACTTCATTAGAGTTTTTTTTTGAAAACACAAAACAAATCACAGCGAAACGTATTTTTTCGAAACTACTCAAATTTTCAAAATTTTTGAATACGGGTGTGAAACGAAGTGAATTTTGTATTTGTTTCTTACTTCATTTGAGTTTTTTGGAAAACACAAAAAATCACAGAAAAAAAACGTTTTTTTCGAAAATACTCATTATGGGTATCAAACGATGCGAATTTTGTATGCTTTTTCACTTCATTAGAGTTTTTTTTGTTTTGAAAATATAAAATTTTCACAGAAATCCGTATTTTTTCGAAAATACTCCAATTTTAAAAATTGCAATACGAACATTAAACAAAGCAAAAGCCAACAATTACACTAAATTAGAGTTTTTTTTTTGAAAATACTAAAATTTTCACATAATACCGTATTTTTTTCAAAATTACTCATATTTTCAAAATCTGCAATATCGGTATAAAACATAGCGAAATTATTTATACTTTATCACTTCATTTGAGTTTTTTGAAATTATTAAAATTTTAAATACTCAAATTTTCATGATTTGCAATACGGGTATCAAACGAAGCGAAATCAGATGTGCATTTTCTGTATTTTATTTTTTTTTAATGAAAATACTAAAATTTTCACAAAATACCGTATTTTTCGATAATATTCAAAAAAATTAAGTTTGCTGTATGGTTATAAAACAAAGCGAAATTTTTGATGCTTTTTCACTTCGTTAGAGTTTTTCTAACCCTCTACTGCTTAATTGTTTTTTTTTCAAAGATTTTTATTTTTCCCGTGTTCAGGAGGTTATTTTGAGCAACTTTTGTTCTACGAAAAACTTTACTTCTCTTGTTTCATGTTTTTCTTGTTTTATTTATCTTGTTTAGTTTATGTTTGTTTTTGTTAGTACCTGGCATATTCTACCACCTCCCATCATTACATTTTGCCTATCTATTTTTTTCTTATTTTTAAATCACTTTTTCAATTTTTGCTTGTTTTCACATTTTCTGCTATAAAATGGCACCGTTGTCATTTGAGTTGTAAATAAATGCATAGAGGCATAGTCTGGGACACTAAAAAAAATAACTGCAAACTTCTTTTTTAGTTGACCCCTGAAAAATTGTCATTTTTAAAAACATTTGCATAGTCACATAATAAAAGTAAAACTTCCATCACATAAATTTGCTAAAATTTGAAGAGATCTTCTTTCCAATGTTTTTTAAAGATCGAAAATTGGTTGAAAAATGTTTTTTTTGCGATTTTTTTTTAATTGAAGCTCGTCTAAAGGCTGGGTTGGGTTGTAGAGGGTTAATATTAAAAAATTTCACTAAATACCGTTTTTTCGAAAATACTCAAAATTCATGATTTGCAATACGAAGCGAAATGTAATGTGAATTTTCAGTTGATTGGAGTTTTTTTATGAAACACTAAAATTTTCACAAAATAATGATGTTTTTTGAAAATACTCAAATTTTCAAAATTACAGTAGCGGAATATTAATGAATTTTCACTTTAATATTCTTGTGAAAATTTTAGTATTTTAATAACTCTGATGGAGTGGAAATGCCTATATAATTTCGCTTTGTTTGATACCCATAATGACTATTATGAAAATTGAGATATTTTCGAAAAATATGTTTTTTTTTGTGAACAATTTTGAATATTTATATCAACGACTCTTACTTTGAATTTTACTACTTTTTCAAAAAATATTTATCTGGTAAAGACAATGAAAAATTAACACGTTTTGGTTGAAACTAATCGATTTTAGACAGATTTAAAAAATCATTTATCGTCCATTATCGGCGATAACATTTTCGCCGATAGAATTATCGAAACGATAGATTATCGTTATCGTTTTGACGATAACGATAACCAATATCATTATCGTTAGACGATATTATTATCGACAATAATTTTATCGATTAGAAAGCATGCATCCACCCCACCGCCACAAGATATCGAAAAATTGTCAAACTCAGCACCCAAAATTACCCCTTAAAGCAAAGTTTCAAGGAAATTGAAGCGGGTCGTGGCTAGAGGGTGACGAGCGGGAATCCCCGGGAAATCGACCATTTTTGGACCTCTCGATTCCCGGGAAATTCGGTCGAGACTCCCGGGAAATTTTAAACATATAAAAATCGATGCAAAATTATAAAAAACTAATCAGAAAAACATTTGAAAAAAATCAAAATTGTTTAGAACATTGAATGTTCAATGTTTGATGTTGAAGTTCGAATAAACCAATGCTTCTCTAATCTTCTTATTCAGAAAGTGTAAATTTTAACTTGTCAAAACTTCCAATAACTATTATTGAGAGAAGCCAAAAACAATGTGGAGCCCAAAATTTACCTTAAAAATATTAAGCAGTTGCACCCAGAAATGATATTAAATATTTTATTTTCAAATATCATTTTTTTAAGTTATTTCTAAGAGGGACAAGTTTTTTCAAGTTAACTTCGATTTTCATATCATCTCTCGAGAATATCAATCCTCATAATCTTTTTTTTGTGAATATTTGGGTTTTCCTGATAACTGAAATATTTCTTCAATAAATATCTCGGTTACCCTTAAAAATTACAAAAAAAAAAAAAACAGTTTAATTTGTTGTTTTGAGTCGCTGTTATAATATTGCTGAATTCCCGATTCTGTGAAATTAAATATAGGCTGTATAAGCTGTATTAGTTATTTTTTAACAAAAATCTTATACCAAGTTTGTGCAAATTTAGAAAAATCATTAGTGCGAATTAAGATTCGTAAATATGTTAAACTACAATTTCGAGCCTTAAAATGCTCAAGAAACGATTTTTTATTTGCAGATTCAGAAAAAAAAATCAAAAGGTTTTATAAAGTTCCTCAAAATAATGATGCTACTTAAATTAACGTTTTATAGAATTAGTATGAACTAATTGTAATTGAATTCATTGAAAACAAACAAATTTATTACTTTTCATTTTGAATTTTTGGCACTATTGGTATAGTCAAAAAAAACTCCCGGGTCCCGGGAATTCCCGGGAAATGTCCAAACTCTACTCTCGATTCCCGGGAAATTGAAAATCTCGAGAATCGTCACCCTCTAGTCGTGGCGATACCACAACTGTAATAATGTATAAAACAGTTTATGATATTTTTTGCTAAGAAATTTTGAAAGCTGGGCCTGAAAATTTAGTTTTATTTGTTTCTATTTTTATTCGGCATGTTTTAATCCCAGAAAAATGGAGAATATCTGAAATTTTGCAAACGCACATCATCATAAACATTTAAATAAATCCTATTTCAAAGTTTTGCAAGGAATTTTTGAACAAGATGACTCGAACTCTTCAGTACAGCACGCAGCCAGTTTTCGGAAGCTCGTGCAGCTGTAAATCATGAAAAGGAAACGGCAAAGAAATATCAACAAGAGGCCAATCCGAACCAAGGTCCGCCAGTTTAGCGAACCATAATCTCCAAAACAATTTTTAGCTCTTGGTATTTCTCATTCACATTCAGCGGTTGTTTATAAGCTTGAAAAATTCGAGCAGTCGTCCTCCGTGTAAACGTAGTGTGAAGCAGAACTCAACACCGTGCTTCCTCTCTTCACACGGTTCAGTACCCGTCGCAAGAGAGAGAGAGAGCCTGAAACTGAGAACAACTCTCCCACCGTCGCAGCGCTTCACTGAAGTCTGTTTGCTGGGCGCGCACCCGAAGAATGGCAAAGACAACAGAGACACACACACGGGGAAACCAAGGGAAAGAGCGAAAACGAACCAAAGAGGAAATTTATGAAAGAAGTAATGAGCGGTGAAGCGGAGCAAAGCAAAACCAAGAGAAAGAGACGAAACCAATCGGTGGCCCACTTGGTCGCGTTCGCTCGCAGCAGGACTTCAGTTCTATTCGAACGGTCTCCGGGAGCGGCACGCAGCTTTTTTGTTCCGAGGTTCGGGTCCGGGTCTTTGGCGTTGAAAACGACTTCGTCGACGGTAAAAGGGGAGCCGAGTTGTGTGTATGTGCGCTGAAGAAGAAGCGGCAGCAGCGTTTGTGTGCAGAAGAGTTCGGGGCTTGAACACATATACGGGGCAAGGAAATTATGAGTTGAAGCTGAATAATAATCAGGAGGAGTAGCGAAGAACGTCGCGACATGCGTTGCGGTGTATTGTGATGAAAAGAAGCTGCGGGGTTCGGTGCAAGTGAGAGTTTGGAGAACACAGAAAAAAGGTTGGAGTTTGCTGGGAAGAGGAGCTGGGCATGATCGAGTGAAGCCGAAGAATTAAGAATTGAAGCACGAGTGCGCACGTAACATGAGATAGAAGAGGAGAGGAGCCAGGCAGTGTGTTCGAGTGTGTAGTGTGTAAACAAATTTAATGCATCAGTGATATCGGCACAAGTTCCTAACCATCAAGCATTCGAGTAACGAACGAAAGCACGTCATCTTGCATCATGTCACCATCGAAGAGCAGCTTCCTGTCGGCGGCAGTGGTGTTGCTGGTCGTAGCGCTAGCCCATGGAGCTCGCCGTCCCCAGCTGAACGCGGAGCTGGGAACAAGTGGCGGCAACGATAGAATGTCAACAACCGATCCGGGTCCGCCCCACCGGTTCCACGCAATCTTCCATGCCGCCGCGGCGTCCGCGACGGCCGTCGACTTCAAGTCTTCGCCGGCCGTCGTGGAGACGATGATGGCGGCCGGTAGTCGGGACCGCGTTGACAACAGAGACAACAACAACGGCAGCAAGAACCGTTCAACCAGTAGTACTAGGCAGTGTCGCGAAGGTTGCCTGGAAAAGGTAATTATAATCTCATCAACTAGAGAGATCTACAAAAAAGTACGCGAGATGATCCGGGGAAGGTCATCGATCATCGTGAGCGCACACGTGTGAGCAACGAAAAACCAACTCTTGAACGGTAGTTAGGTTCAGGCAGCGGTCATTAGCCGTGAGATACTGACCTCGCTGGGCAGTATCGCGCCAAACGCTCTTGGAGAGCATCCAGCAAAAAAAAAAAATCCTGGACGCACTCCAAGCTTGCTACGATTTGGTCAGAATGAAAAATGAGAGCCACCTTCGCTGTGGTGCGTCAGGTAGAGAGGAACCCGAAACAAAAATTGGGTTGGGAGCTGTTTCGAGAAAACCTAGTGAAACGCAATCTGCTTGACAGATGATTTATACCAATGTGAGAGTTCTTCTTGTTGGTGGAACCGCGGGAAAGGTTTTCAGACAGCCAGACAGGGAACAAGTGGCGGAGGGTTTCGAGGGGTACCGAAAACATGATTTTGCTATTTTTTTCTCTCGGTGTATTTTGTGATGGTAATCCGTGAAACCCGATTTCTCGATGTGGCGCGGCTGCTGCCGCTCGAGATATCAGAAACAAGAAGGGCCATCGGAGATAAACAGCTTCGAGTATAGAGTAGCGAGAATGACGGCGAGGTGGCCTAGGCAGGAACAATGGACGGGCTAGAGTCTGATGATCGGGGTTTGAAGGAGAAGATTGTTCTTGAGGACAAACTCTCTCAGATGAGACGATAAGTGGAGTGAGGACCTTTTGTGCACGGGGTTTTTGGGATGAGCAAAAAAGGGACATTTTTGGTGCGTTGTTGAGTTGCAATACAGAGATCACCGGTGATATTTGCGTAACTTGGTGCGTACGCAGGGAGGATTAGGAAGATTTAAGCTGGAGATTGTGTTATGTGACACTTTTTGTTGTCGGTCTGAGTTTGAGAAGTGAGCAGCAGACATTTTCAAAGGTGCAACGTGTTCAAAATTTCGTGTGAATTCGTTTTAGTGAATAGGAATCAAAAACTGCTTTTGAATTTAAAATTTCGTAAATTTCTGTAGCTTTCCAAATCTGTAGAAAAAAATGATAAAATTTACGAAAATTATTCTACAAGAGGAACATCAATTCTTCAAAAAAATCATCATTTTATAACTTGTTGCATGAATTACTGTTATTGTGTTTTTTTGTTCAAGTACATCATGTATGTTTCAAAAGTTTGTGTTAAATTTTTCCTTTCGTATCAAATTCTTTAACACAATTTCAGAATTCAAAATTGCATAGTAATTTCATGTGTCAAAACAATATAAAAATCAACTATTTTATTTTTCCTGTCGTTCTATAGTGACTCAATGAAATTATCATCACCATAATTTAAAGAGTTTAAAATTTTCATTAGAGCATTTGTTTGGGTTTGTACGAGTTCAACTCGTACTGAAAAGCCATCATTTTGTCATATACTGTTATTGTTCAGTTTTTATTGTTCAAATAGAAAATATATTTACAAAACTGTCATTATTTTGTTATTTTTTGAGATTTTGATTTTTTCCTAATATTTGAATCCACCAAAAATCTGATATAGTTTTCAAAGTTAAAGGCTTATCTTTCCGCTACAAAAACAAAAAAAAACTGTTTTTTATGGTTCGATCAGAGTAATAAAAAAGTATATATTTTTTTTAAAATTGCGTAGTTTAATTTCAATTATTTGAACCATTTATGATCCAACCTCATGAACTATGAGATCGCAAAAAAATATATTTTTTAACAAATTCTGAAGCATTAAAAAATATTATAAAGTAGATCTCTGAATTTTGATAGAAATTTTCGGGAAATTGATTAAGAAGAAAAAAATATTTTAAAAAATCTAAAAAGTGGTTAAAAAATTATATAAAAAACAAAAACTAAACAAATTGAATGCATATAAAAATACTAAAGCTGAATGAAAAATGAAAATGAGATGTTGAAAAATTCGTAGAACAAAAGTTTCTCAAATGACTTCCTAAACACGGAAAAATACCAATTTTCGGAAAAAATGGCCATTCAAAAAATATTCTGACACATAAAAAATTATGTTTTTTTAACAAAAAAAAAATTAAGTAGCCTTTTCTTACTCACAGATTTTTTTCGTTTATTATTGAGACTTTATACTAAAAAATAAATAATAATAACAATAAATAATATCATAAAGAAGATCTTTAATTTTTTTTAGATTTTTTTGGAAAATATACTTCGAAAAAACAAAAAACAAAAAAAAATGGCTGGGAATTATATAAAAAAATCAAAGACTAAAAAAAAGTTAAAAGCATACAAAAATACTTAAAGTGAATGAAAACGAATCATGGCATGTTAATTTATTCGAGGTACAAAAGTTGCTCAAAATGACTTCCTTACACGGAAACAGTACAAATTTTCGAAAAAAATGGTCCAAAAATATTCTGTCTCTGATATTTTTTAATAAAAAAAACTCTAATAAACCTTTTTTTTACTCCCAGATTTGTGTTAACTTATTTAAATGTTTTTGTGTTTTTCAAGCTTTTCATGTGGAAATCTGTTTTGGTTATGTAAGAAATTTCATTACAGATTTGTATTTTGAAAAAAATAATATTTTTTTGTGTTTTATTCTTGCATATAAAACAACATAAAATATGAAGGAGATAAATATTTCTATGTAGAAATAGATTTAAATTACCAGCCCATAAATGGATAGTTGTCCAATATGAAATTTCATCATTTTTGACTTGTTGCAACCAGAACTCTTCTTTTATCACAAGTTTTGTTAAAGACTGATTGGACCTACTATTATATTAATTTAAGTATTAAATTTTGACATAATCAAGCTAAGCCGTCTCATGTGAACCAAATATCCCCAAAATTTGTCCCACTTGATACAATTTTTGAAAAAAAAAAAAAATATCTTGTTTTAAAAATTTGCTTAAAACAGGGAATAAGACAATGCAAGTTTCTCTTGAAGAAACTTACTTGTTAGCAAACTTGTCAGAGTCCAAAACACAAATGTACATGGAGAAAAAAGATTTCCCTAAAATCGTGAACAATCCTTCATGAAATCGGAAACAGCGAACAAAGTGTTCAAATTTTAGGTACGTTTTTGAGAAACTTTCCATGAAACGCATTGTTCTTGGTTTCCAATTTCATGAACCCATTTTCTCGATTTTGCGAACGCTTTTTTCTTCGTGTAGACCAACTGTCTAAATGTATGATTTTAATACTTTGACCTAAAAAGATCACAGCAAAGATCATGCATAAAATTGACAATCAACTAGAAAATTGTCATATCTTTTCACCAGCCATGTCCCCGAAACGGATTAGAAAAATGCTATTTCTTCTTCAAAGAGATAATGCTCTTCCGACTAATCCTTCTGCGACCTTCCTTGCATTATTCTATTTTTACCTGACAATTTAAGCCATTCGCCGCAGCCATTCGCTGTCAAAGTGGCAGAAAATTAATTCATGTTGTCCGCCCATTCCTCCTCTCAATCCCAGCAAAGAAGAAAAGAAATCAGTAAAACCTTTGCAAATTTAAATAATAAAATCAATCATTCGCAGTCAATAACAGCGCTGACCAGGTGCACACTCTGCACTGTGTCCAACCCCCGTCAATACACTAATTTCACGCCGAATGACAGTGGTAAAAGCGGGACCTTCCCGCAGGGAAACCGTTCCGTCCAGATTAAATTAGTTCCACCCGAGCGTCACCGCGTGTGCGCCAAATGCAGACCCAACCGGTCAGCGTGCAAGCGCGGGTGCATCGACGTCTTGACAGCTCTGACATTTTCGCTCTCTTCTTTGCTCGTCACGGATTCCACCGAGGTTAGCTGGTGCACTCCGGCCGGATGCTGCCCGGACTGATGGGCATAAATCATTTTTATTAACCTCAGACCAACGTGACTCGCATAATTTCAATTTCTTCCCGCAGTGAGGGGCAGTTTTCTTGTTCTGCAATGTCACCGACGACGCGTCCCGGGACCGTTGACCAGCACGACACGGCACTTGGTTGGCGTAGTTCAGCGTTGACGCAATCGTCATATTTGGAACTCCTCCGACAACGCTGTTTTTACCCCATAAGAAATCGGTGACGTTTCGCCTGTCGGCCCGACACCGCCCAACATCGAGCGTTTGCGTCGCGAGAGCAAACGCTCGGCGGAGATGATCCTGCTGACAACAATGACGCTGCCGCTGCCGCGGCAACTGATTGTAATTTATCTCAATATTTTGCATCCTTATTAGTGCAATGATACGTCTGATTGAGCGAAATTTGCTCGCTGTTCAGGGCATTCAACGTGGTGTGATGATAAAAGGGTGGACGGGGGTCATGTGGGGTTGAGCGAGCGTGATAGTTTCGATTAGTTTCTGTGTTTGTGTTTCTAAAATTAATTTTCCTCCGATTGTGTGTTGTGGTTGTGTGAGTGTGTGACAAAACGCAAAACGTTTTGCATCACGTACGGCACGCCAGCTGGTCTGGTTGGGAAATTGGAATATGTATTACCATCACCGCACAGGAACGCCTTTCCGTTTGGAACCAGGTTGAACCGGGGGGGTTATTCGATGGCTGGAAGGTGCAACGTGCGGACGCCATTTTGGAAGCACTGTGAAAAGTTTTACCAGCAGATTCGTTGGAAAAAGATTATGATGTTCTGTCTCACTTCTTGGTCATCTTCAGGATTGCAGTTAGCTGTCAAAATGAATCGTTGTTAAACACAGGGAGCGTCAACACAAAGTGACAGCTCTTTGTTTACATCCCGAACTCATTGCGTCTTTTCCCACCGTGCCTTTGGCACGTGTCTTCTCACCACCGTAGCTGATCGATACCACCATGCATGGTGGTTCGCGGTGAATGTACAAGGCTAGAACATTCCGGATTGAGTTTGACTCGAGGCGACCCGTGTGTGTGCCATTTGCATCCGTGGTAGGTGATTGAGTGAGCAGCGTTTCGCTCAACCACTGGCTCTTAAGCCGCCCTTAAGCGTTAGCTTCTTGTGCAAGTGTCTTGACAGCTTTCAATATCTTAAACGTAATAGAGTCAGCCACCCTATGTCGGGTCTCAAAACTTTCTCCAAACTCTGCCATAACTCATGGCTTCTTCTGTGGTTATTCGAGCATCAGCTGGTGCTGCCACCTACATCGTCGTCGCCTGCCGATACGTGTACGCTTTCAATTACTCCAATTAATTAGTGGCCAACATGGCTGTTCGAATTTGTCCGCTTCGATCGGTACAAATGGAGCAGTAGAAGCCACACAGCATCTGATCTGATAGTTGCAATTGTGGTTTACGTCCTCCTCCACCTCACCGGGGTCTGACAAATTGTGTGTTCGGTTTCAATCTATCTCGTACTTGGACTTGGATGAGACACGGAAGGGTTGATGGTTGGGCCGACCACGGCAGTCAGTAGAACTTGGATAATTACAAGCTGTGCGGTGTGGACTCTTTCTCGGTAATTGGAAACGTGTTGAAAGTGACAGGCTGGTGGTCATTCCGGCGGTTACAGGACCAATTACGAACTTTTAACGACAAACGTCAAGTTTGGTTGGAACACCCGCCTCGAAGCGGCGCCACCATCGTTCAAGGGAAATTATGATTGCGTCCATTAATCACCGATTCCAGCCACGTTCCCAACCCAGTCTGCTCTATTTCGAATAGATTCGCATGATTGACAGCCTCCGCTTGAACCAAGAAGACGCATCGCTTTAATTCGGCTACTTATGCGGCCACGGGGCGTGGCCGACTTGGCATTCTGGGCACGTCCAAGTTTCCCCCTTTTTCACTTCGGGATTTGCTACCTGAGTCGGATTGATAGTTTCCAGAACGGGAGCATCTTCCACAATGATGATGATTCATCTGCGGGCTAGAATTTTGGCCCGCGGGCCGTCAAATCTCGTGACCAGGAGGACAGACAGGCCAAAATCAATCAATCCTGGCGGGGTCTTTTCCTTTTTTAATTCGTTTCGGATGCTGACGACTTTTTGAGCGTGGGCTGGTCCACATGCACGGTACGTGCATGGAATGGACAATCCGGAGGAAATCCGCAAAAAAAGTTGGCTTTGCATGTGGATTTGGCTGCGAACGTGATTACGGAGACAGTCAAAACCATAACTGGGAGTTTTCTTTTAAAGTTCTATTCCAATGACAGTAGAAATTCGGCTGAAAAAGTCCAGAAAACCGGATTTGTGCAACTTAATTGAGTTGTAAACAACCACTTCTGACAGATGCTTGGCACCGACGCTGCTGTGGTGAATTTCCATATTGACCGCTGGCAAACGGCTTTTGTTTATTGCGGGCGATTCGATTTTTACGTTGATTTTTTTTTAAATACGAAAATGGTCAGAAATGCAGCATGAATCTTTCTTTTCGGGTTCTATTCCTCAAAGGGGATTTTTTCACGACTCCGACTTCCACTTCTTACAATTTTTGCGGTTCTTACTCTGGCTTTTGAAGATTTGGCGACTCCAATTCTGACTCCAGCTCTCTAAAAAAACTCCACTCTACCGACATTGACTCCATTCACAACTCTTCAGTTCTGATTCCAACCAAAAACAGCAGGAACCTGGCTGCAAAATGTCTGGAAGGTTGTATTTCTTTAATTTAAATGAAATTTATTGCAAAAAAAAACAATTTTGACAACTACTAGCTGTCGCAAAGTGGTGAATTTCCATACTCACCACAGCTGTCAAACGGCCTTTGTTCATTGCGGACGATTCGACTTTTACGTTTGGTTTATTCAGACATTGCAGCTTCCAACTTTCTTTTTATATTCTATTCCTCCCAGGGATGCCGAGTCAGGCTAGTTTTTCACGGCTCCGATTCCGGTTTCTGAAAATTTTAGTGATTCTTATTCTAGCATCTGATGGTTAAGCTATTCGACGCAACTCTATCGATTTCGATTCCAAAATCAACTCACACAACTAAGAGGTCAAAAACTAGCCAACTCCAACTCTACAATCTGATCTGATTTCAACCAATGACAGTAGAAATCCCGCTGCAAAAATTATCCAAACTAAAACCAAAATTATGCAAGTGATTTTACTTGTAAACAACAACATTTGACAGCTGCTTGATAGTGAAAATGTTCGGAAAGTCGTATTTAACTGAAAATAATTCAAATTCAAACAAATACTTTGACAGCTGCTTAATACGTAGCTGCTATTGTATTTTGCAAGCAGAACATATACAAACTTTTCGACACCCTCAGCAAACGTCAAATCAATACAAATTGCTGCTGGATCTTTTTCCGGATCCCTCCCGGAAAAGATCCGGCAGCAGTTTTGTATTGATTTGACGATTGCTGAGGCTACCAAAAAAGGTAAACAAATCACTTCGTGCCACAGCTGTCAAATGGCTCAACGTCGTTTTTGTTTATCGTTGGAAGTCATACCAACTTTAAATAAAGTTTTCCACCAAACTCTTTTTAAGTAAAACTTTTGTTCTAGTCTACCAAGGGCTCTGACCTTGACTTCTTAAAATGTTAGCAATATGACTCCGTATTTTGAGATTTCTCCAAAAAGTTCAGTCTTGCTTCCAACTAAGATAGCAAGAATCCGGCTTCAAAGTGTCCGGAATGTCGTATTTCTTTATTTCTAATTTAGTAAAACTGAACTTAATTCAAATGTAAGCAACAATTTTTGACAGCTTCTCTCAACACAGCTGCCGCAAGGTGGTGAATTTCCTTACTCACCACAGCTGTCAAATGGTCGCTTTTGTTTATCAGCGGGTATCAACAAACTTGAATAGAGTCTTCCACCAAACTCTTTTAAAGCCAACAACTAACCAATTCTTCTCCTTTTTTCCTCCTTCCAGCGCTCCATCAAGGACATCCTGTGCACGAACCAGCGGGAATGCGCAATGGTAAGTCATACCTCCGTGACTCTAACCCGCAAACCTCCGAAATGACCAACCGACCAAGAGGGAGCGGGAACCGACATTTGTCGTTTACAGCATCCGTCCAACGCATCGTCTGGTGGTCCCACTTTAATTGAAACTATTCCCGAGGACCGTCGAGTCGGGTTGTGGGTGGCTATCCGACACTACCGCCTCCTAGTGGCGATCATTGAAAGTGATAAGTGACCATTTTCCGGGGGTCGGACTCCAAGTCGGGAAAGTGTAAAACGAGACCGGAAATTGGTGTGTTTTTACAATGTTCCTTCTGGGGGAAACGCCGAGGTTCCGAGTTCAAAAAGCGGGAAGCAATTAAATGTGTTAGTTTTCCTTCCGGACGACCCGTTCACTAGACTTGGGGTCGGGGCCGCGGCGCGACGAGATGACAATTAGACAATGTTTTCCTCGTTCGTCGCCGCGCGCCCCTCTTGTCTGGTTGATGAACCAGGGATGGGGCTGCGCCCCGGGGCCCCTTCGTACGTTGGCTCCGATGGTGACACGCACCGACGGAGTCGGAGCCGTCGTGGGACCCGTTTCGGTTCATTTAACCCGTATAGGCCTGGGTGAAATTGGAATCACTAAAATGGCCATAACTCAGCGAAAACTCAACCAATTTGCATACTTCTTTATTAGTTGGACTCGTTAGAATGTCTATTTTCCGAAAATGACCCGCAGAACCCGGAAATGTTCCGGTGGCCGGAGATATTCCGGTGGGTCACTGGGTCAAACAGGGTCAAAATGGCCATTTTGGGTCCCGCACTATTTTGTTGATAGAAATCTTGGAAAAAAACACATTTTTTCATGTTACGATCTTTGTTCTACCAACAGACAATACTGACCAATGATTTTGCACCTCCGGGGATGTTCCGGATTGAACGGGCAGGTTCCCTACCCGGGGAACCGGTCAAGGGACGGTCAGAAATAAAACTATTTCTATCATGGCAATATGGGTGTCAAAGTTCATCATTTTCAAAATCAAGCTCATCTTTGATCCCCAAAACCACTTTTGGACCGATCTGGCCACTTTGGGACCGGTTCCCGGTACTCCAGTGAAATCCGGAATAAGGCAAATTACGGGAATATTTCTGAACAATTTTGACTGGGCAATATGGGAGTCAAAGTTCATCATTTTCAAAACAAAGCTCATCAATGATCCCCAGAACCACTTTTGGATCGATCTGGCCACTTTGGGACCGGTTCCCGGTACTCGGTGGAACCCGGAATATGGCAAATTAGGGATTATTTCTGTATAATTTTGACTGGGCAATATGGGTGTCAAAGTTCATCATTTTCAAAACAAAGCTCATCCATGATCACCAAAACCACTTTTGGACCGATCTGGCCACTTCGTGACCGGTTCCCGGTACTCCGGTGGAACTCGGAATATGGCAAATTACGGGATTATTTCTGTATAATTTTTGGCATGGCAATATGGATGTCAAAGTTCATTATTTTCAAAATCAAGCTCATCTATGATCCCCAAAACCACTTTTGGATCGATCTGGCCACTTTGGGACCGGTTCCCGGTACTCCAGTGAAATCCGGAATATGGCAAATTACGGGATTATTTCTGAACAATTTTTGACTGGGCAATATGGGTGTCAAAGTTCATCATTTTCAAAATTAAGCTCGTCCATGATCCCCAGAACCACTTTTGGATCGATCTGGCCACTTTGGGACCGGTTCCCGGTACTCCGGTGGAACCCGGATTATGGAAAATTACGGGATTATTCCTGAATAATTTTTGACAGGGCAATATGGATGTCAATGTTCATCATTTTCATAATTTAGCTCATTTATGATCCCCAAAACCACTTTTGGACCGATCTGGCCACTTTGGGACCGGTTCCCGGTACTCCGGTGGAACCCGAAATATGGCAAATTACGGGATTATTCCTGAATAATTTTGACAGGGCAATATGGAAGCCAAAGTTCATCATTTTCAAAACAAAGCTCATTTATGATCCCCAAAACCACTTTTAGACCGATCTGGCCACTTTGGGACCGGTTCCCGGTACCCAGTGAAATCGGAATATGGCAAATTACGGGATTATTTCTGAATAATTTTGACAGGGCAATATGGATGTCAAAGTTCATCATTTTCAAAATCAAGCTCATTTATGATCCCCAAAACCATTTTGATCGATTGGCCACTTTGGGACCGGTTCCCGGTACTCCAGTGAAATCGGAATATGGCAAATTACGGGATTATTCCTGAATAATTTTTGACAGGGCAATATGGATGTCAAAGTTCATCATTTTCAAAATCAAGCTCATTTATGATCCCAAAACCACTTTTGAAACGATCTGGCCACTTTGGGACCGGTTCCCGGTACTCCGGTGGAACTCGGAATATGGCAAATTACGGGATTATTCCTGAATAATTTTTGACAGGGCAATATGGATGTCAATGTTCATCATTTTCAAAATCAAGCTCATTTATGATCCCCAAAACCACTTTTGGACCGATCTGGCCACTTTGGGACCGGTTCCCGGTACTCCGGTGGAACTCGGAATATGGCAAATTACGGGATTATTCCTGAATAATTTTGTCAGGGCAATATGGATGTCAATGTTCATCATTTTCATAATTTAGCTCATCTATGATCCCCAAAACCACTTTTGGACCGATCTGGCCACTTTGGGTCCGGTTCCCGGTACTCCAGGGAACTCGGAATATGGCAAATTACGGATTATTTCTGAATATTTTGACAGGGCAATATGGATGTCAAAGTTCATCATTTGTCATTTATGATCCAAAAACCACTTTTGACCGATCTGGCCACATTGGGACCGGTTCCCGGTACTCCGGTGGATCTGAATATGGCAAATTACGGATTATTTCTGAATAATTTTGACAGGGCAATATGGATGTCAAAGTACATCATTTTCAAATCAAGCTCATCTATGATCCCAAAACCACTTTTGACCGATCTGGCCACTTTGGGACCGGTTCCCGGTACTCCGGAACAAGGCAAATTATGGGATTATTTCTGAACAATTTTGACTGGGCAATATGGAAGTCAAAGTTCATCATTTTCAAAACAAAGCTCATCCATGATCACAAAACCACTTTTAGACCGATCTGGCCACTTTGGGACCGGTTCCCGGTACTCCATCCAGTGAAATGGAATATGGCAAATTACGGATGATTTCTGAATATTTTTGTCTGGGCAATATGGATGTCAAAGTTCATCATTTCATGATCTCATTTTGGACCGATCTGGCCACTTTGGGACCGGTGGTACCGGTGGAAATAAGGCAAATTACGGGATAATTTATGGCATGGCAATATGGATGTCAAAGTTCATCATTATTCAGAAATAATCCCTAATTTGCCATATTCCGGGAGTACCGGCCTCAAAGTGGCCAGATCGGTCCAAAAGTGGTTTTGGGGATCATAGATGAGCTAAATTATGAAAATAATGAACATTGACATCCATATTGCCCTGTCAAAAATTATTCAGGAATAATCCCGTAATTTTCCATATTCCGAGTTCCACCGGAGTACCGGGAACCGGTCCCAAAGTGGCCAGATCGGTCCAAAAGTGGTTTTGGGGATCATAAATGAGCTTGATTTTGAAAATGATGAACTTTGACATCCATATTGCCCTGTCAAAAATTATTCAGAAATAATCCCGTAATTTGCCATATTCCGAGATCCACCGGAGTACCGGGAACCGGTCCCAATGTGGCCAGATCGATCCAAAAGTGGTTTTGGAAATTATGTATGAGCTTGGTTTTGAAAATTATCAACTTTGACATCCATATTGCCCTGTCAAAATTATTCAGGAATAATCCCGTAATTTGCCATATTCCGAGTTCCACCGGAGTACCGGGAACCGGTCCCAAAGTGGCCAGATCGGTCAAAAAGTGGTTTTGGGGATCATAAATGAGCTTGATTTTGAAAATGATGAACATTGACATCCATATTGCCCTGTCAAAAATTATTCAGGAATAATCCCGTAATTTGCCATATTCCGAGTTCCACCGAGTACCGGGAACCGGTCCCAAAGTGGCCAGATCGGTCCAAAAGTGGTTTTGGGATCATAAATGAGCTTGATTTTGAAAATGATGAACATTGACATCCATATATCCCTGTCAAAAATTATTCAGGAATAATCCCGTAATTTGCCATATTCCGAGTTCCACCGAGTACCGGGAACCGGTCCCAAAGTGGCCAGATCGATCCAAAAGTGGTTCTGGGGATCATGGATGAGCTAAATTTTGAAAATGATGAACTTTGACACCCATATTGCCCAGTCAAAAATTGTTCAGAAATAATCCCGTAATTTGCCATATTCCGATTTCACTGGAGTACCGGGAACCGGTCCCAAAGTGGCCAGATCGGTCCAAAAGTGGTTTTGGGGATCATAGATGAGCCTGATTTTGAAAATGATGAACTTTGACATCCATATTGCCATGCCAAAAATGATACAGAAATAATCCCGTAATTTGCCATATTCCGAGTTCCACCGGAGTACCGGGAACCGGTCCTGAAGTGGCCAGATCGGTCCAAAAGTGGTTTTGGTGATCATGGATGAGCTTTGTTTTGAAAATGATGAACTTTGACACCCATATTGCCCAGTCAAAAATTATACAGAAATAATCCCGTAATTTGCCATATTCAGGGTTCCACCGGAGTACCGGGAACCGGTCCCAAAGTGGCCAGATCGATCCAAAAGTGGTTCTGGGGATCATGGATGAGCTTTGTTTTGAAAATGATGAACTTTGACTCCCATATTGCCCAGTCAAAAATTGTTCAGAAATATTCCCGTAATTTGCCTTATTCCGGATTTCACTGGAGTACCGGGAACCGGTCCCAAAGTGGCCAGATCGGTCCAAAAGTGGTTTTGGGGATCAAAGATGAGCTTGATTTTGAAAATGATGAACTTTGACACCCATATTGCCATGATAGAAATAGTTTTATTTCTGACCGTCCCTTGACCGGTTCCCCCCGGGGTAGGGAACCTGCCCGCTCAATCCGGAACATCCCCGGTGGTGCAAAATCATTGGTCAGTATTGTCTGTTGGCAGAACAAAGATCGTAACATGAAAAAATGTGTTTTTTCCAAGATTTCTATCAACAAAATAGTGCGGGACCCAAAAATGGCCATTTTTGACCCTGTTTGACCCAGTGACCCACCGGAATATCTCCGGCCACCGGAACATTTCCGGGTTCTGCGGGTCATTTTCGGAAAATAGACATTCTAACGAGTCCAACTAATAAAGAAGTATGTAAATTGGTTGAGTTTTCGCTGAGTTATGGCCATTTTAGTGATTCCAATTTCACCCAGGCCTATACGGGTTAACTTTTATATTACGAGCTTGTTTTTCGGGGCCCTCCTGTTCGGTTGACAGGGGCTTTCTACAATCTTAGTGGATTGTAAAAGGGGGCGTTGTGCGCCGGAGTGACGGCCGGGCACATCGGGAGAGTGTAGTTTTGGGTTGTAATAAATTCGATTAATAGTTTCTGGAAGGAAAACGGAACGTAATGTTGGTGGTTGTGTTATTTTTGAGGGAAGTCGCTCAAGTGAGACGAAGTGTTAGGGGCTTGGTTCTTCAAATTGAAAAAGAAAGAGTAATTGAATTGACGTGGTATCAAATTAATAACAATGATGCGGCGCGTCTACGCACTATTGGCGCTGCGATCGCTTGGGAGAGCAGTTTGACAGTTGGGGGCGTTACGCCCCTTTTGTCGTATCTTGTTAATTTATTGGAGTAAAACTTCCAGTAAAATCGTCTTATCAAAACATTTGTACCCTTTTGCCCGGATAACATTCCGGGCACGTTGACCACGTCGAAGTTATCGCTCCGTCCCACCAGAGTACAAACCTGTGCACCTGTGCACACACTTTCTTGGGTTATCTCGAAAACATCGTTCTAATTTATGGCGCGCCAGTGGTTTAAGGGGTCTCTGCAGGAGCCAAAACTCTTCTTCCGTGGACCAGCGCAGACTCGCGGGGAGGGGTGAAACTGGATTTTCGTTTTAGGTTTTTTCGTTGGTAGCTAATAAACAAATCTTGGACGCCGGCGAACGACCGCGCGTGAAGGAGGGTTTGATAATTTATTAGGAGGAGGGCGCATTCGGAGGATTCTTAAAACAAACGGGGCGCGGTTGAAAGGGGCGCGCGGGACGCTACCAGGTCGATGTCATAAAAATAAATGAGGTTGAAAACGAGAGCGAAGGGACGGGAATACACAAAAAATAAATACCCGCCAGATAAGGGAATGCCTTCTTGGGAAGGCGCAGTCTAGCCGGGTCTAGTCGTTGGTCATTTCGGAGAAATTCCCTCGTCCCTTTTATTTTGGGCGACCCTTCTTTCGTCAGAAGTTCTCTAACCGGTCCTTCGTTCTAGAGTGCTGGGACGTGTGCAACCGTAACCACCAGATCCGCAAGGAGAACGAGCTGACGCACCGCCTGCTGCTCAGCCTGAGCCGCATGATCCGGAACGAATCGGTCGTGACGGCCGACATCGAGTGGACCACACCGGAGGAGCTGCTGGAGCACCAGCCGCATCCGCAGGCCGTAGTGCCGTCGCCACTCGCCGCGAGTGAAAACGTCGAGCGGTTGTCACGGATCGCGCGGGATGGCGCCGCCAACTCGAGTGCCGTGTCCCGGATAATCCAGGCGTTGAGCCAATCGACGGCGTCGCTGCAGGAGCTGAAGTCGACGAGCGGAAGCTCGGAGCAGCAGCAAAGCTTCCACCAGTGTCTGGTGTCGTGGGAGATCTCCGGCGGAGGTTTGACCGGGAATCTGCTTACCGAAACGGCCAAGGTTGAGCTGTCGCTGTGGCCAAACACCAAGTATCATGTGCACGTGACGTGTCGGAATAAGGTTGGTACCATTTTTTATCTCTTTTAACGTGTGGCTTTGGATAATTCAAATTGCTCTCTGTGTTATCCAAAATTAGAAGAACTCTCGAATTTAATTATCCTTAACGTTATCCATGAACTATCCTGATTGGCTAACTTCTGAGTTCTTTGTCTTCCGAAAACCGGAGGAAACCTCTTTTATCCGATTGCAATTGGTGTATGTGCAGAAACGGGCAAAACTTCGTGCAAAACGCTTCATACTGAACAAAAAACTTTAAAAAATACCCACAACAGGTTACAAAACAAATTATTACAAGAAAAAAAGTCACGCTTGTGCTTGAACCACCTCCTTTTTTATGCAAGCAAAGAAGGATCATTCGAAAATCGCGTTACGCGTTCTCTCTTTTCACCACCCAGATCTGAAGTTTCGATTATCCAAAGATTCATCTCCTTTAGGCATTTTTTTGAAATTTGCAAAAAATGGCCTGAGGGGGCGCTTTATCTTTTTCATGAAGGCGCAGCACAAATCGGCAACTTGGCAAATTTGCAAAATGCAATGTTTCTCTTGGGCCCTGCTGAGGGCGCCAAATTGTTTAAGGAGGGCGACATTTTTTGTAAAGAACTTGTTAGTCGACGACTAACCTCGACTAACCTACAGCTCAGCCCTGGATTCAATAATTGAAATTTTTCCGAGGCCTTCGGATAATCGAGTCAGGACTGTATAAAATCTGGTTTTCATGCTAACTATTATTTGACAGCCGGAAATCCCGCTTTACCTTATCTAATATGTATGCCTTGGTGGTGAATTCAAAATTTGCTGTGGTGAGTTTCTATCCGTATAGAGTTATCTAAGCCCGATCTCACGCACACTAGCACGCCATTTGTTTTGCTGGAGGGTACAAAATTTAACCTCAATCTTTTTCGTGTACGTACACGCAATACATGCGCACGTAAATAACTCTAGAAATTGGCAAGATATTTATGTTTAGTTATTGATTTGTGGTTAAGTTTGCTGTTTTTTAAAAGAAATAAGCAGCTGCTATTCTGTGGATGAGCCACATAATTCTAGATTTTAATAAGGTTTGATAAACAAATGTAAACATTCAATGTGTATCCCCCTCACACCGTATGTCAATTTCCAGTGGAGAAAGCGGAATACGCTCATTGTTTACATTTGAAAGACAAATCATATCAGGAGTTTTTTTTAGATAGATCCAATAAACCAAATTTCCAGTTCTTGCTTTTTGAAACCGCCTTGAGTCAGGGGTATTAAAAAACACCCAAAAAGCAAAAACTGAAAATTTGGTTTATTGGATCTATCTAAAAAAACTCTCGATATTGATAATCGTTATCTGCAAAACAATCTGGGTTTTCCAACGAGTTGGTTGATTTTTTTTGGTTGATAGCGATTATCCGAATAACATTTTCAGGATGCGCTGTCAATTCAATGATAATATTTATTTAAGATAAATTTCCGTTAGTAACCCGGATAAAAATTGAAGGATTATCCGGATTGACAACATGTAAAATTGTCATAATGAATTAAAAGTTATCTGTTAGACTATTGGTTGATGGTTGATTTTTAAAAGATTGTTTTTGCGTATTTTCATTAAATCTCATGGATCAAGACTATCCAGAATCAAGGTAGCATGATAAGCTTTTATCCAAGAAGCAATATCCGGAGTGATTATCCATATATTTATTTATATTTAAATTGTCTACATTAAGCTTGGCTAAGAGTGTTCAAGCTAGCCAGATTGACATCAGATTGACAGAATAAATGTCTTAACATTCAATTAATTTAGTCTCCTTTCTAGAATTGCAAATGCAATCCTGGATTGAAAGGTTGGATAATTTTCAAGTCTCCATACCTCAATTTCTGAAGTTGGATAATCCGAATCACACTTGGATAATTTAATCAGAAAGAATGATCAGGTTCAGTTCAGAATCCGGATCCTTTACCGATGGTAGTTTCAGTTATCCGTTGCTTTTATCATACCAGGTTCGATTATCCGTATCTATTCGGATAATCGAATCTTCAACAATATTCATACTGGGGCTTTCAGAGCCTAATGATGACAGCTCATATGATTCAAAATGGTCTGGAAATGAGTAATCCAAGATGGCGGCCAAAACGTCGCTGGTAGTATTTTGGACTTTGGAAAATCGGATCACTGACAAGTTATTTTCAGGGATTTGACACTAGAGATCCTAAATAAGGAGACTGGTCGAAGTGAATTTGACGTACCCAAACAGACACGAGTTTGACGTATCCAAACGAGCATTTGCCTTTACGCTTAGCAAAACTTATCAGTGTTGCCAAGCTCAAAACATACGTTGCCAGATCGATTAAGCCAGCTTAGACCAGTCTCCCTATTTAGGGTCTCTATTTGACACTCATGCAGTTTCCTGAAGTCCCCGCCAGAGGCGCTGTCAATATTGTTTACGTATTATTTTTGAAATGGTCGTATGAAATAAATACATAAATTTTGTTCACACAATTATTTTTTTTACTGGTTTTTTTACTTTAAGCAAATATTTGCGACATTTATTACCTAATTTTTCCATATTTAATTAGGTCAATGAAACAAAGTTCTACTTGACGATACAATACAACCAAACTCACTAAATTTAAATAAAAATCTTAATAGCTTAAATTACCTTGAAATAAAATTCCTGACCGTTGATTTAAAATGAATTGAATACTAATAAAATTTCAGTAAAAAAAGCTTTAAACTAGCTGTCACTGAACACCACAGTGCTGATATGCCAAAATTAGGTGCTTGACTGAATTAAATTCTGTTCCCGTAGTTGTCCCCTGAGATTAAATTTAAAAAAGAAAAAAAGGTTAAAAAAGTTTTTATTTTTGTTATTTACGAGGTTATTTATGAAAAAAAACTTGGTTCGATCTTGGTTCGATTTTGACTTCACTCACTTTATATGTGGATGACAGTCGTGACGTAGCCGTGGTTATTTTGGGTGTTTTTTTAAATTTTTCTTTCTTTAACAAAAAAAAATCGGGTTCTGCGACCCCATTTTAGATTTATTTTTTAAGTTGATTGCCTATTTAAATACTTAATGCATTTTTTCAACATTTCATTTAGACGCCATAAAAAAAATTCTAAATCACTTTAAGTAATTTGGGGGTCATACTTTGGCTCAAAAATAAAAAAAAAAAATTAATGCGATAAAAACATGATTCGTGATTTGATTATCCGAAGATTTTAATTTCCTAAGTGGATTTTTTTCAGAATCTTCGGATAATCGAGTCTGGACTGTAAAAAAAAATTAGAACAGATTTTTGTATTATTATTATTCGATTACCCGAATCACAGTGGATAATCAAACCTTTGGATAATCAAAAGCTTGGATAGAAAGGATAATCGAGGATGAAGATATCGTTACGTTACGTGGCAAACAGAGTTCATCTGGAAAGGACTGAGATATCATAAAACATTCCAAAGCATGGATCATGGCTAGTGCATAATTGAACCACAGTTCAGACTTGTCCCAAGATCGGAAAAAAATCTTCGGATAATCATGACCCTTGAAAATAATCCAAAAATGTTTTTGAAATTTAAAATTCAAGCTTGTGGACATAATAATGATAAAATATAGAGATAACCACTTAAATTTGACTGAAATGGGGTAGCAGGAATCGAATTTAATATTTAAAGTGAGAAAATTAAAAAAAGACTTTTTTCTTGTGATTTGATTATCTATTTGAAGTTTGTAGCGTTTCTGTAGGATAATCGTAGCTTCGGAAAATCAAAGTTCGGATAATCGAACTTCAGATAAAAGAAACCTTGGATAATCTAATCTGAACTGTTGCGTCTTCTTGGATAGTATCTCTTGTTGTTATCCAGATTGACAGGCTGGACAGTGATTCGATTATCCGAAGTATTTTTGGAGCTATATTTTAGATAGAAGACTCAAACTTTGACAAAAAATGTGACTCGATTATCCCAAGATTCAATTTTTTGAAGTGAAATTTATGCAAGTCTTCGGAAAATCAAAAAATGGATTTCAGAAATTCCTTGTTACAAGATTTCAAGCCAGTTAGGTGTTAGTGCCAGGATAACGATTTAGTTATTTGGATAGTATTTCGGATAAACTTCTGGATCATACTTTAAGGACAGCTTAACAAGTCTAATATTGAATTTTCATTATCCAAAGTCACTCCTCTAATTATAATTTACACCAAAACTCCCAATATGCGAAAAAGGAGGAATTTCTAATGAAATTTACGACTTTTTCGCGAGCTCGGTTGGTTTGGTGTTAAAACTCTACATTTCATTGCTACCGAAAGTATTTCAACCAATTCTAACCTCAACCTTCCCCCAATTTCCCCTTCTTCCCCCTCACAGGAAACCGACCAGCTGATCCGGTCAGCGCCGCTTCTGATCGACACCAGCGAAGCCGTGATCGTGAGCCTTCAGGGCACGACGACCACCACCACCACCACCACGATGCGACCCCTCGCGATCAACTCCGTCATCGAGGAGATCGACGTGATCCAGGAGGCGAGCTCGTTCACCGACGGCGATCCGATCTCGCCGCTGCAAACGCTGCACCAGAAGCAGCCGGCGCGGCCCCACCTGTGGCCGATCTACAGCAGCGCCGAGCTGCCGGAAAACTCCAAGGAGATCGTCATCCTGGGGGTGTTTGTGGCGATCCTGGCCTTCGTGCTGATCGTGCTCACCGTGGTGATTCTGGTCCGGCGGAAGCAGGACGCGATCGAGGACCGCGAGCTGCTCATCGAGAGCGAAGTGCTGCCCAAGATTCTGCACGTTTGATAGGACGCCGGCAGCGATGCGGACGAGTACGAGAGGTGTTTTCTGTAAATAGCTATACTCTTGCCTTTTTTTCATTTCCTCAACGAACCCGCTTCCTACTTTTTCCTACTTAGCGAAACCAGCGCATAATTTAATCATGTGAATCCCAAAAAAGATAAAAACTCTGTATAAATTATTTAGATATTATCCAAACACACACAAACACAAAACCACTCTTTGTTAGGCTTCTCGAAAATTTGTTAGTTATTGCAAACGTTCTTGGCAACGACGACGACGAAGATATTGTGAACCATACATGAGATGCAAACAAAAAACAAAAAAGAATAAAACTATAAAGAAGAGTGTGGCAGAGCAGTGAAGCGAGAGCAGGCTAGCGAGGGTATAACATTGTTAACGAGAGAGAAAGAGAAAGTAACGAAGAAAGAGAGAATTAAAAAGATACTAGTCCTTGTGAATGTGAATGAGGGTGAATGTGAGTGAGAGAATGAGAAGAAAAGGAGCGATACGAAGAAGAGTAGTAGGCGGTGGAAGAAGGAAAGGCTTAAAGAGATAATTAAGAGAGCGAAAGAGAGAAAAAGAGAGGGAATGAGAGAAATTTTATCAAAGTTACTAGGAAAAAAGAAATAAAAATTCTGACGTAAATTAAAAAAAGTGAATTATTGTAAAATAGGCAAAACAAAACCAATCATTACATGTGTACATTGTGTAAAAAGACTGAAAATAATGTAAAATAAAATCATCGGAATAATGAATCAACAAAACATAATTCGCCCGTGTTTGACTGTTTATTTGCGCTTGAGAAATCCATTTAGCGAAATTTATAAGAATTTTCGGAAAAAAAAACATTTACGAAGGGTAAGTACAGTCCAGACTTGAATATCCGAAGTAGAGCTGGGACTTGGGATATCCGGATAACTTGCAGCATTGATAATTCTATTAGAACTCATACATGCCAGCTTTGACTCTTGACTGTGGTGTATTCAAAAGACCTTAAATTTTGTATCACATGATACATTTTTATTCTTAAATCTGTTTTTGGTTCATCAAACATTGTTATCCAAATTTTTAGCACTGATACGATTTTCGTACATCACTTTTGATTTGGTTTGATTGAAAAGATGATATAGAAAAAATGTAAATTATCCGGATATCCGAAGTCCCAGCTCTAGTCCGAAGGGCTTGAAAAAATTTCGCTTCCGATAATCGAATCACGACAAAAACTATCTTTTTTTCGTTATCTTATTTTTGGTTGTCGATCTTTAGTATGACCCCTTAACTACTCTAAAGTGATTTAGAATTTGTAAACCCAAGATGGCGGCCAAAATGGTGGCGATGAAATATTGAATAAATGCATTTTGTAATTTAATAGACAATCAACTATTCTACTTTTACTGAAATGGGGTCGCACTACTCGAATTTGATGTTAAAAACAAGAAAATAACAAAAGAAAAAAAAAAGGTTTGTGATTCGATTATCCGAAGTTCGATACAAACCTTCGGATAATCGAAATTTCGGATAATTGAGTCTTGACTGTATAAAAAACGCCTAAATAATTTCACTTCGACGTCGTCGTGCTATCTTGTCGTACCCGCCCTTTCGGCGTTTCGAGAAAGACGCGTTTTAATGTTTGACCTTGAATAAACAAAAACGAAAGCACACAATGTAAACAATAACAAACACGTTTTGTTTGGCTGACCATTATGTGCATTGTCCCGAAGTTTGGTTGAAGTTGGTTGCTGGAGTTTCGAGTTATAATTACAAATGTTTACGGTAGTCTAACTTGTACGTGCGTCAAACGCGTTCTGACCTGAAATCCCTTTGGCCAGTTGTCGCATTTACATCAGTTTTCAGAGAGTGACATGATAGCACAACAAGATTGAAACTTCTTTTATATGTAAAGTGACAAAAATGCACGCAGTTTTTTTTTCGGATTTCGTTGAATATCTCAGGATTGAAATCGAATTTTGGGGATCTGTGAAGGTCAAAAGGTGAGGCATTGTGTGCTACACAAAATGGCGTTCTTAACTCAATTTGGTCCAAAATGCACGTACGACAAGATAGCACCACGGCGACGACTTGTCTGTAAAAGCGGTATACGCACTTCGGAAGGAAGCGATCAAGAAAAAAATCAAATGGGCAGCAGCGGGAGCGAAAACAAGCCAGAGAGGGTGAAGAAAATCCCCAAATTCGTTCCCTCTCCTTTGTTCTGTTGTTTTGAAAGCCATTTCTTGACCCTTTTTCTTAGGGGGTGCGTATTGGCCCTAACTCTGATAAAAAAAATCAAATCATTTTTTTAATCAATGATCTGTCTAACTATAACCAACATTACGGGAGTTTTTTTTAAAGGTCCTATTAACAAATGAATCACAATAGCCTATTTTCTACCTAGAATTTTTCGTTTCGTTTTTTAACATTGTAAGTTGGATCAAAAGTTGCAAGGTATTGTGGTTTGATGGTCAATTAATTTTTTCCCCTAATTTTCATTCTTTGGAAGCCACCGTAGGTAACCAAAGGTCGGATCGACAATGCCAAAATGAGAATCGTGGAGTGCATTCAGCTATTTGAAAATTTTTATTTCAGAGATTGAAATGGCTATAATTGGAAAACGATGCACCTAATCAAAATTTACTTTGGTAAAGTTGTAGGTATGGATATGGACTACACTGAAAAAAAATGATACACAGTAAAATTTTTTTTGGTGATTTTTTATTTAACTTTTTGTCACTAAAACTTGATTTGCAAAAAAAAACACTATTTTTATTTTTTTTTTTCATTTTTCGATATGTTTTAGAGGACATCAAATGCCAACTTTTCAGAAATTTCCAGGTTGTGCAAAAAATATTTGACCGAGTTATGAATTTTGTAATCAATACTGATTTAAAAAAAACCCGAAATATAGGTCGCAAAAATTTTTCAACTTAATTTTTCGATGTAAAATCAAATTTGCAATCAAAAAGTACTGTAGTGAAATTTTGATAAAGTTCACCGTTTTCAAGTTAAAGCCATTTTTAAGTATTTTTTTTCAAAATAGTCGCAGTTTTTCAATTTTTTTTTAAATAAGTGCACATATTTGCCCATTCTTGAAAATAATATTTTTGAAAAGCTGAGAAAATTCTCTATATTTTGTCTTTTCGAACTTTGTTGATACGACCCTCAGTTGTTGAGATATTGCCATGCAAAGGTGCATGCAAATTGATGATTTCCAAGTCTCACCCAAACAACCCACCATTTTCTAACGTCGATATTTCGGCAACTAATGGTCCGATTTACAATGTAAAAAAAAAAAGAAACAATCGTGAAATTTTCCGATCTTTTCGAAAAAAAAATATTTTAAAAAATATTGAATGTTTGGTCTTTTTGAAAAACATGGGCACTATTTTTGAAAAAATCAATAACTGCGACTATTTTAAAAAAGTTACCTAAAAATGGCTATAACTTGAAAACGGTGCACTTTATCAAAATTTCACTACAGTACATTTTGATTGCAAATTCAATTTTACACCAAAAAATGAAATTGATATAAATTTGCGACTGATATTTTGATTTTTTGAAAAAAGTTGAATTGATTCAAAAAATCATAAATTTCTGAAAAGATGGCATTTAATGTCCTCTAGAACATAACAAATAATAAAAAAAATTAAAAATAGTGTTTTTTGCAAATCAAGTTTTAGAGACAAAAAGTGAAATTAAAAATCACCAAAAAAAATTTTACCGTGTATCATTTTTTCAGTTTATAGTTGATATCCATACCTACAACTTTGCCGAAGACACAAAATCGATCAGAAAATTCCCTCAAATGATACAGATTTTTGAATTTTCACATGTCATTTTTGTATGGACAGCTGCCAAATTTGTATGGAAAATTATATGGACAAACGAATGACCGAAATCTCAGAGAATTGCTCACGTATGGAATGCTATGGAATCATACTGACCATGGTAAAGAAGTGTTCAAAGTAATTCAAGAAGAAGTTTTCATGATATTTTAAAAATTTCAATTAGTTGTATTTAAGAAAATGTTGATGGATAGCGTTTTCTAATATTCTCAAAGTGTCATGATTTTCTCAATGAACATGATTTCGAATCAGAACACGGAATGCATTTTCGGATTCTTTGATCAATTTGCCATTGGGTAATTCTCTACTAACTCACACGAAATCGGGAAAAGTTGCCCCGACCCCGTCTTAAGGAGTAACTTTTGTCCCTGATCACAAATCCGAGGTCCGTTTTTTGATACCTCGTGACGGAGGGGCGGTACGACCCCTTCCATTTTTGAACATGCAAAAAAAGAGGTGTTTTTCAATAATTTGCAGCCTGAAACGGTGATGAGATAGAAATTTGGTGTCAAATGGACTTTTATGTAAAATTAGACGCCCGATTTGATGGCGTACGAATTCCGAAAAAACGTATTTTTCAACGCAAAAAACACTATTTTTTTTAAACACTCCCATTTTCCGTTACTCGACTGTAAAAAATTTTGGAACATGTCATTTTATGGGAAATTTAATGTACTTTTCAAATCTTCATTGACCCAGAAGGGTCATTTTTTCATTTAGAACAAAATTTTTCATTTTACAATTTCGTGTTTTTTCTAACTTTGCAGGGTTATTTTTTAGAGTGTAACAATGTTCTACAAAGTTGTAGAGCAGACAATTACAAAAATGTTGAGATATAGACATGCTTATAAACATCATGAGTTATCGCGATTTTACGAAAAAAAAGTTTTGAAAAAGTTACTTTTTGCGTTTCTCTTTGTTTTGTCGTCTGTCGCGGCTGACCATGAACGGCCATGATCGATGACGACCAACTTTTTCAAAACTTTTTTTCGTAAAATCGCAATAACTCGTGATGTTTATAAGCAAACCCCTTATGTCTGTATATCAAAATTTTTGTAATTGTCTGCTTTGTAGAACATTCTTACACTCTAAAAAATTACCCTGCAAAGTTAGATAAAACACGAAATTTTAAAATGAAAAATTTTGCTCTAAATGAAAAAATGACCCTTCTGGGTCAATGTAGATTTGAAAAGTACATTAAATTTCCCATAAAATGACATGTTCCAAATTTTTTTACAGTCGAGTAACGGAAAATGGGAGAATTTTTAAAACTTTTTTAGTGTTTTTTTTATGAAAAATACGTTTATTCGGAATTCTGAGTACGCTGTACCGCTCCTCCGTCACGAGATACCAAAAAACGGGTTTTGGATTTGTGATCAGGGACAAAAGTTACCCCTTGGGACAAAGTTTCACGCAAATCGAAGAGGGTCGGGGCAACTGCTGTGTGAGTTGGCGGAGAATGACCCCATTAGGAGCAGGTAAAATAAGTTTATAAATAATAAAATCGATGTGTTTTTGAAAAGTATTTAAAAAAATCTTCGAATTTATAGTCATTTTCAGTAGAACAAATTTTACATAAAATGAGAAAACTTTTGATTCGTGCTTCGAATTTAGTTTAAAATGCAATATAAATCGATAAGTTTATAAACACAACTAGTTTTAACGAATTTCACCAAAATTTGTTACTTTTTAACATTTTTACCTAAAATTTATGTGCGTTTTTTTAAATAGCTTATAAACTTAGTTGACTAAATATAAATATATTTTTTTTCTTAAAAACTATATTACCAACCTTAGCGATGGTAAATTTGACGTAGAAATAAAATTTGAAGACCTTAAACTTAATTTTAACAAGAAAAACTATGACTCAATCAATGTCAACCCGGGACTAAAGTAAGAATTTTCAACGCAATTAGTTTTTAAAGTACTATTGAAAAAAAAAGTTTTCAGAGATGGACCTTTTTTTATCCCGATGAAAATACTTCCAGAACTACCTATTGATTTATTTATTGCCATGTTCTAAATATAAAAGATCAATGTTTTTATAACAAATCACCCGCTTTTAGATTTCGAGAATTATTTGAGACCAAGAAGCTGGATAAACTTCAATTTTTGCAAGTGTAAATATGTGTTTTTCTTTTTACAATTTGGTCAAGTGTTCTTGATTAGCAGTCCAACCTTCAGCGCCAATGGTTCCTCTAAGAACCGCCCAATTTCCCTGTACGCAATTTGTTCAATTGCCGTTTTCAGCGAACCACTTGATCGACGTCGACGGGAAAGAAGAACTCGCGCACACCGAATTCTCATCAATAGAGCGCCAAACTTTATCCCCCTCAAATGGGTAATGGAGTTTTTCGCACTACGCAGCCTACCATCATGCCGAAACAAACAACAAGCAAAAAAACGACGAACCTTTTTTTTCTGTTGTTTTATACCAAAGAGGCGGAGCCAAGTACCTTAAAATAATTCGCTGCTCATCAGTCTCGACAGTCGGGCAAATACAACAGTGTTCCACTCCACTCTGATGTGATGTGGTGACGCCATCAGGCCGACATCGGGAAGAAGGGGGACGCTCGATTGCTTCACTAGTTTTGTGTTCCCTTGAGTTTTTTTTTGTTTTTTTTTTTTCGCAACCATTCTTGGTGGGATCCCTCTTTTTAAGTTTGCATTTTGAGGGACAATTAGGGTTAAATCGGGAAGAGATGGTGTATTGTTGAGGAAAAGAAACAGTTAAGAAACAGCAAAGCAACAGTAAATAAACAGTAAAGAAACAGTAAAGAAACAGTTAAGAAACAGTAAATATACAGTAAAGAAACAGTAAAGCAACAGTAAAGGAACAGTAAATAGACAGAAAAGAAACAGTTAAGAAACAGTAGAGAAACAGTAATGAAACAGTAGAGAAACAATAAAGAAACAGTATAGAAACAGTAAAGAAACAGTAAAGAAACAGTAAAGAAACAGTAAAGAAACAGTAAAGAAACAGTTATGAAACAGTAAATATACAGTAAGGAAACAGTAAAGCAACAGTAAAGGAACAGTAAATAGACAGAAAAGAAACAGTAAAGAATCAGTAGAGAAACAGTAATGAAACAGTAAAGAAACAGTAATGAAACAGTAAAGAAACAGTAAAGAAACAGTAAAGAAACAGTAAAGAAACAGTAAAGACACAGTAAAGAAACAGTTAAGAAACCGTAGAGAAACAGTAATGAAACAGTAGAGAAACAGTAAAGAAACAGTAAAGAAACAGTAAAGAAACAGTTAAGAAACAGTAAATATACAGTAAAGAAACAGTAAAGCAACAGTAAAGGAACAGTAAAGAAACAGTAAAGCAACAGTAAATAAACAGTAAAGAAACAGTTAAGAATCAGTAAATAAATAGTAAAGAAACAGTAAAGCAACAGTAAAGAAACAGTTAAGAAATAGTGAAGAATCAATAAAGAAATAGTAAAGAACAGTAAAAAACGGCCAAAAAATAAAGTAAATGTCATTAAAAAATCCTGCAAAAAAGAAAATAAAGTATATTTTTTCAGAGTAACTTTCCTTCAAGACGAATTTTTAAAATGTAAAAATTACGATTTGAAAAATCATAGAGATGTATTGCTTAACCCCACATCCCCTCCCCCTTCCAAAACATCCGTCACATGTTTCCGTGACTCTCGCTGTTTCCTGACAGCTCACCCGGACACAGGAAAAGGAAGTTAGGGGGGGCGCATCCGTCGCACTCACACATTTCAAGTTTTTCAAAATTTGCATTTAGACTGCCATGGATTCACCTGGTGTCCATTTTGTTTGAAACCGACGAGGCAAACAAAAAAAAAACAGCGAGCTCAATTTACCCTGCCCCCCCCCCACATCTCCCTACCCCTTTCAATTCCCTTAAGTGAGTGGTTCCCCCTTTTTTAACCGGCGCCCTCCTGGTGCAAAAATTACCTGTCTTTCTTCGCAATCGTCCATTATTTGCCCCTCCAAATGGGAATGCCCCTCTTTCCGCTCGACGTTTTTTTTTTCTCTCTTCATTTTATTGTTCCACACATGTACAAATGCAAATAAGCACGCTCTATTATCGGCGAAGCCATGCATTGGTAATATGATACTTTTTAATGGCTCTTAACTACGTGTAAACAGGCTGACCTAAACCCTCGTTTTTCCGATCTACGGTTCCTGTCGTGGCTTCTGGCTGATGTCGTTTTTTTTAAACTGTTTTGCAAGAACCCGCCCCATCCTTGGGGGAAGGGTAAAGAGAGGGGGCCAAGGAAAATGGAAATAACATGAGTTTTCCGCGCTGCCTGTTATGGGGGAGTTCTTCCCTCGCGCTGTTGTGCGCTGCCTGTGCCAATTTGATTCCGACGCCAGATGGCTTCAAACATTGACTTTTTGTCTTGAGAATTGGAGCCGAGACAACCTTTTTAAATTTAGGAAATTTAAAAAAAAACATCATTGAAAACCTTATCAATAATAATGCACTTACAAAATCTGTACACTACGGTTTTCTTTACGAATTTGAATTGTCTTTGAAACATGAAACATGTAACAGATGGCAATTTCTTTTTTTTTACAAAATGATCAAAATTGCAAACCTCAATAAATACGCTGTCGTGCTATTATGTCACACCCGCCATTCCGACGTTCCGAGAAAAACGCGTTTTAATGTTTGACCTTGAATAAACAAACACGAGAGCACGCAATGTAAACAATGAATAACACGTTTTGTTTGGTTGACCATTCAGTACGTTGCCCCGAAGTTTGGCAAAAATTTGTTTGCTGGAGTCCCGAGTTATAATTACAAATGTTTACGGTAGTCTTACTTGTACGTGCGTCAAACGCGTTCTGACCTGCAATCCCTTTGGCCAATTGTCGCACTTACATCAATTTTCAGGGAGTGACAAGATAGCACGCGACAAGATTGAAACTTCTTTCGTATGAAAAGTGAAGGTGAAGGTCAAAAGGTGAGGCATTGTGAGCTGCACAAAATGGCGTTCTTAACTCATTTTGGCCCAAAATGCACGTACGAAAAGTTAGCACGACGGCGACGAGGAGCAATGTTTTCATACAACGAAAAAATCCCAACAATCGTTTAGAACTCGTGATAAGCGATTTACTGAAAAATGGTTTTGCTTTCACAAAAATATGTCATTTTTTGATCTAAAACCTAGAAAAATGCGTTCAAATTGCTCCGTACTTTACCTAAAATCATTGTCCAGGAATTTGTCATTTTTCATTGGCAGCATGTTAAAGATGGAAAAATGACATTTTTTGTCTGATTTTTTTTACGAATTTGTCTCATTAATCCATCTATAAAGAAACATTGGCACAAAAACCAATACCATAATCTTGTAGGTTACAACTTTATGATCAGTTTTGCTTTGTTTTTGGAATGTTGAGAATTTGGTAGGTTGAATATTACCTCTTTTTCTGAGTAATATTACATAAACTATTTGAAAAAATGTGAACCAGATGAAAATTCTTCATTTTTTGGGGTAAAATTATTTTTTTGTGTGTGTGTGTGTGTGTGTGGTCCAATCCAATACCCGCTAACCGGTAGCGAAATTATGGGAAAGTATAATTTGTATCAGACTTTGTATATGCCGAATGCTGATACAACTTATCTCAGTCCCGGGTATTAGGTGGTGTTAGCCCTCGCGCTGCTTCCAACGACCCGTTTCAGAATGACAGAGCTCCTTGCGGTCCAATTCCGAGGTTGCTGGGCTTTGTTCGGCCCCGCCTAAACATAGAAGCAAGCATCTGAAGGAAACTCGATCTATATTTAGACTTCCAATCCCGTCAGGCAAATCAGGGATCAGCGCGTATTTAATATGAGAAGATAACATGTTTCAACACTACGGATCAATTCACTGCTAGAGCGTAAACCTTCTGATGGCCGACTGCTTAGCGTCCCAGACCACCAATCCAGAGGTGTGAGTTCGAATCCCACCTGATTCATTTTCGTTTTTGTTCATATTCAAAGTTCAAATTCCTGATTCCAAATTTCAAAGGTACCGGCCGGGATTTGATCCCTGAACCTTCTGCTTGTGAGACAGAAGCCGTAACCATTAAGCCACGGAGCCGGTTACGGTAAAATTATTTTTTTTTGGCGCAAAATCTGTCACCATTTCAGGGCGGTATGCTCTTCGAAAGAAAGGTGGTCAAGAAACAGCATTACGAACGGCAGGATAAAAGAGAGGGAACGTTTTCTTGGGGCTTTTCTTCACCCTCTTTGGCTTGCTTTCGCTACCGCTGCTGTCCATTTGAAATTTTTCTTGACCGGTTTCTTCCGAAGTGCATACCTTACATTCCTGATAAATATTACCATATTTTTTTCTGTGTAGGTAATGGGCAAGGAAGTTTCTGTCAAGCGAGCGAGTGCTTCAACTGCCAAACATATGAGAATTTCCTTTAAAATCCAAATCTAAGTATTTTTCAATTTTCATTTTTTTTGTTCATATGTTTCAGGGGACTAAAAAATACAACATCTAAGCCATAGTGCATGATGGTGCAAAATCTGGTAAATCTTGTTTTTTGAGAAATATTGAAAACTGGAAACAAATCCATTGAAAATCATTTTTGAAGCAAAATTAAATTACTTTTTTATAAATCAAGTTATCAAGTTATAGCTACAGTCATCCCACATATTCGGAACGGTTTCCAGATCGGCCAATGTTCAAAAAATCATAGTAAATCGATAATTGACCTTAATGATTCGCTTTTACCTTCATTTGAAAGATTTTCTTGCGATCTTTCGAATGCTAGATCGAACATCTGCAAATTTTAACTTTTATATCAAGTTTTTGAAGAATTACTTTGACCCTTGAAATCCACAAATTCGGAACACTTTTTTCTTACGAATGTAAACATACTTTGGATCTCTCCAGGAGTACATATTTATTACCAAATAATGACTTCACACACTGAAACCAATAAAACTCAAGCTTAGTGATGTTTTATATATGGTTTGATAACTTTTTTTTGTGAAAATATCAGTTAAATTCAGGTGTTCCACAATTGTGGGAGGTACAATAACATCCCACAATTATGAAACAGGCCATTGGGAGGCAGTGTTTTGCTGCTCTGGACAAAATAGTCTTGGAATGAAGTTTTTTGTTCAAAAAGTACTACTTTTACTAGTGAAATAGCAAGATAACGTCCAAATGAAGGTTCTAAAAAAAGCTACTTTTGGCATGCTATTGACAAATTATCATAAAAGTGTTCCGAATTTGTGGGTGTTCCGAAAATGTGGGATGACTGTACCTGCAGGAATGAATTTTTGATTTCTTTTCGTTTTTCAGCATATAAAAAAAACTTCTTGAACCAAAATCACACCTGAAAAAAAAGTTTTGCTAAATTTTAAATTATATCTTGGAAATTTTATAATTTTGTGTGAACCATGAATATAGGAAAATTATCTATTTCTCGGGTGAGTTTTCAAAAAGCCGTAAGAGCCACCGTGACCTCAGACACTAATTTTCGTTTTTCTCGAAAATGAAACAAAATTTCATTTATTTTAAGTATGGGGCACTTGAAGGACGTGTAGATGAACAATTTATAGCATTTTTGATATTGGTTTTTCGTAAGTAGGTCGAATACCGATGCAAAAAGGGATTTGTTTACCAAAAGCTCTTACGGCTTTTTGAAAACTAATCCGAGATTTGTAGAAATTATTTTTTGTTGAAAAGATCAGAAAGTTTCACTTAATTTCAAAAATTGCATACAAATAATGATTATATTCATCAGGAAATGGTGACAGATTCTGTGGAAAAAAAAATGATTAATTTTACATCAGAAATTGGTGAATATTCATCAGGTTCACATTTTTACACATTTTTTGTAATATTACTCAAATAAAGAAGTAATATTCAACCTACCATATTTTCAACATTCCAAAATTCAACTTCTGTGTAGTTTAGGCAAAAAATCTAACTTTAGGTGGATTTATCTCGAAAATTGAGACTTTTTTAAATTACCCTTCAAGTACTTTTCAATTACACTCAAACCCTGATAGTTTGACACCAACTGTTGTCGAACGAAAAGGGCCACTTTTAAGTTTTACACTCCTTTTACATGGAGTTCACACATACTATCAACCGTTTGTATTGATAGTGTGCGTGAACGCCGTGCAAAAAGTGACAGTTCGTCACTTTTTAGTTTGACTTTGACCAACCAACGGGGTACAAACTAAAAAAAAGTGTCAAACGAAAAAGTGAACAACAATCCGGGGTTGAGTGTAAATAAATGTCCTTTTGAACTTGACTTCTTCGGAAGCACATAGGGGAAATATACCCTTTCTAATCAAACACCTATCTTCGTCATATGGAGAGTTTGATGCTCGATTAAAGCTCCAAAAATACTTTTCAGGCTATAAACATACCAGCAACAGCACCGCCTCGAGTAAGCACGCAAATTTATGCCACTTACTGGCCAAAAAGATCAATTTTAATGCACTTTTGATCATAATTTCTATTTTGCGATATCATTTCTCATCATTTTGGTGGCACACACATCCACACGCAAGATCAGAGGTTAACTGCTTAATGAAAGTCGCCATCAATATCTTTTCACTTGCGCTAACGATTTCAAAGCGCTTAAGATATAAAATTGCTTCCAACTACCGGCAACATGTTCTTTTGACCATTACTTAGTCACTCACTTGAAAAATAATCCCGAAAAAAGTAAATAATTAGCAAGCACCAACAAAAAAACAAACGCGCCAAGTCGTTTGACGTTTCAATTTTTTTTTCGATTCTAATCGAAGGCTGAAGAAAACCGAGCGAGGAGCGAAGGCAAATAAAGAACAAAGGGTTGCCACCAACACCACCAACATGCTGGTGCAGCGCCTGTTGGAGTGAGCAAGTGCTGCCAGGAAACTTTCGCTATAAATGCTACTTTTCGTGAGTGTTCGCTTAAAATTTCATCAATTTTGGCAGCACTAAGCAGACCCAAAAGAGCGCTGGAAGAAAAAAAGAACTAAGTTGAAAATAGAAAAATGGGCGTGGCCCAATGCACTCGACTGATTAGAATGTATTTTTGAAATATTTTTTTTAAATGCTTGTAAAAGGAATAGCATAATCTTTAATAAAAGTGAAAATAAACAGAAATGTTCACAAAAAGTTGCTCTACTCGTTGGTGTACTTGGTTTTAATTAATTTTAAGGAACAATCCAGATTATCCAGCATCAGTCAAACACGACCGCTTATTAGGCTTAAAATGGGCATATTTCCCATACAAAATCTTAAGTTTCATAAACAATTTTAAAAAATTACTATAATTATCTTCTTAAATACAAACCCTGTGAACATACTTATTAGATTGACTCCTCGCTTTTGAGGAAATTAAAAAAAAATCGAATCAAATCAGAACAGACTTTATGTTTGTGTGAATTTTTCGCCTCAAAACAACTTTCGTCCACACTTTGCGTACATTTTTGTATTTTTAATTTTGAATTGAATTTTCAAACCAACACAATAGCGTTGAATTTGAGAAAATTCTCTAAAGCTTTCCGACGAAAGTATGGTGCTATCTTGATCTTGTCAAAAGATACGGCGTCCTCAAAACTAATCTAAATCGTGTTTAACTCGACAATTTTTTTTTGCATTTTCACGGTTTTTGAGTTTTTGCTAATATTCATATTTTGCAATACGGGTGTGAAATAATGCGGAGTTTTGTGTGCAATCTCCAAAAAAAATCAAACTCTTATAAAGAGGGGTGACATTGAGTTTGGGGGGTGAAATTGGTTAATTTTTGTTTGACGTAAGGACTAACAACGACGCAAAATCGCTTCTTTGGTTATAGGGAAGGCTTTTACAATGATTTAGCCGAAAAACATACAAACATAGTTGTTTTTTTTTGGAGATTTAAAAAAAAATTAATTAAACCATTCTAATGCTAATAGAAAGAAGTTCTTAAACTGCGAAATACTTGTTCATGTATACTCCTAGCCGATATATATATATATATATATATATATATATATACAGCAATTCCATTTGAAAAGAGCCTAAACCAAAAAAAAAGTTCTCCGATCGGGCTCAAAATTTTTGTTTTGGCCAAAATAATTAGACCCGTATTTTTGTTTGGCCATTAAATCGTGCTTTTTTCGTCATTTTCGTTTTTCTAAAATCATTGGCGAATCCGATGTTTGACGCATGAAATTTGAAAAATAGTAAAGTTTTACCTATTGGTCGTATGAAAATGAGTGTGGATATGATATCGGATTCCTCGGAAAATTTCACATAACATATCAAAATTGGCGATGTCGAACCGTACGTTTCCGAGATATGATTTTTTGAAAAAAACTGCGTTTTTCGACGCGCCACGCGCAAAAACGGGAAAATGACGAAATCGGCAAAAAATCAACTTTTTCCACTAAAACTGCGATAACTTTAAAATTTCAGCGATGACCTATAGATGTTATGGTACCAAAAGTTGCGTCTCTCAATTACGAAAATTTTGGTACCCAGACATGTATAGGTCATCGCTGAAATTTTAAAGTTATCGCAGTTTTAGTGAAAAAAGTTGATTTTTTGCCGATTTCGTCATTTTGCGCGTGGCGCGTCGAAAAACGCAGTTTTTATTTTCAAAAAATCGTATCTCCAAAACGTACGGTTCGACATCGCCAATTTTTTGGTATGTTATGTGAAATTTTCCGAGGAATCCGATAAAAATATTTTCAGACATAGGCTCTTTGGTCCAGACACGGTCAAAACGCCATTTTAAGTTTTCATACGACTTTTTCAATAGTTAAGCTAGATTTTTGGAACTTTTTACTATTTTTCCCAAATAGCCAAACTCATCACCTTTCTTTGCGTCTAAGACAGCTAAAATCGGATGAAATGGCGCGAGATATGATTTTAGAAAAAGTGGTTTTTGCGAAAATGACGAAAATTGCCATTTTTGAACCACCCTAGCACGATGTAGGCCACCCTAATGGCCAAACAAAAAAATACGGGTCTAATTATTTTGGCCAAGGAACCCCCAGAAAAATTTTGAGCCCGATCGGAGAACTTTTTTTTGGTTTAGGCTCTTTTCAAATGGAATTGCTGTATATATATATATATATATATTGATTTTTGTCTTATTCTTATCCTTATCAATATCCTGTTCTTAACATTTGTTTATGCTTCTAGCGGATTTAAATGTTTTTTAAACATAAGTAGTATTTCAAACTATATCTTTTAAAAGTTTGTTCAAATATCAAAATTTTACGTGGATCAATCAACTTTTATCGAATATTATTTCGTAAACTCGTTCCAGCGCCACTTCCGGACACACTTGATGAGAGGCAGCGGAGGTGGGGACCGCCTCCACCTTAACTCCCACCCCTCGTAATCCAGGAAGTCATACGGTTTGGTGGAAAAAGGGAAGTAGAAAGGTGGAAACAACGATTTCATTCCAGGGTTTGGCGCGGGAGGGCGCTGTTTGATATGGTTGTTGTTGTTCTCATTGTTTCAACTCCCCGGGATTTCTTTTTTTTCTGCGAGCAAATATAAATGTAGACAAACACACAACTGCACACACACCTCCTCCCCCCTCCCTCTGGCATGGCTGATGTGGCATAAGTAGAGTGCGGTCCCCTTTTGCACGGACGGTTTTGTTGATGCGGCGACGAACGGACGAAAGGGTTTTTTGCCTCTTGTTTTGTTTTCTCCTCTTCTGCGAGGATTGAAGGGGTGGTGGCACTGTGTGTGTGTGATTGTGTGCGCGTTTGTTTGTTTTTGGGATCTTCAAATAGGAGGAAGTGGAAATCCTTATGCGGGAAAAAGTCAGGAAAGATTTGGAATCAGTTGATTAAATTAAAGATTTGGTGAAAATTCGATTCAAACCGATAGGATTTTTTCTTCATCATTATTATAATTGTGTTCGTATCAATTTTAGTTTGTTTGAACTAATTTTATGGTATGACAATTATTTATTTTGCTTACTTAATTTATTGTATATAACAGAATGTTTTCTTACAGAATACCATTAATTAGTTTTTAGTTTTTTTTCCCGAAACTTGGAACTTGAACTTCTTTCATAGCAACCTTGGTTTCAGATTTATTTTTACAATTATTTTCATAAAACCGAAATAAACCGAAATGACCGAGGGGTTAATGGATGCAATAATCATGTAATAATTGCCTCAACCATCAAGCTCACGGACACCTAGATTCGAGTAGTAATCTCGCAATTGAAAACGCCAAGGCAATGCTGTAGCTTTATCAAACTTTTGTTTAATTTCAAGTTACAGTTAAAGAAATATGAAAAGTAAGCATTGTTTTATCAGGAAAATACAGGGGAGCGTCATCTATATCTCACTACAGGCAGCTCGAACGCAACCAACAACACAAGCTGTCAATTACGGCACCAAAACCAGGGCAAACCAGAGTCGTCAAAACTCGAACAGCTGGAGTCGGAGTCGGAGCCGGAGTCGGCTAAATTTTATTGGCTGGAGTCGGAGTCGGAGTCGGAGCCGAAAATTTCTGATTACCCGGAGTTGGAGTTGGAGTCAGAAATATCATAAATTTAAAAAATATATATGTATTTTTTTTTAGTTTAGCTGTTTTATAGTGCTTAATTTACAAAACTTCTTATATTTTAATTGTTTTTGAAGTTGCATGCGCTGCGTTGTCATTTTCAATTTTTTTTAGAGATCACTAAATTATAACCTGTTAATCAGCTCCTACTCAAGTATGTAGTATCATCACAACTCAAAAAAATATTAACAATATTGGTTTTGTAGTCAGAAATATTTAATTGATTTAAAACTGCATCATTTTGCCGATATTTATGTACCCTTTAAATTCAAATTTGATCAAATTTAATCTGAAAAAAGTGCACACACAGTCATCTTATACCCCGATAGCGAATGTCTTGGTGGTTTTAAGTAAATCAATGTTCAGGAAAAAGTTGCGAGGTACATAAAAAAATAAAATATAATAATCACTATTTATGGAAATCGAAAAAAAAATCACTGACAGGATAACTCTTCCTACAAATATTCAACAATTATAACAATCTATTACTTGGAACTCAACATGTGCATTTTGTTTATAACTTTGTACAAAAAATTAAAAGTGTCGCGCTTAAAATATTTCAAACTGACATCAAATATAAAAAAAGATGCAACTAATTCTGAAATCATCATTGAATATGTTAAATATATCGATTATCTTAATGTTTACTATTTCTCTTCTAAAATCTGAGAATGTTGATCCTTAGGTAAACTATTTTGATATTGCTGCAAATTATCGTTGAACAAATCTCAAGATTTCAGGATAGGATAGGATTTCAAGATAAAAAAATATCCGTGACCTAGAAAATATTTGGATTTTTGTTTTTTATCCAATTCTAAGTTTTTTCATACATTTTCATGGAGGCGCACGGCCATTGAAGATGCAAGAAGATTCGCGCGCCTCCTTTTAAATATATAAATATAAAAAAATTAAAAATTCGGATGAATCCAAAATTCCGAGGTAAAATATTTTCTAGGTACCGGATATTTGAAAAAGAGCGTCCTTGCCACGAAGATTTTTTTGGATACATTGATTAGTAATAATAAACGTCTTCAGCCTTGGCGTGATGCCCATGTACGACTTAAAAATATCCATGGCGCTTTAAAAAATAGTTTCGTTTAAAATTGTTATTTAAAAATACAAGGTGACTATGATAGTCACTGTGCTTCTTATAAATGTCAACCTAAAAGTGAGCAAATGAAATTATATATTAAATCGATCATTAAGGCCAGCTTTCCTTCAATGATCATTCAAAAAGTAACAATTTAATATTTTAGCTTTTAATCAATTTTATGAAAACATGAGGTTAAGTAAATAAATCAAAATTTACTTAACATATTGTTCTTCTGAAAATGCCTTCAAAACGGGCGTTTTTTTATTTCTGTTTCAATAACGTATATAACTTGTAGATCTAGAAACTTTTTTACGATTTTTTCCACTTAGAGAGTTTTTAAATAATTTTATTTGCCAATGTTTTCGAAATAATAGTTGACTAACTTTTGAAATATTTAAATAATATGTGGAGTCGGAGTCGGAGTTGGAGCCAACCATTTTTTGAAAGCTGGAGTCGGAGTCGGAGTTGGAGTCGGCTAAAGTTGGTGGGCCGGAGTTGGAGTCGGAGTCGGTTGGATCTGAAAGCCGGAGCCGGAGTCGGAGTCGAAGTCGGCTAATCTCAGAAAGCCGGAGTCGTAGTCGGAGTCGGAGTCGCTTGAAATATGACCCGACTCCGCAGCCTTGACCAAAACAAAGTCAGAACAAAAGAGAGCTGTCATTTACGGCATCATAAAAAAGCCAGAACAAAAGAACAGCTGTTTATTACGGAATCAAAACAAACCAACTGCGCACTGTAAAAATAACAAAAATTGCAAGCATAAAATGGAATGAAACTAATTATATTTATGTTGTAAACTTTTAGATCAATTTACATTTGAAATGAAGTACTTGTTTTTGAGGAGACTTTGCTCAACTGCATACTGCTAAAGTTGGGATCATTCAGAACACATCTGGCTGATGAACTCTTTTAAAGTACTACATTTATCACATGAAAAGTTTAATTAAACTACTAAGTTATTTAACTTTCATTACAGTTATTCTGAATTTAAGACATAAGAAAATAATTAAGAAGGTAAATAAATATTTTTGTTTTTACAGTTCAGATTTCCATGGTTTATATGACCTTTTTCTCATGGTAATATTATCTTTGGGTATGCATACAGATTTTTTTGGGAGAAAAATGTATAATATTACCCAGATTTTTTTTTTAAATTTGCGTTTTTTAATATGTAGTTTCAATTTTTCTTCACAAATTAAGTTAAAATTGGAAAGAGTTTATAAGCAACCATCAAATTTTTCACCTTTCAAAATTATACTAACTTTTACTGTCTAGAATTCGGAAATTCAGACAAGTTGTTTGTTTGCATTTTCCAGTTAAATTTTCCACAAAACTGAAAGTTCAAACTTTTAAATTGCGAGTGACAGCTTGAAAACAACAAAAAACCTGTCTTTCTTTGATCATTTTTGGGAAAATTTTAAAACTTTTTACATTGCGATTTATTCACAGTGAAAAATTTAACTAGTTGAGTATGCAACCTTTTTTAGAATGTGGTTTTAGTTAAATTTTGGTTGTATAAAAAAAAATTGGCACATTTTGACAAAACTTCTATAAAAGTATTTTAATGTTTTTAAGTCTATTTGAAAAGAAATTCAGCCGTCTGATGTGGGTTTCCAATGCAAAATAATTGACTTGACAATCAACCCAAGAAAAAAATACTTCCAAATACTTTTTAAAAAGCGTTGTACACATTGTTTCAAACTGCAAGTTTTTCCCAAATAAAAGTGTAAAAGTGAAATAACATAGATTAAATTTCTATGAAAAAAATGTGCCATCAGTGAGACAAAATTTTCGTCGTTTTCTATGTAATTCTATGAATACACATTATATTGGGTTTAATTACATTTAAAAGGTAAATTTACTCCTTCAAACTTATAAATCGGTGAATGTTTAACTTTCTTTAACTGGAAGACACATTTCACATATATTTTTTACAGATTTTGTAATGTTGTGCTATTTTGTGTAATTTTACTTCAACATTTGAGTAAATATTGGCAATTAAATGAAGGGCGTCTAATTTTCCCGGGTTTTTAATTTCCCGGGAAACCGGAAAAATATTTTCAAAATCCCGGGAATTCCCGGAATCACGGGAAATTTTTAAAACAGTATTAAATCTAAATCTTATTATATTTGCATGTTTTTTAAGCTTAAATCATAGAATTAGCTCAATACTATTCATTGGTGGTGATCTACACTTCAACCTAAACAAGGATAGCAGTTTTCAGATAGCTTGAAAGATTTTATATGTTCTTTGTTGAGCTTTGGTTTCTCATCCTGTATCTTACCTAATGTGATTTAAACTAAAAAAGTCTCTTATAAATACATATTTTTTATTTGTCATGACTAGAAAAAGCCTATTTTTGAATGTCTTAAATAAGAAATAAAAAACAATAAATAAAATTATACCAATTAAATTTTGGATAAGTTTAGACATTCATGTTGTATATAAAAAATATTAATCAAATTGTCTTAAGGTCATAACCGCCAACTAGGGAAAATCGTGTTTACAGTCTAGTTAGGTACAGGAGATTTTAGAGCTGTTCATTTGGAGATCAGTGTACTAATTGTTTTGCTCTGTTCCTGTTTTAACCGAAATCAATCAAAATAATTAAAATATTATGCAAAAAAATGACTAAACACTTGTCTTAATTTGATACATTTGTCTTGAGTTGCCTAAAATGTTTCATGAAAAATAATTTAAAATGATATTAATTTTTAAATTTAAAATCATAAATATACGTAGATTATCCAAAAATATATAAAAATTTGATAAAAAATATTCAGAGCGCTAGGCAATTTACGGATCGGTATGTTTTTGTACAAGTTTGCTTCATAAGTCAAATTAATGCTGATACTGGATATATGCTTAATATTTTATTTTTATTTTTTTTATCGTTGTTCATCTATTTCAACAACATAACCTAAATTTACAGACAAAAATTTTATATTTTTTTCCAATTTCTGGAATTCCCGGGACAAAATACAAAAAATACCGGGATTCGGGAAATCCCGTTTTTGGAAAAATCTCGGGAATTTGGTCCCGGGAATTCCCGGGATGGACGCACTAATTAAATGTGTTATTTTTTTTGCATTGTGACAAGGTTCGATTAAAATTTAAAAATTACTTTGTGACAAGGTACGATTAAAATTTAAAAAGTAATGATATTCTTTTCTTCAGTGTTTGAACTTTTGACTTTTTTTTAAATGTAGTTTTATTGTGTTAGAACCGGTAATTTTGATTTTGAATTGGTAATTTTTATATTTTTGAATAAGTTATCAAATTGCCTTGAAATCTGTTTGAAATGTTAATTTTACATTGTTCTATTTGAAAATATCAGTAAACTTTTATGGTTTGCATTTCAGTCTTTTGTAATTTGTAATTTGTTGATGCATTGGGTACGATAACTTGTTAGTTAACACTTTTGAACAGGTCAAGGAAGACACTTACGAAGCATCCAAAATAAACTTGACAAAGTATAATTATTTTCGTGGATTTATTGATTCATCAATAAAAAACCATTTATGAGGGAATAATTCATAGTTATTTGACATGCATTTGGAAATTTATAAAGAACCGCAGAGTAATATAAAAATGAAGAATTGATTTAAAAATTCTTCAAACATTCTTTCCCGTCTTCCCTAGGAATCCCAGCACCTCCCAGCCTCTGCCCCATACCACGGTCCTGCCACTTGTGGACACCAATCGGGGCGTGATCCGGGCCGGTCGAACGAACCTCCAACGGTGCGGTGACGGTGGTGGCTGCGGAGAGGCAAACTGCACTCTGTACATTGAATGCAACGCCGCGCGGCCAGGCAAGAACACGCCGGGGCGGAATATTCATGGCTCTCATTCAATTGAAAGCGTAATTTCGAACACAAATTATATTGTCATTTTATGCAAAAAGGGTTTCCTCTTGGCCGAAGGAGGATGAGGAAGAAACAGAGAGAAAGAGAACTAGAGAAATGGATGCAAAACCAGCAGGAATCGAGCAAGGAAAAACAAAACTCACTTTTCCCTGGGTCTGCAATCGAAGTCCCGGTGGGTTTTTTTTCGCATCCATCTCTGAAGTGGTTCTCCAGAAGAGTGGCGGGTCGAGGGAACCGGGAATCTTCTCTGCGGGGCGCTTTTATTGTGTCGAGTTCTCGATTTGAATTTGCATAATGAGGGGCAGGCCTCGCTCGTTGGTTGTGTATGCAACCCGACGGAGTGAGTGGAAAATTGATAACGGAAAGCCACGCGGATACCAGGCCCGGCCACCCCGGCCTCAGCCTGGTCGGAATCGAGCTCGATGGAGTTAACTCTTTGGGCCAGGGTGGCTGTTTGATACAGGAATTTTGTTGTAGCTTAGTCTCTTATAAAAGTAAAGCTTAAGATTTTGGAAAAGCGTTTTCTCAATATCTTCAGATTTTGCTCTGAATTAAGAACCATCAATGACAGTCTTTGACCCAAAAGAGGAAGACACCTCCTACAACTATAATATTTTTACAATTATCCTACTGGCGAAAATATGCATCTTTTCTAATAATATATAGTAATAGTTATTTTCCTAAATAACAAACAATCGTTGTTGTTTCGATTGTTTGTTCCACAATTCAATATTTTTAAATTGGCTTTGGCTTTGGCTTTGGCTTTGGCTTTGGCTTTGGCTTTGGCTTTGGCTTTGGCTTTGGCTTTGGCTTTGGCTTTGGCTTTGGCTTTGGCTTTGGCTTTGGCTTTGGCTTTGGCTTTGGCTTTGGCTTTGGCTTTGGCTTTGGCTTTGGCTTTGGCTTTGGCTTTGGCTTTGGCTTTGGCTTTGGCTTTGGCTTTGGCTTTGGCTTTGGCTTTGGCTTTGGCTTTGGCTTTGGCTTTGGCTTTCTATTTTGGCTTTTTGGCTTTGGCTTTGGCTTTGGCTTTGGCTTTGGCTTTGGCTTTGGCTTTGGCTTTGGCTTTACTTTGGCTTTGGCTTTCTTTGGCTTTGGCTTTAGCTTTGGCTTTGGCAGCTTTACTTTATTTGGCTTTACTTCTTTGGCTGGCTTTGGCTTTGGCTTTGGCTTTACTTTATTTGGCTTTGGCTTTGGCTTTGGCTTTGGCTTTCTTTGGCTTTCTTTGGCTTTGGCTTTTATTTACTGGCTTTAGCTTTGGCTTTGGCTTTATTTACTTCTTTGGCTTTGGCTTTGGCTTTATCTTTTTGGCTTTACTTTGGCTTTACTTTATTTTGGCTTTGGCTTTGGCTTTGGCTTTACTTTGGCTTTCTATTCTTTGGCTTTGGCTGGCTTTGGCTTTGGCTTTGGCTTTGGCTTTGGCTTTGGCTTTGGCTTTGGCTTTGGCTTTGGCTTTGGCTTTGGCTTTGGCTTTGGCTTTGGCTTTGGCTTTTTGGCTTTGGCTTTGGCTTTTGGCTTTGCTTTGGCTTTGGCTTTGGCTTTTTGGCTTTGGCTTGGCTTTGGCTTTGGCTTTGGCTTTGGCTTTAGCTTGCTTTGGCTTTGGCTTTGGCTTTATTTGGCTTTGCTTTGGCTTTGGCTTTGGCTTTACTGGCTTTCTTTGGCTTTACTTTAGCTTTACTTCTTTATTTTATTTCTATGGCTTTGGCTTTATGGCTTTGGCTTTGGCTTTGGCTTTACTTATTTATTTGGCTTTCTTTACTGGCTTTGGCTTTGGCTTTATTCTTTGGCTTTACTTTTGGCTTTACTTTGGCTTTGGCTTTGGCTTTGGCTTTGGCTTTGGCTTTGGCTTTGGCTTTGGCTTTGGCTTTGGCTTTGGCTTTGGCTTTGGCTTTGGCTTTGGCTTTGGCTTTGGCTTTGGCTTTGGCTTTGGATTTGGATTTGGATTTGGATTTGGATTTGGATTTGGATTTGGATTTGGATTTGGATTTTGATTTTGATTTTGATTTTGATTTTGATTTTTTTAATTAAGGTAAATTATACTCTGAGTCACCACCCTGTCCTCCTTTTGCTCTCCTCCCACTTCCGACCCTTCACACTCTTATTGGAGGGACTGTTGGATGGTGCACGTGAGACGTTTTGCTCCAATCAGCAGAAATGAACCGCGGAACCCCTGATCGGTGGCTGGTGCCTTGTGCATGGGTATGTGTGTTTGGTATTTACGTGTTTGTGCGAAAACATCTCTCACCGGGAATATGGAGCGAAACAAATGAAAAGGGTTCCGGTTCATCAAGCCCAGTGCAAACAATGTCAAGTATTTGCTGGAGCTGCCCGCCTCCCTTATCTCCGACTTTGCTGCTTGAGTCGAGCTGGGGAAGGAAAATTGTGCAAAGTGAAAATGGCGCGGTACAAATTTTCTAGGAAATGCGCCACTGCAAGTCTGCGGCAGCTGTCACTCAGCGCCATCAGACCGTGCCGGAAGTATTACGCTGCCATATTTTATTTTTCCAGTGTGCATTGGCGCGCAATGGTTGAAGATTTGATAAAATATTTCCTAGATGAAATGAATCTTTAACTTAAAAGGAAGGAATATTCTGTATTTGAGCAATATTTCTTCGGAAACATGTAATAAGAGTCATATTAGGCCACGTCACTGCCCCCAACAATGTTGAGTGACGGGTTGAGGAAACGTCACCTAATGGACGCAAAAAAGTGCAACCTCTTAAGCATTAGAGCACGAAGCGCAACCCATCAAACGTGGACAAGCATAAAAAATAAAATAATATCAGCTAACCCCTTTATAATTCCAACAAATCGTATCGGATTACGCACACGCTGGGTTGCTGCGATCATGAGAACATGTGACCGCAATCGATCGCAATCTTTTGAAAGGTGAGTGCACGCCTTGACTTGACAGCCGATCGATCGAACTCGATGTGAAGACTGCGCGCTGCTGTCAAGGGCTGCTGAGACCTGGGAGCAACGCAGGACAAACTAATGACACTCGTCAAGCTAATAACTTTGATAAAGCTAGCGAAATAAATAATCGCAGCTGGACGCACCATTATCTTTGGCCGCTGGGGTGATTTTCTTCCAGGACGGTTGGTAACCTTCGAATGCCAGTTTTTTTCTTTGTTTTCAAGATTTAAAAAAAAATCAACTCAACTCAACTCAACTCAACTCAACTCAACTCAACTCAACTCAACTCAACTCAACTCAACTCAACTCAACTCAACTCAACTCAACTCAACTCAACTCAACTCAACTCAACTCAACTCAACTCAACTCAACTCAACTCAACTCAACTCAACTCAACTCAACTCAACTCAACTCAACTCAACTCAACTCAACTCAACTCAACTCAACTCAACTCAACTCAACTCAACTCAACTCAACTCAACTCAACTCAACTCAACTCAACTCAACTCAACTCAACTCAACTCAACTCAACTCAACTCAACTCAACTCAACTCAACTCAACTCAACTCAACTCAACTCAACTCAACTCAACTCAACTCAACTCAACTCAACTCAACTCAACTCAACTCAACTCAACTCAACTCAACTCAACTCAACTCAACTCAACTCAACTCAACTCAACTCAACTCAACTCAACTCAACTCAACTCAACTCAACTCAACTCAACTCAACTCAACTCAACTCAACTCAACTCAACTCAACTCAACTCAACTCAACTCAACTCAACTCAACTCAACTCAACTCAACTCAACTCAACTCAACTCAACTCAACTCAACTCAACTCAACTCAACTCAACTCAACTCAACTCAACTCAACTCAACTCAACTCAACTCAACTCAACTCAACTCAACTCAACTCAACTCGACTCAACTCAACTCAACTCGACAAATTCGAACCTTTCTTTTTCAAAAATTGTTCAAGAGATGCAACATTCGAAGGTTAACTCCTCGATTAAGCCGCCAGGCGCATGGCCGTTACAAATCCGCCGCAACCACCGAAGATCCCCGGCGGCATTTTTGTTGTGGAGGGAAATCGAAGAGCAAAAATAAAATAAAAAGTGGAAGCAATCCGGGTTAACTGCGTAAAGCTCAACGCTGAGACGTCTGTCAGTGACTGAATGTTGTCTTGTCCCTTGTTGCGGATTATCAGCCAATAATTGCATTCACGAGAGACGACGACGACGACGACGACGAGAGTTAATCGATTTGCCCATCGCATCGGCATGCGTATGGTAATCATTTTCGAGTAAGTAAGGAGCATTCTGGAGGCAACATGCTCATAGAGTGCACGCAGAGGAGAAAGAATTCACGCAGCGATTGAGTAATTGACGTTTCAGCGACAGAGAAATGAGCTTCATTTATTATAAGGAAATGTTGCTGAATGCTACCGTTGTTTATTTTTAACCATGTGAGCATATATATTAAAATGTGTACCGTTAAGCAATGCTGCCCGTAATTGATCATTATGTACAAATTTTCAGAACTAACTGTCCTAGGTTGAATACTACAATAAGCAAGCAAATCAAATATTCCTATTTTTGGTACTGGCACTGAGTCATCAAAAGTCAACTAATGTGGTCCGACAAGTTAATTTGATTGAAATTTTCAATTCTGCTTGTAATCTTACGAAAAATATATTCATAACATACGCATTTAGCATTCTTTAAACAATTTGATGAAAGCAACAGCAATATCATAAAAGAAATATTTGAGCAGTTCTCTAGGATTTCGGTCATTCGATTTTTTTTTGTATTTTTTAATCCGACTGAAACTTTTTTGGTGCCTTCGGTATGCCAAAAGAAGCCATTTTGCATCATTAGTTTGTCCATATAATTTTCTATACAAATTCGGCAGCTGTCCATACAAAAATGATGTATGAAAATTCAAAAATCTGTATCTTTTGAAGGAATTTTTTGATCGATTTGGTGTCTTCGGCAAAGTTGTAGGTATGGATACGGACTACACTGGAAAAAAATAATACACGGTAAAAAAATTTGGTGATTTTTTATTTAACTTTATCACTAAAACTTGATTTACAAAAAACACTATTTTTATTTTTTTATTTTTGATATGTTTTAGAAGGCATAAAATGCCAACTTTTCAGAAATTTCAGGTTGTGCAAAAATCACTGACCGAGTTATGAATTTTTAATCAATACTGATTTTTCAAAAATCGAAATTTTGGTCGTAAAAATTTTCAACTTCATTTTCGATGTAAAATCAAATTTGCAATCAAAAGTACTTTACTAAAATTTTGATAAAGTGCACCGTTTTCAAGTTATTTTTTGAAAAATAGTCACAGTTTTTCATTTTTAAATTAGTGCACATGTTTGCCCAGTTTTGAAAAAATATTTTTGAAAAGCTGAGAAAATTCTCTATATTTTGCTTATTTGGACTTTGTTGATACGACCTTTAGTTGCTGAGATATTGCAATGCAAAGGTTTAAAACAGGAAAATTGATGTTTTCTAAGTTTCACCCAAACAACCCACCATTTTCTATCGTCAATATCTCAGCAACTAATGGTCCGATTTTCAATAATAATATATGAAACATTTGTGAAATTTTCCGATCTCTTCGAAAAAATATTTTTGGAATTTTCAAATCAAGACTAACATTTCACAAAGGCCAAACATTCAATATTACGCCCTTTTAAAATGTTTGTCTTGATTTGAAAATTCCAAAATATTTTTTCGAAAAGATCGGAAAATTTCACAATTGTTTCATATATTAACATTGAAAATCGGACCATTAGTTGCTGAGATATTGACGATAGAAAATGGTGGGTTGTTTGGGTGAAACTTAGAAAACATCAATTTTCCTGTTTTTAAACCTTTGCATTGCAATATCTCAGCAACTAAAGGTCGTATCAACATAGTCCGAATAAGCAAAATATAGAGAATTTTCTCAGCTTTTCAAAAATATTTTTTTCAAAACTGGGCAAACATGTGCACTAATTTAAAAATGAAAACTGTGACTATTTTCAAAAAGTCACTTAAATATGGCTATAACTTGAAAACGGTGCACTTTATCAAAATTTTAGTAAAGTACTTTTGATTGCAAATTTGATTTTACATCGAAAATGAAGTTGAAAAATTTTTACGACCAAAATTTCGATTTTTTGAAAAAATCAGTATTGATTAAAAAATTCATAACTCGGTCAGTGATTTTTTGCACAACCTGGAAATTTCTGAAAAGTTGGCATTTTATGTCCTCTAAAACATATCAAAAAATAAAAAAAATTAAAAATAGTGTTTTTTTGCAAATCAAGTTTTAGTGACAAAAAGTCAAATTAAAAATCACCAAATTTTTCTTTACCGTGTATCATTTTTTTTCAGTGTAGTTCATATCCATACCTACAACTTTACCGAAGACACCAACTCGATCAAAAAATTCCTTCAAAAGATACAGATTTTTGAATTTTCATACATCATTTTTGTATGGACAGCTGCCGAATTTGTATGGAAAATTATATGGACAAACTAATGATGCAAAATGGCTTCTTTGGGCATACCGAAGGCACCAAAAAAGTTTCAGCCGGATTAAAAAATACAAAAATTAATGTGAATAGCAGAATGCATTACTGTGAATACAAAGAGACGAGTTGTTCCTTTTAATTCCGCTATATATTTTTAATATCTTGACAGATACGTATTTCGTCTACTACTTGCAGACTTCATCAGTGTTCTGTTCTCGACTGAAGGTTCATCGCTGGTGTATCCGTATTTGTAGTTACTGTAGGTACTACCTCCTCGTTCTTCTTTTGTGCCTGTATAGGTAACAGCTTAAACAGCCACGTTGAGCCGTTACCTGAATCCTTGTTGAGTAAACGTTTGTTGCCTGCCTTGAAGATTTCCAAACTTTCGGCGACAGCCAGCTTCGATGGGTTTGTTATGTGTCTTAAGATGACCGCGTCGCTAGTTGTGATGTTATGTTTTTCCTCGATGATGTGTTCGGTTACTGCTGACTTGAAATGGGGGACAAATCCTTTCCGTATTTCCTCCTTGGCAATTCTGACATATGTGTTTATATGCTCATCCAACCTGGTTTGCAGCAATCTCTTAGTTTGTCCAATGTAGCTCATATCACAGTGGCCGCAGGATACCTCGTAGATGCCGGGTTTGCCTAAAGTCGGTATGGGGTCTTTCGTTGAACCTAAGATGGATTCCAACTGGCTGTTTCTACTGCTGAACACTAAATCGATGCCAAATTTAGCCAGTTTTTGTCGTAATGGGCGTGTTATCCTGTAGTCGAATTCTACTGCTGCTCTTCGTAGTGGCTCTACTGATGGCGTAAGGGTTGTGAGTGAGGTTCTGTGGAGTTTTCTTTCCTTCTTATCGATGATTGCTTGGATAGTTGTTCTGCTGTAACCGTTGATTTCCGCTGTTTCAAATATGTACTCCAATTCTTTCTGTTTTCCTGCTTCGCTGAGGGGTAAAGTTGTCATCCTATGTATGAAATAATGATATGCTGCCATCTTATGTTGGAATGAATGGTTTGACGTGGCTGGGATTGTTCTTCTGGTGTTTGTTGGCTTCCTGTAGATCTCGAAAGAAAACGAAGATGGGCAACCTGGTTCTCTTAAGATCAGGATGTCTAAGAAAGGTAACTTTCCTTCGACTTCCATTTCGTAAGTGAACTTGATGCTCCTGCGTGCACTGTTTATGGTGTCCAGTACCGTTGTTAGTGAATCCTTTTTGATGATGCAGAAGACGTCATCTACGTATCTCCACCAACGTTCTGGTAGTAGGTTTTTTTGTAGTTCGTGTTCCAAAGCTGCCATATAAACATCGCTCAGGAACGGTGACAGTGGGTTTCCCATCGATGCTCCCATCTTCTGTTGATAGATGCAATCCCTGAACTGGAAGTAGCTCTGTTCCATGCATAATTTGACGAATGTTATATACTGGATCGTTTTTGTCTCCATGGTTCTCCCTCGTATTGTGATTGCAGCCAATCCCGTAAAATTCCTATTGCGTTGTTTACTGGTATGCTTGGGAACAATGCTGTTACGTCGAAGGAAACCATTATTTCATCCTCAGCTATCGGTCCCGACTCTAAGAGCTCCTTTGTGAACATCTGCGAACTGATGATCGAACGGCTCGGGAAGGGTTTCGGCATACTCTTGAATTCCTCGACAAGCCACTTTGCGATCCGACTGGTTGGGGCATCCACTGCTGAAATGATTTCTCGCATCTCGTTGCCTGGTTTATGCACTTTAGGTAGTGCTTTAATCCTTGGTAGAGTTGGGTTCGGTACTCTCAACGATTTTGCAGTTTTCCCAACCGATTTCAAAAGCCTGCACATTCTTTGATGGTGTTCTCTACTTTGTTGACCATATCTTTTAGCTGGTATCCTCGTTGTAGTGAATATTTTTCCTGTTTCCGAGTTTCTCAAGAAGTTCCTTGTCGTATTCGTCCCGGTCCATGATTACTACCCGGTTTCCCTTGTCCGCTTTTAGGTAGTACACGGGTTTCTCCTTGAGTTCCTTTACTACTCGTACTTCGGCGTTGTCCTGGTGTTTTGTTGTTGCTTCTCGTATTAATTTGGATACCGTCATCCTGACGCTGTTGATTTGTGCTGGAAGGAGCGGTGGAGGTTTTGTCTGTTTTTCGTCGATGCTTTTAGCATTGATAACAGTTTCGATGTCGATAACAATGTTTTCCAGGTTTGGTTTTGATGATACCGCGTACTTAAGACCTTTGTTGAGTAAAGTTAACTGTTCTTCTGAAAAAGTTTCAGAAGAACGATTAACAACGAACTCTTCTAAGGGTTTAACTACTGGTTTTGTTGTTGGGGCAATGTGGGAAATCAGTTGTCGGAATTTGTTGTCCAGTATCTTGCGTTTCCTTTCCGATTCGCACTTCTCGGCTACCTTCACTTTCGTCAAAAAGGCTTCGAACTCGATGGGAATTCTTTGGCTAGTTTCAGATGGAGTGAATAGCATTCGAGAGTTTTATACTCAGTCTACCGTAGAGTTTTTGATGCTCTCTTTGACAAGCTCTAACTCCACCCTCCGGATGATCTTGCTGTCCGTATGACCCTTCGTCCTAATCATGTGGCTAGTTGGTGTAACTCGGTGTTCGACGCATTTTTTCAAGAAGGCGATGTCTTTGTGGATACCTGCGATGATTTTCTTCAGTCCGATGAACTTGTTGTTTTTAAAATTAAAATTGAAGAAAAAAGACCGATTTCGTAGAGAATTGCTCATTTGAGCTTTGATTTTTGTAAGATAATTAAGACTGTTAGATTATAACTAAACTATTTAATAGAACAGAATTTCAGTTCTATTTTTCGTTGTCATAAAAATAGTGTTTTTTTTTAAGAAAAATAATAATTGTATTTTTGCAACTCTGTCTTGAAACTACTAACATTTCCTGTCATTCTTGAATAACAAAACAGGCTACTTTTCTGTATCAAAAATAACAGTATTGAATAGTAACCCATTTCAAAACGAATGCTGAAAAGTTCTACTTTTCAGCACTGAAATGGATGCTGAAAAGATGATTTTTTCAGCACTTGTTTCGAAAAGTTATACTTTTCAACATTTTTTTAAATTTAGGGGAGTTTGGGGTAATATGGACAGTGAGGGTAATTTGGACACCCCTTTAAAAATCGCCTTTTCTTCAGATATAAAGTGAAAACGGCAATTTAAGTGATAAGGCTAGTACTAGTAATGGCCTAGGAGTATGGACAAACCTAAAAAGCTGGAATAAGTTAAGTAGTTTTGGTATAATATGCAAAAGTTTCCAAAGGCCGGTTGGCACTGCCTTAAGTTCTAATATTTGAGGGTTGGGAAATAAGGTTTTGCATGGATTATATGGCAAAGAAGTGGACAATTTTTGTTCAAGGGAATTGTTTTGACGATGCCTGAGATATGTACGTATAAATATTGTGCATTTTATCCATTTTTATCATCCAAAATTGCAATTTTTGATAGCACATGCTATGGGGGTAATTTGGACATAGCTTGTGGGGTAATTTGGACATACCTGAAAGTCTACCTGTCAGGAAAAAAAAGTAACTTTCATGTTTGGTTGCGTGGCTCGTGGGTCTCGTGGCGCAGGGGTAGCGGCTTCGGCTGCCGATCCCGATGATGCTATGAGACGCGGGTTCGATTCCCGCCTTATCCACTGAGCTTCTATCGGATGGTGAAGTAAAACGTCGGTCCCGGTTTCTCCTGTCTCGTCAGAGGCGCTGGAGCAGAAATCCCACGTTAGAGGAAGGCCATGCCCCGGGGGGCGTAGTGCCAATAGTTTCGTTAGTTTCGTTTTTCATGTTTGGTTGAGTTTTGAAAGGGATTTAGATAAATTTAGAGGGATTTAAAATGTCAAAACACTCAAAAAAGGAATGTGAGTAATGAGAACTTTCACAAAACCCCTTGTTTTTATTAATTAGGATATTTTTTTCTATTAATTACGAATGGATGAAAGTCTGATTACTGCACTTTTTTTGTTCAAATTGAATCTAATGTTGATTGTTTTAAATTTATTTCTTTGACATTTAAAATTTCTATGCTGGTTTACAATAATATTTAAATTTGAAGGGCTATGGAATGTAAAATTAAAAAATGGATAGTTTCAAGATAATTATTTCTATATAAAGATTGGTTGAGATAAATCTAAACGATGCCTTAATCACTAAAAATTAAACTTGTGCCTAATCCAGAATCAATGTTTAAATCATTTCATAATGAATGATTAAATTATGTATACTACACTGAACTATTTGTTCTCTTCCTATTGAATTATAGTTCTATCAAAAAATCATTATTTAAACCTATGATGAAATATTGTGAACAAAAAAACACTTAAAACATAAAGTAATTACAAAACCATGTTGAAGGATAAAAAACATGCTCAAAAAATCAAATGTTAAACTTATTCTTCAACATGTGTCCAAATTACCCCACCAAAGGTGTCCATATTACCCCACAAGGTATGTCCATATTACCCCACAAGGCACGTCCAAATTACCCAATAGGGGTGTTCATATTACCCCCACACAAAAATGTGGGGATAATTTGGACACTTTTTAATTTTTGCGATTAAGATGGGTTTTTCATCAAAATTTATCGAAATTAATAACATTTTTCCATCAAATATGGTCTCTTTTATCCTCTGGTGTCATCCACATTCCTTTAAAATATCCATACAACCCGTGGCAGAGCAATTTCCTAAGGGTGTCCAAATTACCCCACACTCCCTTAAATCTGTTCAAAGGGTGTTTTCGGAATTGCAAAAAACGTTATATATATGGAACTCATTGCAAAACTTGATTTTTTCATTGCTCGTCGTATTTATCGTTATATTTATCGAACCTCGTTGGATAAATGTACGACTCATGATGAAAAAATGTTCTTTTTGCAACTTGTTGCATAAACTACAATTTCACAATTTAAACTTGTTTATTTTATTTAAAGCATCCAAATTTTAAAATAATCGCAATCTGGGTATCGAACGATTCGAAATTTTGTATTGCATTTTCACTGTTTTAGGGTTTTTTGAAAAAACGAAACTATTGGCACTACGCCCCCCGGGGCATGGCCTTCCTCTAACGTGGGATTTCTGCTCCAGCGCCTCTGACGAGACAGGAGAAACCGGGACCGACGTTTTACTTCACCATCCGATAGAAGCTCAGTGGATAAGGCGGGAATCGAACCCGCGTCTCATAGCATCATCGGGATCGGCAGCCGAAGCCGCTACCCCTGCGCCACGAGACGAATGAAATACTAAAATCATTCGGCACAATTACGGCAGTCAAAATCATTAAAAATACACACGAAATTACAAATTGTTTGATACAAATCATGAAAAGTTGAGTATTTCAAAAAAAAAAAAACAGTGTTACGTGAAAATTTGAGCATTTCATTAAACATAACTGTAAAATAGTGTAAATGTATGTAAAGTTTCGCTACGTTTGATACTTATACTGCAAATGAAAGAAAATTGAGTACCTTCAAAATAATACGGTATTTTGTGAAAGTTTGAGTTTATTACAAAAAAAAACTATAATTTAAGTGAAAAAGTATACAAAATTTTGCTTCGTTTGATACCCATATTGCAAATCATGAAAATTTGAGTATTTTAGAAAAATTACGTAATATTGTAAATATTTGAGTATTTTATGAAAACGTTGTTAAAATATTGCAAAAAAAAGTTTGCTGATTCTAAGATTTACATTCATCTTGAGGCTGGATTACATCCCAATCCGGATCAGTAGAAATACTTTGAAAATCGTATTCAATCGTATGAAGCACGCTGCATGCTCATAAACATACAATCTTTACAAGAACGTCGTAAATTTGCCATGCTCTCTTTCATCAACGACATTATTTCTCAACGCATACAGTCAGCAGCATTATTTTCAGAAATACGCAATAGTATTCATGAACCAAACCGTACTCTTAGACATTCACCACTTTTTAGAATAACTGCATACACGACAAATTATTTAAAAAATTCGCCATTAAATCAAATGATGCGCTTTTATAATGAAAATTCACAGTACATACATTTCGATATGTCCAAACCGGAACTACGAAAAAATCTATAGAATAGAAATCTATACAATAGAAATACAATAGAAATAATATCTAGCATGTAAGAAAATTGTAAGTAGTCTACATAAGCTTGACGAATAAACAATAAACAGAAAACAAATTTATTAACTAAAACTAGGTACTTTGAAAATTTTGCGTTACCCTTTCAGGCCTGATGGGACCCAAAAAACCCAAGTTTCAAAATTAGCCTATTTTTTCAAATCATTGAGTAAAAAATATTTTTTTCCTAAATTTGGGCTTGAATAGGTTGAATAAATTAGCAATTATTATTAGTAATTTGTAATTTTGCATTTTTTTATTCTTATTAAACTTTATCGATAAACTCCCTGTGTCAATAGGAGCCATTTTGCACTACCAGTTTTTACATGAAATGCTCCATAAAATTTTGCGGGTTAGTCCTACTAAACGGGAACGCACATATACAAAAATCTTTTTCTAATCGATTCGGCGTCTTCGGAAAAGTTGTAGGATATGATTAGGACACATTAAAAAGAAATAGACAAACGGAAATAAAGAGGTCATGATTTTTTATGTCTTTTTATTACTTTAAGTTTATAACCTGATTTATTAATTTTAATTGATTTTTTTACTATCACTTTTACGAAAAAATATTTATAAATAAAAGTTAAATTTCCACAATGGGTAATTCTCCGCCAACTCACACAGCAGTTGCCCCGATCCCTCTTCGATTTGCGTGAAACTTTGTCCTAAGGGGTAACGGCGGTACGACCCCTTCCATTTTTGAACATGGGTAATTCTCTACTAACTCACACGAAATTGGGAAAAGTTGACCCGACCCCTCTTCGATTTGCGTGAAACTTTGTCCTAAGGGGTAACTTTTGTCCTTGATCACGAATCCGAGGTCCGTTTTTTGATATCTCGTGACGGAGGGGTGGTACGACCCCTTCCATTTTTGAACATGCGAAAAAAGAGGTGTTTTTCAATAATTTGCAGCCTGAAACGGTGATGAGATAGAGAAAACGTATTTGTCACCGAAAAAAACACTAAAAAAGTTTTAAAAATTCTCCCGTTTTCCGTTACTTGACTGTAAAAATTTTTGGAACATGTCATTTTATGGGAAATTTAATGTACTTTTCGAATCTACATTGACCCAGAAGGGTCATTTTTTCATTTAGAACAAAATTTTTGATTTTAAAATTTCGTGTTTTTTCTAACTTTGCAGGGTAATTTTTTAGAGTGTAGAGTGTAACAATGTTCTACAAAGTTGTAGAACAGACAATTACAAAAAAATTGATGTATAGACATAAGGGGTTTGCTTGGAAACATCACGAGTTATCGCGATTTTACGAAAAAAAGTTTTGAAAAAGTTACTTTTTGCGTTTCTCTTAGTTTCGTCGTCCGTGTCCGTCGCGGGTGACCATGAACGGCCATGATCGATGACGACCAACTTTTTCAAATCTTTTTTTCGTAAAATCGCGATAAATCTTGATGTTTATAAGCAAACCCCTTATGTCTATGTATCAAAATTTTTGTAATTGTCTGCTCTACAACTTTGTAGAACATTCTTATACTCTAAAAAATTACCCTGCAAAGTTAGAAAAAACACGAAAGTTTAAAATGAAAATTTTTGTTCTAAATGAAAAAATGACCCTTCTGGGTCAATGAAGATTCGAAAAGTACATTAAATTTCCCATAAAGACATGTTCCAAAATTTTTTACAGGAGAATTTTAAAACTTTTTTAGTGTTTTTTTTCGATGAAAAATACGTTTTTTCGGAATTCCGAGTACGCCATCAAATCGGGCGTCTAATTTTACATAAAAGTCCCTTTGACACCAAATTTCTATCTCATCACCGTTTCAGGCTACACATTATTGAAAAACACCTCTTTTTTCGCAAAATGGAAGGGGTCGTACCGCCCCTCCGTCACGAGATATCAAAAAACGGACCTCGGATTCGTGATCAGGGACAAAAGTTACCCCTTAGGACAAAGTTTCACGCAAATCGAAGAGGGGTCGGGGCAACTGCTGTGTGAGTTGGCGCAGAATTATCCACATGCGAAAAAAGAGGTGTTTTGCAATTATTTGCAGCCTGAAACGGTGATGAGATAGACATTTGATGTCAAATGGTCTTTTATGTAAAATTAGACGCCCGATTTGATGGCGTACTCAGGATTCCAAAAAACGTATTTTTCATCGAAAAAAACACTAAAAAAGTTTTAAAAATGCTCCCATTTTCCGTTTCTCGACTGTAAAAAGTTTTGGAACATGTCATTTTATGGGAAATTTAATGTTCTTTTCGAATCAACATTGACCCAGAAGGGTCATTTTTTATTTAGAACAAAAATTTTCATTTTAAAATTTCGTGTTTTGTCTAACTTTGCAGGGTTATTTTTAAGAGTGTAATAATGTTCTACAAAGTTGTAGAGCAGACAATTACAAAAAATTTGATACATAGACATAAGGGGTTTGCTGATAAACATCACGAGTTATCGCGATTTTACGGAAAAAAGTTTTGAAAAAGTTGGTCGTCATCGATCATGGCCGTTCATGGTCACCCGCGACAGACACGGACGACGAAACAAAGAGAAACGGAAATAGTAACTTTTTCAAAACTTTTTTCGCAAAAACGCGATAACTCGTGATGTTTATAAGCAAACCCCTTATGTCTATATATCAAAATTTTTGTAATATTCTGCTCTACAACTTTGTAGAACATTGTTACACTCTTAAAAATTACCCTGCTAAGTTAGAAAAAACACGAAATTTTAAAATGAAATATTTTATTCTAGATGAAAAAATGACAATCAACTTTTGCGACAGAGTTTAGAGCGGTGCAAAAATTGAAGACACTATTAAAAAAAAAAATCGATTTAGAAAAATCAAAGATATTGTCAAATTTATTCTTTAATCATTTCAAGATGCTCGTGATCCAAAAGATTTTTTGATAAACTGCACCATTTTCAAGTTATGGGCATTACAAAGGTGAACATTTTAGAAAAAATTTCAGGTTTTTGTAAGTTTAAAATCTGCCAAAATCTGAAACATCTTTTAGCTTAAATGTTTTTAATAGTAAGTTTTTTTTTCAGAGTCACCTAATTAGCGTTTTTTGAATGTTAAAATGAAATGTTTTGGCTGTTTTCATTTTTTTTTAAAGTGGTATCACATTATCATGATTCCACGATATTATCAAAAATTTCAAAATATCAGTAAATTTAGAAGATTTTTTTTCTAAGGTGAACATATCCAAATGTCTTTATTTTATTTTGAAGTAAAAGATTTTCTATAATGTTTACAAGTACAATATATTCTACATCAGTTTAATCAATTTTGAAAAGGAAACTTTAAATTTTTGGCCTCTAATTGTTTAGAGAAATTAGACAAAAGTGGGGGAGTGACAGAAACTTCAATTAAAATTGGCAATGGCCTAAGCACCTACCAAATTTCATGACCTTCGTTTTTCATGGTTACAGAAACTGAAATAAAAACTTAAAATGAACATTGAGTAAAAAAAGTGAACTTCACAATTAAGGACGCACAAATCGATTAGACAACCCGGATAAGCTCATTTTGTTGGCCTCGACCGAGCAGGGTTGCGATCATTGTTGGTGGCCAGATGTCCGTCCAAGATGATGTCTCTTCCGGGCCGTTAAGCTCCCCGTGTCATTTCTCGAGTGAGTGTTGAGTGTCAGCCCGCGTTAAAAGATAAATAATTATCCACCCAGAAGTTGGTTGAACCACCATGTGCTGCCGGTGCTGCTGGCCCTGTTTGACAGCAGGCTCGTGAGTGCAAGAAAAAAGTGACTTAAAATTGGCTGCAAGACAACCGACAAAAAAAAAACTGCTTAAAAAGTACACTATCCGTATAATATGTATGTGTGTGCGTTGCATGCCCTCGAGGAGGATCAGGCTCAGACTATCGGGTTTCAGCTCCGGTCCAAGGATAGCCGTTCGCCCGTTTAATGGCCAAAACATGCGCAGACAGCCCAGAAAGTTGGGACCTCTTCCGTCGTCGTCATCCGTCCGTTGGACCATTATCGGACCCGGCAGGTCGTCGTCGGTTGGTCATGTTGTGTAAGCGATATGTCTGCCCAGAGCCGGCATCACAAACTTCTCTCCGGTCTGTCACTTTTGACTGCACAAAAGAGGTCCCGACGAGACGATCAACCGACGACGACGAGGGGTCGTCGTAAAGAAGTAAAGAAAGGCAAAAAAAAACAAAAAAAAAAAAAAAAAACACGACAACAACTGCAAAAACAAAAGCGCACTGCCAGTGACACAAAGTAAACGCAAGGGTCGTAAATTCATTTAACTGCAACCGGCTCGGACCGATCGGCCGGAGAGTTTATAGGCGATTGCAAGGACCCCAAAACCAATCACTTCCCTTTCCTTCCCTTTCCTTTCCTTTCGTTTCGACACTGAACGTGTGTGTAGAACGATCGGCCCCTCGAAATATTTGACCAGGGATCAACTTGGCAAGTATTGAAGATAGAAACCCAATAAAAAATCTTGGAAATTTATTGAATTTTTTCTATAACGTATTTTTTATCCAAAATGTCAAACTGAACCGAACAATCTCGAACATAGCAAAATTTACGTTGTTTAATAATCTACAAGAAACCATTGAGGTATATTTTCCATTTAAAACAATACTTTGAATTTTGAAACTATGTGCTTCATCTTTACAGGTACATTATGTAATAGTGTCTATAAATTTGTAGAGCAGACAAACTTATATATATTTAATCCTGCAATTTTACATAAGATTATTTAAAAAATCTTTATAAAGCTGTTTTCGTATTGTTTAGATCCCATAATTGTAGCATTTCTTTCAATTTGTTCTTAAAATTTTTTTATTGGACCCTTTAGATTTTTTTTGTAAATGATTGGGCCCATAAATGATGATATTCAATCATATACCATGAAAAAACGAAACTATTGGCACTACGCCCCCCGGGGCATGGCCTTCCTCTAACGTGGGATTTCTGCTCCAGCGCCTCTGACGAGACAGGAGAAACCGGGACCGACGTTTTACTTCACCATCCGATAGAAGCTCAGTGGATAAGGCGGGAATCGAACCCGCGTCTCATAGCATCATCGGGATCGGCAGCCGAAGCCGCTACCCCTGCGCCACGAGACCCACCATATACCATAACAATACTTAAAAAATCATCTGAAAAATTAGATGAAATAATAGTTTTTTTACATCTAGGATCTAAACCTCTTTTTGATCGAAATTATCAGGGTTGTAAATATATCAAACTTTCAGTTCTCAGCAACTACAATTATCATACCCGAAATCTCAAATCCCAACATTCATTCATTCATTGAATTCAATACAGCCCATTTTAAAGTGATGATCAATTATCTTCGAAAATGATCAACGGCTTCACCTTAAACGAAGTATATTTTTACATTAATTTTCAATTTATGAGAGTTTGGGGTATCAAATATTGCAAATTGTAAAAAATTAAGTAAAAAAAACGGTTTTTTTTTGTTAAAATTTAAGTATGTTATTCAAAAAATTCTATAACGTGAGTTGAGATGGAGTTCTGTGGAAGGTCCGAAGCCACGTGTTTGGATTCTTGTGTCTTTGTTGTTTTATTTGTGATTCCAACTCACACGAAATCGGGAAAAGATGCCCCGACCCCTCTTCGATTTGCGTGAAACTTTGTCCTGAGGGGTAACTTTTGTCCCTGATCATTAATCCGAGGTCCGTTTTTTGATGTCTCGGGACGGAGGGGCGGTACGACCCCTTCCATTCTGAACATGTGAAAAAAGAGGTGTTTTTCAATAATTTGCAGCTTGAGACGGTGATGAGATAGAAATTTGATGTCAAAGGGACTTTTAGGAGGAGAGGGGGTAATATGCACCCTCTAAGGGAAAACTGTGATTTCTCAACCATTACAGCATTACTGTGGAAGAATTTTGTTCGATGTTCTAAAACAACTATTATTCTTCGTCATCCATGTGAAAAAAGTCTTAAGAAACCTCAAAATTGTTTGAAAATATCAAATTTCTAAAAACATTTTTGATTCATTTCAAACAACCATGCGGGGCAATATGAACCGCAACATTGGGGCAAAATGCACTACAACAATGGGGCAAAATGCACCGGGTAAAAGCAGTTTTCACTAGTCACCACTAGATGACACCGCTGTTTTTACAAAGGAGCTTCCCAGCGGTGCATTTTGCCCCGACCACGCTTTTTGCAGAAAATTCAATTAAAAATGCATTTTTTGATGTTTTTGGACTTATCTATCTACAGAATAATGAAAATTATGGTAAAAACTATACAACTCAACACTTACAATATCAATAAATGCTTTTTATATTGTCCAAAAATCATATTGAAAGTTCAATAAAAATTAGATCAAAACACAACATTTTAAAGTTTTGCAAATAACTTTGGCTGTTTTTATTCTTCCATGCTCAAACTTTTCCAGCATTGTTTTACAATGTTAAGCTTCCAATTTCTATGATTTTTTCCCGGAAAATTCTTCCAAATACCGAGAAAAGCAGGGGGTGCATTTTGCCCCGGGGGTGCATATTACCCCCTCTCCCCCTATGTAAAATTAGCCGTCCGATCTAATGGCGTACTCAGAATTCCGAAAAAACGTATTTTTCATCGAAAAAAACACTAAAACCCCGATTTAATATCACCAGAGGTTAAATAGAGCCTTTCTTACAAAATGATGAAACTCCGAGAAATATATTGGTGTAATTAATTTTTCAAGGAAATAATGATACCACCCAGTGAGAATTTTACCTAAAGCTTCGAATCTTTGTAGGCTAAACCTCAAATGCCTTTTTTTATTTCAGAGGTACATTATTTGTTGCAAGATATTTAAATTTAATTCAGAAAAACATATTGGATTGAAATTATTAAAAAAAATAAAGGGTACTCAGTCTTTATTGTTAGTCTATGATTAACTTAAAAAATATGTATCGCTATTGCACTTTGTCGATCTATTATGAGAAGCCAGAAAGAACACTTTCACGCGCAGCGTAAAACGCGCAAGCGTAAAAGCGCTGGCGTTGAAGCGCTGGCGTTGAAGCGCTGGCGTTGAAGCGCTGGCGTTGAAGCGCTGGCGTTGAAGCGCTGGCGTTGAAGCGCTGGCGTTGAAGCGCTGGCGTTGAAGCGCTGGCGTTGAAGCGCTGGCGTTGAAGCGCTGGCGTTGAAGCGCTGGCGTTGAAGCGCTGGCGTTGAAGCGCTGGCGTTGAAGCGCTGGCGTTGAAGCGCTGGCGTTGAAGCGCTGGCGTTGAAGCGCTGGCGTTGAAGCGCTGGCGTTGAAGCGCTGGCGTTGAAGCGCTGGCGTTGAAGCGCTGGCGTTGAAGCGCTGGCGTTGAAGCTTCGACTTGACGACTTGTCGAGCGAGAACGAGCCGGGACTTCGAATTTGATGTTCAGTATATGATTTTGTATAAATCCAAAAAAAAAAAAAAAAAATATAGGAAAAAATAGGGTAAAAATATGACGAAAAACACTAAAATGGCTATGTCTCTGGAAATACATTTTGGAAAAGCTTCAAATTTTGGGCCCAAGCAGTTTATGGCGCATGTTTTCGAATGGATTTTTGTTTGAAACTGAATTCTTTCACTTTGATAGTGTTATCTGTAAAATAGTCCAAAAATACCTCTAAACATGGCTTTGACCACATTTACTGGTCGAAAACTGTGAATCGAAAAATAAAATGTTCGTCTCCGACCCCACGGCTACAGATCTGACTTATGAAAATTGTGGGTTTTACGAGCGGTTTTCCAGTGATGGAAGACACAAATTTTTAAGAGCGGATACAGGCATCGCTCATGTATTTCAGAAAAAGAGCTCTCAAAAATCAGACTTTGAGTTCCGGGTTTCGGGCCAAAATTCAATCTTTGAGTTCCGGGTTTCGGGCCAAAATTCAATCGAAAGAGCGCATTTAAACCTTCAATTTAGTAATAGGATTTTTTTCTGGGACGAATCTTCGCCGTGCGCGAATTTTTTAAGATTTCTGAGAAAAGCGTTTTTCCAAAAGCAAACCTTAAACCTTTCTTTTGTAAGAAAGGCAAAAAATTTTAAAACTCTTCCATTTTCCGTTACTCGACTGTAAATTTTTTTGGAACATGTCATTTTATGGGAAATTTAATGCACATTTGGAATCTACATTTACCCAGAAGGGTCATTTTTCTTTTAGAAATTTTTTTTTCATTTAAATATTTCGGGTTTTTCTAACTTTGCAGGGTTGTTTTTAAGAGTGTAACAATGTTCTGCAAAGTTGTAGAGTAGACATTTACAATTTTCGGAATTCTGAGTACGTCATCAAATCGGGCGACGGATTCGTGATCAGGGACAAAAGTTACCCCTTAGAACAAAGTTTCACACAAATCGATTAGGGGTCGGGGCAACTGCTGTGTGAGTTGGCGGAGAATAACCCATATACAGTACCGAAAAACTTTTTTTTTTGCAAAATTAAAATAACAGTCGTCAAAACTTAGGTATTTTGGAAACTGGACTGGCTTTTCCATATTTTAGTATTTTCGAAAAAATACGGCATTTTGTAAAAATGTTAAAATCTGACAAAAGTTAAAAAAAAACATACAAAATAATGGAATTCATAGTTCAAATTCAATTCGGGTGAAATGACCATGACCAAGCTTGACCGGCTTTAAATATATATTTTTCTAGGGGATCCACAAATGTTCTCCAAATTTGCTTAAAAGACATTGAAGACTGGACAAATGGAAGAGAAAGAACCTAAAATCGTATTTATTTTAGCGCGGCTGGTCCCTATGTATGAAAAATAGTGTTTTTAATTGAAAAAAATCCGATCGAATGAAACTTCAAAATGCCGTTTTGACGGTGTCTAAAACAAAAAAGAGAAATTGTTTTTTTTTTAACTTTTACCCCACTTACAATAAGGAACAACTACTTTAAATTTGTATCAGCCTAATCCAGCAAATATGCTTCCGATTTTCAAAATCAAAAAACCATTAAAACTGTTCTGTTCATTTGCAAATAAATATTTTTCACTGTCGTCACTCAAAAATAGTTTTTAATTTTTTTCCACAATTTCAAAAATTATGATCATTTTTTGAATAATTGGCAACACTTCTTAATGAGTTGTGGCCACCTTATGCCAAAGCTATAATAATATCAGTTTTTGTCATTTAAATCTTCTAGGTCCTTTAAACTAAATTCCATTTTTTTTTGCTTTTTGGGTGTTTTTGAATACCCATGATGAGTCATGAGACGGCTTTATAGGATCTTACACTACACTTATTCTTAAACTCACAGGAGAAACTTCGATACGTTCGATTGCAACTTCTTAATGGTGAGAATCAACCTTTGAAAGGTTGTTTAATTTTATTTTTTTTACAAATTCATCCCTGCCGTCTCTCTCCAGCTCGCAGCCGCATCTCAATTGCATAGTGCGTTGATTGGAGAATAATTTTCTTGATTTTATGCGCCCATTTTTGTCCTCGGCCCCCAGAATAAACGTTTCGCGTCTCAGCGCGCGTCCTACGCGCGGCAGTTCCCCGGCATTTTGTCACACACACACACACACACACACTCTCCCCACGGTCCCGCGAGTTCCCCGGGACTCATATTCTGGCACGCAATTTCGTTTAAATTTCTGCACACATTGCTGGCTGGCAACAATCTAATTTAGGGTTATTGTCAAATTCATTAGTTTCATTAAGCTGCTTGCCTCTCTTATTCCCGTGGCGTGCGAAGACGTGGCATGTCCCCAAAGGGAAGGAGGACAATTCCGGAGAAGGAGGTTGAAGGAGCGGAACCTCCCGACTCCGGCCAGAACGTGCAACATTTGTAATAAGCTAATTTAACTTGCAAATTTGCCCCGATCTTGGGTCTGGCAGCACTTCTTCTCTATGGGGAGACATCGGAGCAATGATAATCGTAATTTCGTTCTGTTTATTTTTCATTCGATGAAATTTACTTGCGGGAAATTATGGCCAACGCGTTGTGGTCCTGCAAAAGCAGTGCAGCCTGAATAGAATACCAACTAACTGTTTAGGATGCAGCAGCTAGTTAGTTGGCTTTTGGTGCAAGACTTGTTTGAAGAGCTGAATGCAAAGTGGGTGTGAATAGGTCCTTACTGGAAACTTGTCTTTCATTAAACGGGGTACATCGATTTGAATACATAGTTGTACACTGTGAATGCGTTCAATAACCGACAATGTTTGAAGATTTCTAGGAAAATTCTGATAAATTTTGGTGTGTTCAACCTTTAACCTAAATCAAACAGCATCGGCTTCATTACTCCACAAAAATCAAGCTATCATCGCCAAAAAGGCTTGAAGCATCAATTAGGTAAACTGTTTGCTCGTGAGCTCGTCAGCCTTCTACTTCCAAGCGCTAATTTAATTTATACTCTCAAAATTTAAATTCCATTCCCAGTTCCGGTTTCCACCCCCGCTGACCGCTCGTAATTATTCATCAAATTAAGAGCAAATTTGCATAGTTTTTCCTCCCGACAACTCCAACTCATCTTCATCATCAGCCTTGTCCAACATTCGACATCCGTTCTATCTCAAAGTCTCTCCTTTTTTTCGGGACACGATCCTTTTCCGCGGAAATGGCCTTGATTACTGCTATTTCGACTTTTGCACTTCGTCCTTCATTTCCGCCACCGAATGTTTTTTCTTCTTTAGTCACCAACTACAGTCAGTTACTTGAAAAAGTATCTACTTTTTTATTGTTCAAAAATTAAAAACAAATCATATTTTAAAACCAACTGAGTGCACTCAACTCGGCGAGCGTTGAGTAGAGTTCCGGTCCGGGGTTGGGTCTTGGCTAGATAAAGTCCTAATTATTCCATCCGTTTCCATCAACGCGAAAGAGTAATGGAGTCCTTTGGGCGAACGAGAGATCCTTCGAATTGGACAAACCAGTCAGTGATGATGAGCTGCTCGCGTTGAATAATGAATGAGACCCGCGATGAGATGTCGAAGCCATCGACGCGATGGCAAAACCAAACATCTTTTTCGCTGACGATGCTTGGTAGGGTGTCAAATGTAACTGGAAAAATGAGTAGCTTGAACTAATTTTTGACTGAATTAAAAATAATATAAATATGAGAAAAACTAAATTTCCACCTTATTTTAGGAATTTATAGCAAATTAACAAAATATCAATGAATTTATGGAAATATTTATTTTTTCTCAAAGTGTTAGGTCTTTTTCGATATTTGGTCCTAAAAATGAAAACACTTGGATTAGAAAGCCATTATTTGATTAAATGGAGAAATTAACGTTAAAAATGCATTATTGATAATTTTCAGTTGAGTTAACATGCTTTTTCATTACAAAATTTAGTATGTAGCAACAAATATATTTCTCCTTCTGATTTGTTGTATTTCATTGGAAGTATCCTTAAACTTATTCAGCGAAGTCTCCAAATCAAAAAAGCTCCGATTCGGCTCAAGTTTGGCATGGAAATTCCTTGGCCAAAATGATAAGGCACGTATTTTTTTTTGTTAGGCGATTAGGGTGCTCCTATCCAAAATAGGGTGGTCCAAAAAATAGCATTTTTAGTCGAATTTCGCAAAAAGCACTCTTTAAAAAAATATCATATCTCCTGAACCGCTGAACCAATTCTAGAGCGCCACGTTCCAGTAGAAAGATTATTAGTTTGACTATTAAGAAAAAATATGGTTCGTAAAAACAAGTTGAATATTTGAAAAGGACCTACGAAAGTTTCATTTGCGAATTTTGAGGTATCGAGACCAAAGAGCTTATCGCGATTTTAGTTTTGAAAATGTTATTTTTTGCGTTTCTCTTTGTTTCGGCGCTCGTGTCAGTCGCGGATGACGCTTAACGGCCATTTTTTCGAAAAAAATCGTAAGATCGCGATAACTCGTGAAGGTTATAAGCAATGGCACCGACTAGTCCAAAATATTGGGGGGCACGGCTGATTCCCAAATTTGGAGGGTAGGCGTGTATTTTAAATGTTAAAGTTTCTCGTAAATCATGAATTTTACTGTTGCATGTTTATGCAAAAATAATTAACGATATGATATGATTTTTTAATATTGAATAAATTTTAGTTAAAAAAGATAATTTAACTCCAAACTTTGTAGAATGTCAATTGGGGAAATTCATGTATGTTTGGAAGGTTAAAGACTCAAATTGAACTCCGTCCAATTTGCAAATTCTCCCTATTTTAACAAATTATTGCAAAAGTTTTGAAAGAAACATGCTTGGTCACTTCCCATAAACTATATTTATATTTATTTTATTGATTAAAAATGGATTTACGTGGAAAAAATAAAAATCAAAATTTAAATAACAAGCCAGATGTTTAACATTTCAGAGAACAAACCATTGGAAAGTTAATAGACTTCAAATAATAGTAATAATTAATTGTCTTCAAAAAAGTAAGATTTGACAAAAAAATGTGCTTTTTGCGGTTATACATTTTTTTTTTTTTGAAATTATGCAAGCATGCATGCTCTTAACGTAGGGGAATTAATTTTCAATTGATTTCATTTAATTGCTCTTAAAATCCCATTGAAGATTTGAACTTTTAAAAATATGTTTTTTGGCCTCCTCAACAACCCTTCAAAATTTAAGAATATTTAAAAATCAAGGATTTGAAATGAATTTGAAATTTATGAGAAATTGATGAAATATAAGAATATTTAAAGTTCGAAATTCGAATCATCTAGTAAAATTCAATAAATTCAAATCAAAACATAAATGAAATTTATTAAACAATGATTAAAAATTTAAGAAACATACAAAATTAAAATCATTCAAAACAGGGAATTCAAGCGTACATTATCGAAATGACTCAATTCTGCTTGTAAGAAGTGGCACAGATCTTAATAAACTTAAATTGAAGAAATTAAAAAATCAAGGAATTCAATGAAATTTTAAAAAAACTTTAAATTTCCAGGAATTGACGAAATTGAGAAATTTAAATATTTTTGTTAAATACAAATAATTCATAAAACTCAATAAAATTCCAAAAAATTAAAAACCAGCTTTAAAATTTTGATTGAAAAATAATTCAAGCGTATTTTGTAAAAATGTGTAATTTTTGTTTGTAAATTCGGAAATAATTTAAAAAAAAAATTGGATAACCAAGAAATTCAGTAAATTTTAACAAAAAGTAATTCAAGCGTACCTTTCGATAGGTCTTATTTTTGTTTGCTAGTAGTGACAAGAAAAATTAGAAGCTAATCCTCAAAGCTAATTTTAAAATAACCTAGTTTTACAAAAAATAGAAATATAAAATAAATAAAAATTAGGATTTTAATAAAATCGAAGAATTTTAGGAGGCTACGAAGTAAAATTTGAAAAATCCTAGAAATAAAAAAAAATAGTTGCAGGAAATTTAAATTATTCAATAAAGTTTAAGAAGTTTGAAGCATTCAAGAAATTGTAAAAAAATAGAATTTAAAAAAAAAACATAAAAATTCTACAAATTAAAAAAATCAGGAAAATTATAATATTTGAATAATGCAACAAAATTTAAAATAAATGCAGAATTCAACAAATTAAATATAAATGCATGCATTACTAAAATGCAATTCTCAATGCTTGGCAACCAATGAAAGTTTTCTCTGAAAATTTTCTATTTTGAACATAATTATTTACTTCTTGATTTTTTCCGAATTTTGATGTAACTCCTCACTTTTCGCAATGGCCTTAGGCTTCATCCATAAAGTACATCACGCTAAAATCGGCCAAAATTAACCCCTCTCCCCCCCCTTTGTCACGCTTTTCCTATACTTATAACATGCAATGTCACACTTGCTTAGACCCCCCCTCCCCCCCTAGAGCGAGACATACTTTATGGATGACGCCTTATTTGTATATTCAAATCCTATTAAAAGTCGAAGAAGGTGATTCTCTTGGGTTTTTTTTATTATTATGTGGAATTGTTTTAGATTTTGTTTGAATTTGTCATTTCTAACAAAACCGCGATAATCTTATCGCCAATAATGAGACGATGTCTCATTTTTTAAATCTTTCTAAAATCGAATAATTCAACGTATCGTGTTAAATTTTAATGCTTTCACTAAGACTACATTTTTTGAAAATGAAGTATGTTTTTATGTATAAATAATATTTAATAAATATGTACTTAAAATTTTTATACCGTATTTTTCCGAAAATACTCAAATTTTCATAATTTGCAATATTGCTATCAAACGTAGCGAAATTTTCTATGTTTTTCCACTCAAGTATTTTTGGTAAAATACTAAAATTTATACAAAATACCGTATTTTTTCTACACAGAAAAAAATAATGTAAATTTGGAAGCTGTAATTTTGGAAGGTTGAATATTACCTCTTTTATGATGTAATTTTACCTCAATTTAGACTGAAAAAGTGACATTACACCAGAAAAGTGGTAAAATTACACATTGACAGAGGTAAAATTACAACTTTTTTCTGACATAAAAGATGTACCCCTTCCCAGATGTAATATTACCATGATTTTTTTCTGTGTAAAATACTCTAATTTTACAATTTGCAACATGGGTATCAAACGGATTAAAGTTTCGTTTGGGTTTCCAATTTAGAAGACTTTTTTTAGAAAATACTAAAATTTTCAGAAATTACCGTATCTTTTTAAAATACTCAAATTTTTAAAATTGGCAATATGGATGTAAAACAAACTGCAATTTTGTATGCTTTTTCAATTTATCAGAGTTTGATTTTTTGAAAATTCTAAAAACAATCACAAATTACCGTATTTTTTCGAAAACATATGCTTCATACACAATTTTGCATCGTTTGAGATCCATATCGCAAATAAAAAATATATGAGTATTTTCGAAAAAAAATACAGTATTTTGTTAAAATTTTAGCATTTTACAAAAAAAAACTCTAGTTAAGTGAAAATGCAAAAAAAAAATGTTTCGGTTGCTGCCCATATCGCAAATTTTTAAAATTTGAGAATTTTCTAAAAAAAACATGATTTAGTGAAAAATTTTATATTTAAAGTAAAAAAACATACAAAATTTTGCTTCGTTTGCTACCAATATTGCAAATTATGAAAATTTGATTTATTTAGAAAAAAATGTGGTATTTTGTAAACAATTTTGAGTAAATATTTTGCTTTAATCATACTAAATTTTCAAATAAACATATTTTTAGTGAAAACATTGAAAATTTAACATGATATAGTTGAATCATGTCGATTTTAGAAAGATTTCAAAAATAAAATTAGATTCCTATCCTATCAATGTAACCCCGGAATTGCGGTTTTCAACAGTATCAATCAATTAATCAACCAATCAAATCTAATCAAATTGAAACGCTCTTTTGGCATTCAAAACAATGATGGTCCTTTTTAATAGATCTTTTTTTGTAAAAATCGAGAATTGCTAGATATTGTGTAAAAATGCTTTTCAATATGTTGTACAAGTTTTTCGATAAAAAAAACAGTAATTTGTTTCGTGTTAAAAAAACCTTCCTTTTGCAACTTGTTGCATTATCGATTAGTTTGATCATTTTGATTTTGCTCAGCAATCTTTGCAAACATTTTTTTGGGATTGAGGTGAGTAGTCTTGTCGAAAATCAAAACAGTATTTTGTAAACAATATTTTTTGAGACAACAATCTTCAATTTAAAATTCAAATTTATTGATCCAACTTGGATCCAACCTTACAAAGAAAACAAATTGACAAAAATGAGTCACCATGCCCGCACAGAACTCCCGCACCATCCAATTTACGCCAAGTGGGCATTGTAAACACCCAAAGTCGCGCGCAGTCACGTGGTAACGTTTTTTCTCCTTCCACGTGGTAGTTTCCGTGAAAAAGTGGCCACCCACTTGGTTTTTCTACCGCTCGCGGACATCTGAATTATAAAACGATTTTCCGCGTTCAACGAAGAGGCATGAAGGAAGGAAAAGCAGAGGGAAAATTCCGAAGCTGTTAGCCGAAAAAAAAAAAGAAATCAGAATGATTGATTGAAGCGATAAATTACACGCCAGTTTGGGTTCGCTGAAAAGGCAGCAAAGTTCCAGCAGCCCGGGAAGAGAGTGATGGAATTTGGTTGGTTCCCCGGAAGCCGTTTCTGAGAGAAGAGGAACCTCCAGTCGATAAAGTTAAGATGTCATAAAAATTTGCTCGGGAGCACGTTACCCATATTAGTCAACCTCTTGGTGATGCTGGCTGGTGGGGATCATGTGTCAGTTTTTGTGTGTGTTTTGTTTTCAAACAAAAATCGAGATTGCCGGAACGACGACACTCGGAAAAAATTACACTGATGGTGTAACGATGATATGATGAATTTGGACTGTCAAAATATTTGACGGTCGTGTTACACGTTCTTTGAGTTTCCGTAAACAAAGTGTAATTTTGGAAGGTAACATAAGTAGTATGTAAAGTTACACACAAAACTATGTAAAACTACAATGTATTCGAGGTAATTTCCTGGAAACTATAAAAATTACATAATTTCACAACAGGAGCAACAAGATTAACCCAGTTAAGTTAACTTTTTGTCTCTTTCCGTTCCCAACAGCTGCTACTTCTGTCATTCCATTCATCATCACTCCGTGGACATTCCATTGCAGAATCTGTCCCATTCACCACTTGCTAACGCTTCAAGCTGGAGCTGCATTTGCGTGCACTCACGTTTCAGAAGAGGCCACCGGAATTCCTGCGGCCAGTACGGTTCCATCGAAAGAACTCTTTCTCGCATCAAAAATGTATCAAAGGCTTACTCTACACGAGAAAAAAAAAACAAACTGACGGTCATCGTTCTCGGATGACGGCTGGGTTCTGGCTTCGCCGTCGGAGCATCGGAACGTTGTCATTCCGGAAGGGGACGAAAACAACTCCTCCGGCAGCATCTGTGTGGTGGTCTGACGCGGAACAGTGAAATTCTTTGAATTTATCTCAATTTGTCAAGTTTTCCTAGGTTGTATTGCTATTTTTCATAAAAGTTAATTAAAAAAATAAAAAAGAATTTTAAATTAACTTTTGACCACGTTTTACCCTAAATCACCCACTGTCCACAGTCAAAACTGTGAGAAGGAATTCGGTGGCAACATTTGGTGCTCTTTTCCTGTGCGAATATTTGGATTCCGTCATGCGTGTGTTCCTACTATCTGGCTACATGGAGCGCATCTTCCCGCTGGAGGGAGAACACTCCTCGTGTTGTTCGTCAACTTTTTTTTTGTTACTAAATGACGTTGAACGAAATTCTTCTTTCGCCCGGAGCTGGTTGAATGGCTGCTGTACGCTAATTCCCTTGAATGAATTTTCGATGTTGAGAGGCCTTGAAGAGTTCTTTTATATTGGTTTCCCAAAATAGATTACCAAAACAAAAAAAAAACAGAAAAACGGAGAAACAGAAAATAAGAAACAACATAAACAACAAAAACAACATACAAGTATCAAAAATGTCAAAATTGACAAAAATGACAAAAATGACAACAATGACAAAAATGAAAAAAAATGAAAAAATTTCAAAAATGACAAAAATGACAAAAATGACAAAAATGACAAAAATGACAAAAATGACAAAAATGACAAAAATGACAAAAATGACAAAAATGACAAAAATGACAAAAATGACAAAAATGACAAAAATGACAAAAATGACAAAAATGACAAAAATGACAAAAATGACAAAATGACAAAAATGACAAAAATGACAAAATGACAAAATGACAAAAATGACAAAATGACAAAAATGACAAAATGACAAAAATGACAAAATGACAAAAATGACAAAAATGACAAAAATGACAAAAATGACAAAATGACAAAAATGACAAAAATGACAAAATGACAAAAATGACAAAATGACAAAAATGACAAAAATGACAAAATGACAAAATGACAAAAATGACAAAATGACAAAATGACAAAAATGACAAAAATGACAAAAATGACAAAAATGACAAAAATGACAAAAATGACAAAAATGACAAAAATGACAAAAATGACAAAAATGACCAAAATGACCAAAATGACAAAAATGACAAAAGTGACAAAAGTGACAAAAGTGACAAAAGTGACAAAAGTGACAAAAGTGACAAAAGTGACAAAAGTGACAAAAGTGACAAAAGTGACAAAAGTGACAAAAGTGACAAAAGTGACAAAAGTGACAAAAATGACAAAAGTGACAAAAGTGACAAAAGTGACAAAAATGACAAAAGTGACAAAAGTGACAAAAGTGACAAAAGTGACAAAAGTGACAAAAGTGACAAAAATGACAAAAGTGACAAAAGTGACAAAAATGACAAAAATGACAAAAATAAAAATGACAAAAATGACAAAAATGTCAAAAATGTCAAAAATTTCAGTCAACAGTCAACAGTCAAACAGTGATAGTAAAGATGAATAAACAATGAACAATGAACAATGAACAATCAACAATGGACAATGAACAATGGACAATGAACAATGAACAATGAATAATGAACAATGAACAATGAACAATGAACAATGAACAATGAACAATGAACAATGAACAATGAACAATGAACAATGAACAATGAACAATGAACAATGAACTATGAACAATGAACAATGAACAATGAACAATGAACAATGAACAATGAACAATGAACAATGAACAATGAACAATGAACAATGAACAATGAACAATGAACAATGAACAATGAACAATGAACAATGAACAATGAACAATGAACAATGAACAATGAACAATGAACAATGAACAATGAACAATGAACAATGAACAATTGAGATTTCCAAAGAAGTTTCCACGTGGTTTGTGGAAACTAAAATCGAAATTTAGGAAATTATGGAGTTCCTTACAACTTCAAACACTAAAGTCATCGAATGTAATGCCCTCATTAAACGCCACAAAATGCTCAACTAAATTCCTTTCAATTGCATGTAGTTCGCACCACTATTGACACAATCTTGCCTTCCGAGGCAGTGAAAACAAAATGAGCCATCCTTTGAAATTGTGCCTTGCAAACCCCCCGGACCCGGGGAAAATAGTTTCTGTTTTCTTTCCCGTTGATCACTTTGGCAAAAGTCAGTGCAGCGGAAATGCAAAGGCTCGTTCAGCCGTGCCATGCGTTGACATTGCCGTTGAGAAAACACATCCCGATGAATTCATCTTTTTGATCAGCAGCCCGTATCACCCACGCCCATTCACAGAACCGGCAAAGTCCGTACGGATGAATCCCGAAGGCCAGCAGGCAGTCTACGCATCCTGTTGGTGGATTCTTGCCTGGAGTTCCTGCAACGATGGCAGATACAATCAGTTTCTTGAATAGAAAATTTTCAATTGAAAAATGGTTCAAAAAATTTCAAATTCTATTTTTGTTTACATAAATTGGTATACATTATAATTCTGTAAATTTGCATCTTTTTGATTTGAAAAAAAAAAAAAATAAATAAATTGAGTGTAGCATAACTTATTCACGCACAGTTCCTCATCTCAGTGCTGCTTTTACTCACGCAGTCAGAGCGTCATCATCGTCCGCAGGTTCAAGTCCTTCCGAACGCGCCTATGTTTGCGTTTCCTGCGATTCTATGCGATTCGACCTATCGTCACCATCAGAGCCCAGTCATCATTCGGAATCCGGAAGGGCACATCTTGCCTCGGAGTCAGATGTGGTTTTCAAAACAGAACCGAGGGTCTAGGATGATCAGAGACTGGTGAGTTTCTTCAGTAATTTGTTTATTTACAGTCGACTCTCTGGTTGTCAATATCCAAGGGACCGTCGAGGAAGAGAATCATCAGTTTACAAAACGATTCAAAATGAAGACTCAATTGAAATTTGTTTTTTCTTGCTGACCAGCTATGGGAGAGAATCATGACAACGTCCAGCAAACAAAAACAAAGAAATGTCAAACACCCTTCCAAGCTTCGTTTCTCAAAGAAAAAATGTCTATGCAAGCCATGAGAAAGTGAACTTATTGACAACCGGAATAGATGTTTAAGGCAAATAGAATCCAAGGGACCGTCGAGGAAGAGATCCTTCAAGCAAGAGAAAATATCGAGGAATAAAGACAATCAAAGTATGCAGTTTGAAGGGACTGAAGAAATCATCGGTACATGGAGCAATATTGATATCGAGAAGATCGACAGCCAGAGAGTCGACTGTATTATGAAAAGAGAGTAACAAAAATTACATGACATTTCTCAATGATTATTTACAAAACATATTACTAGATTTTCGCTTCAAAGATCATTAATCGATCAAATCACCTGAATCTTGAGCGCGTAATCAATCGTGAGCGACCATGATTCGCAAGCAGTCAGCGATTAGGTTCGTGAACTACTCGGCCTACTCCGTTCGTCGGACTATCTGATCAGAGATTGAGAGAGAGGGGGATCAGAAGAGAGAGTTTTCACTTTTCAGTAGTGATTGATGGGAGGATTTTGAGGACCCTTCAAATATTTAAGTTGCCTGTTTTAATGATTCGATGATGAGAAAAAAACGCACAACTCGATTTGATTAAGACTCGGCGTGAGAATCAAATTCAAAAAGCTTCTGGAAATGCGAATTAAAACCTGTTCCAACTGCAATTATTTGACGAATGCTCATCCACGGCCACCATAAGCTGCAATTTAAATTCTGCCCACAGTTAATTTCAATTTGCGCAAAATTCGCCATTATCAATTTCATAATTATCTCGTCCCTTTGCTTACTTTTCCACCTTCATCCAACTGACAGCAGAGGTAATACGCACATATTAATTATGATTATCAATTGACTTAATTATTTCGGAAATGGCTTCAGTCAGTCTGCTGCCGTAGTTGGTGGGCACAATTAGGCTTGAAATGAGCGGCCCAGAATTGGCCAACCAACCGAAGAACGGCTGACGGCTGAGTGCATTCAGCAAACTGCTGCCGCTGCCGCCAAGTCCATGCCCACCAGGCGAAAACGCGGGCGCTGAGCCACTGCACTGGTTCAGAGATCAAATGAAAATAAAGGGAAAAGGGAAAAATAAAACACAAAAATTGAAATAATGATTTAATTGCATGATTTCAGCCTCCGAGGGGTCGGGCGGGTTGCTCTCCCAGCACCCTGAAGGGATTCGCATGTGGGTAGGGTGGAGTTGGGGAATGTTGGATACTCTTGATTTCATAAAATCAACAGGACAAGACCCAAGTAACCGCGAGGCACTAAATAGCGGCATTAAATCAGCATTATACTGGCATTTAATACCAGCAAATAATGCTTCAAAACATTAAATCAGCACTTTTCCCTTGAGAAATATTTCAAGTGGCGCACAGTGATGCCGATTTAATGCCTCACCGAAAGCTCGAACAAAAAAAAACTGCTTTATCGACGTCAAGGCTGGGGAAAAAAAGGACAGCTAGCTGCTCCACACACTTGGTGGTGAGCCTCCTTTGTTTTTTTTTTCCTGTTGCAGCATTTCACGTGTGAGTGTGACACTTTGATGTTATTCTTGCATTTTTCTCGTCGATCTCCAGGATGCGCGCCAGCCAACTGATGTATTCTGAAATGAGTGTTTGTTTTGAAAGTTTTAATCGATGTGGTTGATGAATCGAACATTAAGGAAGACTTTCTTTCTGCTGTTTCGAGTTTCTGGTTCATGAGAAAAACCCGTTGTCATTTTGTTGGACGAAAATTATTGACGAGCCACTCAGCAAATTGCGGCCATCCAGTCAAGTACAGTACAATCAATTACGGAAGGCTTGGGGTTAATAGGGACAAGTAATGGCTAACGGCTAACCTAAACTGTTTTTCCGAGGAGTGCTTGGTCCACGGTTGGCAAAATTTCACAAAGTGTATCAGACTTCCGGAAAGCAGCTTTTTGCTTGCGAGAAAAGTCATTCAATTTACCAGAGAACTTTTGATAATGTCCTTTGTGCATGGGCATATGTTTTGAAAAATTTGGCTTAACTACAGGCTGCAGTTTTCTACAAAAAAAATAAACAAAAAAACACTTCAGTCAGCGGGAATTGAACCCAGTTCACGCAAAAATAAAACTATTGCACACTGGGGGAATTGCGCCTTAGCCCGCACGCTTATTGGAACAGTATAACGGGAGAAGGATAAAAGTCAATAACAGCGTGACTGGCTGAAATGTTTCCCGTATAGATGGGTTACTTTGTTGATAAACATCAAATGCTTTGAAGCACATTTTCAAGGTCGTAAATGGTGATTTAATGCCAGTTGTAATGCTGCAAAGTTTTGGTACTTTGAGGCATTCGCAAAGCTTATTTACTACTTCAAAGCATTCGAGTGCTGATTTAGTACTGAATAAATACTTCAATTAGGTGCTTGTGGTTACTTGGTGAACTACCACATTACGCTTAAAGTCATAATAATTCAAGAATCCACAACATCAAATAAAATAATTGACTTTATCATACATTTAAAAATAATAAAAGCAACACATGGTAAATTATACTTTAAATATGATTGTGAAGCAGAATTGTTCGATCGTTTTTTTTTTATTTCTTGAAATTTTTATTTTAGATATTTTGTATGGATTTTTTGTGAAAGAATTTCTGGCCAGGTTGATTCTGTTAGTTGTTCTGGTTGATCCCCTCAGAAACAGGAAAAGATTTACTACATCCCTGTCTTCGATATTTTTGAAAAAAAAAATCTGCACAAAATACGACCACCACGTGGCAGGAGGGTATCATCAATTTTTGCTTAAAAAGTGGTTTTGTTATTTCTAGGACACTTTATTCAACCAGATATTTGATCAAAAACACCTTAACAACGCTAAATGTAATTTTGAAGTCGATTTTGGAGTTATTTTCCTGCCACGTGGTGACTGATTGCCATGTGGCGTCCTCTGATCGAGGCAGCCTTCTTAGTGTGCTTTGATTTTTCCCTATACATTAAGCTGGGACCATGAGAAATTCTGCGACGCCGGAATGAATCCGGTTCAAGGCAAGACCAGGGGCCTCGGATCGTCTTGCACCCTTCGGAGGAATTGTTCCCCAGATCATCCCCTAGGACCCCATGGTATGCAAAAGTCGTCATTTGTTAACGGCTGTCTTGTACAGAGCAATTGAATTTTTGCTAAAATATGTACAAATACTAAATGAAAGGGCTCGTAAACATTATTCAAAACGTCAAAACAATCCTTTCAGCTCCCTTCAAAATTGCATTAAGAAAGGGCCCATTATGAACAACAGCTGGGAAATTAAAAGGGCCTAATAACGAGATTATTAAAATAATGAGTTTTTTTTTGCGAAAATCAACACATATTAAGTAGCATTAAAGCAGAGTTGAGGATAATGATGTCTATCAGTCAAGCTTGTTGTCCACTCCTTGCCAGCGATTTTCCCCGAATTTTTTGTTTTGTGCCCTAATGAAATGTTCGGCTCGATTTCATCCCGAAAGAAAGAAAATGATTTAATTAAAAAAAACGGACTCCATTTAAATGAGTAATATTTATGTTTATTTCAGATAAAATGAATTATGAAATAACTTCCCTCAGGCATTTTTTTTAATTTGCAAAAAAATGGCATTTTGGGCGTTACATCTCTTTCATGAAGGCGCTGCACCAACCGGCATCTTGGCAAATTTGCAAAATGCAAAGTTTCTCTTGGGCCCTGCTGAGGGCGCCAAATTGTTTAAGGAGGATGACATTGTTAGTCGACGACTAACCGCGACTAACCTACACAGGGTGACCACTCAAATCCAATTTTCAATCTCCCTATTTTTTCAGATATTTCCAGAAGTGCTGATAAAAAAGAAAGATTTCTAACATAATATTCTTTATAAAAAAGTCATTATTTACCATTGAAATAACATCTAGTTCAATTTAATAAAATCAAATTATTGTCAATTTTCTTTAACGTGAAGACTTCCATCATTTTCATGTTTTTCGTTCGAAGATATAAATTTTGCGTCGCTTTCAATATTGTGCCAAAATTCCTTCAACAAGTTGTTTAGAATAGTGCCCTACACATGCTGATTCCTTTTGGTAACGATTATCCCATTCCTTGTAAAGTTATGGAAATCGTCATTAATCAATGATTGCCAACCAGGACGTTAATGATTGTACCACAAAATTATATAAATTTTGAAACACAATTGCTTTAGATCAAAAATTCTTTCAGTGGCTTCAAGAAGGCAACAACCGGCACATGCTTATTCATTTTGGTGCAGAAATTTGTTAAATTGAATTTAATACAGAATATTTTATAGTGATGATCAATTTTCTTCGAAAATTATCAACGGCTTCACCTTAAAAAAACAGAAACTTATCTCAAAACCCATAAAAAAATCAAAAATGTAAGCACTCTTTATTTTGATTAATAGAAGAAACATAAAAAAACTTGTCTTTTAAAAATATTCGAAAGTTTAACAATACTTATATTTTCAATATTTATTTCAACTGGAAGTGGCAAAAAGTCAAAGATAACTGAATTTTAAATTGTAGTCTTTATTTAATTAAATTTTATTTAAAGCGCCATGCTGACTGTTATTATTATTTTTAAATTATTTTTTCAGATGAAGTTTGAGATTCCATGTTTTACCACTTGTTTTGAACAAAATATTTTGCATTTTTTCATGTTTTCAAAAGAATTTTTAATTTTTTTCATTCAGAACGAACAACAATTGGATTTATTCAATATTGAAGTTTTCCATTAACTGATAATCATGCTTTATTCATAATAATCTATTCTCACAAAAAAGTTCATAGGAAACATTTTGAAACCAAAAATTTTTGTGAGAAGGCTTCATGAATATGGATTACACATTAAAAAAAATACCCCAAATAAAATATTGCCAAACTCAAGTTTTTTTTTTAATATTCAAACATTGCGACAAAAATAAAACAGAATCATAACTTTACGATGGACAAAATCAAAATCAAAATCAAATTATTCGCTCTACAGCATTGCCTTGGCGTTCTCGATTGCGAGATTCCTACTCGAAACTAGGTGTCCGAAGGCTTGATTGTTGAGACAATTGCAAACCTCTTTTCACACCTAAGCTTCCATCCACCCCGGGATTCGAACTGACGACCTTTGGATTGTTAGTCCAACTGCCTACCAGCGACTCCACCGAGGCAGGACCCAGGGAGACGACTCCTGCACCTGGACTGAGCTAACGACCTAACCACTAGGTTAGACCGGAACCAACATTTACTTCCCTGTCCGACGGAAGGCGTGATCAGACAAATCTCGTCTCAGAATTTGCCACCGGGACCTTCTGGGATCAAACCCAGGCCGACTGGGTGAGAGGCAACCACGCTTACCCCTACACCACGGTCCCGGCCGATGGACGATGAACAAAAATATAAAAATTGAAATTACAAGCCTACGTTTCAGCATTCGGATGAAAAAAGTGTTTTAAAATGGATTTTAGAGGCGTACAGTTGCTTTCCAATCATTAGTTTTGTAAATATCGAGGTATTGACGAATTTTTTTTTTCGCAAAGAAAAACTTTTTGTGGGACTGTACATTGGTATTTCATGAAAATTCAAAATGTTTTCAAAAGAGTTTAAACATGCTAAATATGATTATGAACGCGGGAAAATGCATTTTAACTGGTTTTCAGTTGATGAAACTTTAATTCATTAAAATTTTGAAGTTTTTCGAAAAAATATTTTTTTTACTCCCAACTTTGAAGGGGGGGTGACATAAAGTTTGAAAAATATTTGCATCGGCCTAAGTTACTAAAGAAAAATTGTGTGAATTTGAAAATTGTACAAAATATTATAAAATTATGCATGAGTTAGAAAATATTTTTTTAACAAGCATGTCTGAAGCAAAAAATCTGAATTTCCCGATTTTTGGCGGATTTTGGTGAATTCCCGACTTTTCCGATATCTCGACTTGAATGGCCACCCTGCCTACAGTGTCTTCAAGTTTTAGAAGAACAATTTGAAAAAAAAGTTTGTTGTTTTTTGTATTTTTTGTCTAACTATTTAGTGCGTATAATGTGGTTATTAAATTTTAAAAATGTCTATTTATAGGAGAAACTCTCGTATGTTTGGCAGGTTAAGCACTCGCTCCTTATTCCATCCAATTTGCTGATTTTCACTATTTAAACAACTAATTTTGCAAAACTTTTGATAGAAACTTGCTTGCTCACTTCTTATTGAACTATTTCGATTTCAGTTGAAAACTTTTTTACTGAGCTGTATACAGAAAAAAGCAATTCCCGTAATCGTGAATTAAGTTCACGAATGTGAGATCCACGAAGGAATTTATTCATGAGTATGGTGCATTTGCACCATAAACGTGAATATATTCCTTCGTGGTTCTCATAATCGTGAACTGACTTCACGGTTTCGAGAATTGATTTTTTTTCTGTGTAATTGAATGTCAAAGTGCTGATATGGCAACATTAGAAGCACGCTGGAATTAGATGCCGTTCTCCTATTTGTCCAAACATAAACTTTAGATACAACTTGAAAAAAAAATGCTTTGGAATTTTCAACATTTACACTTTTCTCGCAGTTGAGAATAGTACACTGATGAAGTCTGCAAGTAGTTGACGAAGCAGAATTAAAAGGTACAATTTGTCTCTTTGTATTCAAACCACAACATTTTTCTTATTTTTTAAAGGCAGTTTTCAGATTGTTTATTTTAAAAGCACAAAAAACAACTAATGAGCTCCTTAAAACAGCAAAATATTTTTTGAGGGATAATTTTTGTGATTTTTTTTTATAAAATAATAATATCTACAGAATAATAGCTTTAGTAATAATAATAACAATGTAAAACACTTGACTTATCTACCCTATAAACAATCACACACACTTTAATACGTGCATCCCTTCAACCACAAACAGAGCCAAAGTTGTTCTGGTCCCTCTTGCAGAGTATTACGCTAGCCTGACAGGCAGAAGCAAAAATAAACCGTTTTTTTGCTGCACCGTTTCGTTTTTTATTTCGTCGTTTTATTTTTTACCCATATTTACTCCCGGCTTTTTTTTATTTTTTTGTGCTCTGCCCCACAAAATGGCTTCATTAGTGAGACGCGCGCATATGTGGATGTTTGGGCTGGGTTGGGGCGCAGTTAAACTGAATTATGGGCAAACCTACGCGCAAAACTTGCCGCACCGCCACACAACCCAGAGATGTGGTAATTACTGTGACGCGGGATTCCCTTGGTCTTAAGAGAGGTCCTTCGAAAGAGGGGAGCCCCCAAAATTGAATGCAGCTGTCAGGCTCGGGAACCTGGTCATCAAACAGGCAATGCTATAATAATCATTTCCCCTCCACGAGAGAGAGAGAGATCGAGGAAGAGTTTCTTTCGGTGGGTGGTCCAAAAATGTTCCAACCTGGGGCGGCTGGACTTGCATAAGGAATGAGATCCTTCTCGGTCGGTCCTGATCGAACGCTTATTTTGACTAAATTGAGCTTATTTGAGGCAAAGTGTTGCAGCACGAAATTTGCGCGAAAGTTGTGCGCGTTAAAACAACGTTTTATGGCATTCGTTCAGCATTTATGCGTGAAATTCACGTGAACGGTTTTATTATCGTAATTGATACTGTTTACACGGAGAGATTTTTGCATGGAGAGAGGCAAAAAATATCATAAAAAATATCATATTTTGTTCTTAAACCATGAAAAATGCTTTCAAATAGCCCCCTTATTTTTCTCCGTGTGAAGTGCCCGGCCTACTGCGTTGCATTAACCGCAAGAGACAGATTCTATGAACGGAACCCACATTTCATGGAATCATCAGGGGAAGAAGAAGAAGTGGGGACATACCGTACCAACCACTTCGAGTTATTTATAGAATATGGTGTGTGGTGTGTGTAGGGGAATCGTTGGGAGAGGGATTGTTGTATTATTTAGCCTTGTGACATTATTTCACCACTACGGATTAATTCACTCAATCGGGAACCTTCCGCTTATGGCTAGAGCATTGATCCAATCCAAAGGTGTGAGTTCGAATCCCACCCGATTCCATGGATTTCAAAGTTCAATTATAGTCAAATAATTTCAAGGAGACCGGTCGGGAATCGAACCCGGAACCTATGAGGCGGGAGCCGTAGCCATTAAGCCACGGGCCGGTGAATATCCATTAACACGATTCCTGATTCTTCGTCTCGGGGAAATCTGTAAAAATCAACTTTTTTAAATACGAACATGAAAATTTCACTGCCCGATACATGTCTGGGTCCATCATTTTCGAATTGAAAGACGCAACGATGTGTTGCACACTTGGTCTTTGAAATCTGCACACAAAACAAGAAAAGAAAATTTGAAAAAGAATTTTACACCGATAATTAAATAAGCCTTATTTGTCCACTTTAATTTTTAATTGCGTTTTCGGTTTACACCTGAACAATGTTGAAATTATTTATGCAGATTTGTGATTCCTCTCGTCCCATCATTCCCTTGCTATCAACAGCCATTGTTTACTATGCATGGTATGGTGTGATTTAAAAGATTATTCAAAGATCAGATATTTTTTTTCCTTAAAAATAACAAAATTTTCAGTAATAACTAATAAATTTATGATTGGAGATTATCAAAACAATCAATTTTTTTTTTCTAAAACAAACATGACCGCCAAATGGCCGACCGAGAATGATACCTTTCCGAGCCTCAACGTCATTATTGTTAAGTGACTTGTTCAAACTACTCCCTGGATTTTTTATCTGTTATTATAACTATAGAGCAGTTCTCTCAGATTTCGGTCATTCATTTTTTTTTTTAAATCCGACTGAAACTTTTTTGGTGCCTTCGGTATGCCCAAAGAAGCCATTTTGCATCATTAGTTTGTCCATATAATTTTCCATACAAATTTGGCAGCTGGCCATACAAAAATGATGTATGAAAATTCAAAAATCGGTATCTTTTGAATAGAGGTGGGCAAAAAAAGAGCGAGCCGCTCAAAGAGCCGGTTCACTGAAAAGAGCGAACGAACCGTGGCTCACAAAAAAAGAACCGCGGTTTTTTTTTAATCTCCGGTCTTTTGAAAGAATCGTTTCAAGATGGCATAATTTTTGATATAAATATAATTTATTGAATTTTCAAAAAAAATAGTATTTAATTTGTTTTTTAGAATTGGAATGGCAATTTCAAAAATATCAATGCATATAAAAATCAATCCCAAAAGTAAATGATTTGTTAAAATCTTACCAAAAATGTACTGAATACTGAATATTTTATCGATTCAATCAGAATGAAGAAAAAGTTCACAGAATATTTTCTCCAAATAAAATATTAGCATTATTTCATTTCATGTAGAAATTAAAACAATTTTAAAATTACAAGCAACTTTTCCGGCATCTTAGATTGAAGTTTGGATGCCATTCTATTACTCGAATGTTTAGGTTCGTGTAGAAATCTTGACATGAAGACCACCAAGACCTATGGTTTTCAAGGGCATGTTCTCGTTTTCAGTTTAATTTTTTTATCAAATAATTTATAAAAGTCCAATGTGAAATAAGTTATAATATCACACGATTCTTAAAAAAATTTTTTCATCCAAATTTTGAAAAAGAATGAAAGAGCCGTTCAAAAGAGCAGCTCTTTTTAATGAGCGAATGAAAATAAGCGGCTTCTTAAAAAGAGCGATTTTGCCCACCTCTACTTTTGAAGGAATTTTTTGATCGATTTGGTGTCTTCGGCAAAGTTGTAGGTTAGTTGCTATTTTTAAACGAAGATTTACATTTTAAAAAGGCGTAATATTGAATGTTTGGCCCATTTGAACTGTTTTTTTCGTCTTGGTTTAAAAAAATTGAAAACATTTTTTTCGAAAAGATCGAAAAATTTTACGAATGTTTCATATTTTAGCATTGAAAATCGAACCATTAGTTGCTGAGATATTGACATTAGAAAATGGTGTGTTGTTTGGGTGGGACTTAGAAAACATCAATTTTCCTGTTTTTAAACCTTTGCATGGCAATATCTCAGCAACGAAGGGTCGTATCAACAAAGTTTAAAAATGCAAAATATAGAGAATTTTCTCAGCTTTTCAAAAATATTTTTTCCAAAAGTGGGCAAACATGTGCACTAATTTTAAAAAATGAAAAACTGCGACTATTTTCAGAAAAGTCACCTAAAATGGATTTAACTTGAAAACGGTGCACTTTATCAAAATTTCGCTAAGGTACTTTTTGATTGCAAATTTGATTTTACATCGAAAAATGAAGTTGAAAAGTTTTTGCGACCAATTTTTCGATTTTTTGAAAAAATCTGTATTGATTCAAAAAATCATAACTCGGTCAACGATTTTTTGCTCATTCTGGAAATTTCTGAAAAGTTGGCATTTTATGTCTTCTAAAACATATCAAAAAATTAAAAAAAATTAAAACTAGTGTTTTTTTGCAAATCAAGTTTTAGTGACAAAAAGTTAAATAAAAAATCACCAATTTTTTTGTTACCCTGTATCATTTTTTTCAGTGTAGTCCATATCCATACCTACAACTTTGCCGAAAACACCAAATCGATCAAAAAAATATTTCAAAAGATACAGATTTTAGCATTTTTACATATCATTTTTGTATGGCCAGCTGCCAAATTCGTATGGAAAATTATATGGACAAACTAATGATGCAAAATGGCTTCTTTGGGCATACCGAAGGCACCAAAAAAGTTTCAGTCGGATTTAAAAATACAAAAATTAAAATTTAAGAAAAAAGACCGATTTCGTAGAGTGCTGCTCTATAATAGTTTTTTAATCTTTTTTCATCAAAACACTGATTTGCGAGACTTTTTTTTATCATACAAGCTTGCAAGACAAAGTACGAAAACTAAAATGTTTTATTTTGAAAGTTAATGAAAAAGCACTTTTCTTGCCAAAAAGCGTATTTTGGATTAAGGTTATTGGTTGGATTTCGTCATTATAAACCTTGATAAACTTGCCATTAATTTTTTAACATTAAAGTTACCATAAACCGGGATGACAATGATAGAATTTCAATTCTACTGATGGGACATGTCTCAGGATATTGTTTATAAGCTGGGGTTAGCCACGAAATGTTTATATTTTAGGTCTTTAAAAATATGTTATAAACATCCTGGGTGAGTTTGATTTAATGATCACTGTGTTTCTTACAAATTTAAGCTGCCAATTTAATTTATTATGTCAAATTAATCATTAGCATTTTTTTTTTGCAGAAATTGAAAAAAGATCAGTTTAAAATATTTGGTTACGTTAATAAGTGAGTAATATGATATTGCTAGAAAATTTGAATTAGAATTTTAATATTAACTACAACCAACTCACATGCATTTTGAGAATATTTGAATTCTGATATTAAAACGCTGGAAACTTTTAATTTAGGGATAAATGTGAACTGATCTTAGTGAAAAATTGTCCAAAGAATTTGAAAAGACAACTCGAAATGTTTAAGTTGATGTCAGTAAACGCTTCAGGTTTTTCATGGTATGATAGATTTGAGCTCCAAGAACACGGTCCTATCGATACAATTGATTTTTAGTGAATTCCCTACCAATCAATTAAATTGTAAATTTCGGGTATACAAAACATTTGATACTCTGAAAATTCTCTTTACAAATGAGTTCAAATCGGTATACGGTTTGTATATTTGAAATCTTTGGTAGGTTTTTCTAAAATATCATATTTTGTGCTTAGCTTTCTCACCTGATTTTTTAATTAAAAAAATATGTGTGCTTATGCTTAATCGATAGAGAATAAATAAGTGATGACGCTATAAAGAGACAAGTGAAACGGTATTTTATTGAATCTTTCTGTTCAGAAGCTTTTGACATCATATAGTTACATTTCAGTATAATTTTTCAATAGCGACCTTTTTGGTGGCCTTTTTGATATTATTTGTAAACTTGTAATCTGGAATTTGTACATATTTCAGTGATGGCGATGCAAATATTTTGAATGAAGTTTTGTGCCTTGACTCTGAAGAGCGAAATAAATAAAAAATAATTCTAAATTTTGGGACTGAAGAGCGAAATAAATAAAAAATAATTCTAAATTTTGGGACCACCCATCTAAAAATGACTTGAAATTCAGAAAAAAACAATTTTCAAATGTTCAATGATATTTTTTTACTTTGTGACAGGATCATAACTGCAATGCTGTATAAATGAAGCATTTGGAATGTTTTTTGGAAATAAAGCTTGAAATTTAGAATTTGTTGTATTTTTTTTTATGATTTCCATGGATTTTGATCAAATTCGTTTTTTAATGATATCGAATTTTTCAATTTTGTTTTTCCTTTTAAATTCTTATGGACGTTAAAATTAGATTTAAACAAGATCAGCCAAATACTCAAAACAAAATTGAAACTAATGAATTGATTTAGTGCAATATCAGCAATAATGAATAAATTCTTACGGTTTATATATCTCTCTCTCCACAAATAGCCAATGTTATTCTGGCAATGAGGCATTGTCACACTTCCAAACCAGCAGTGTCACACATGAATCAAGCCATTGAATAGCCCTATAATCTGTTCCGAGGCAGGTCCAACCCAAACAGCTTCCAAACTGTACCAAATCGTGCGGAAAAGTCGTGTCTCTCCTCGCATTAGACCAGTTCCGAAGTTGGAAGTGGACCAAAAAAGTTCTTAAAAACACGCAATAAATATCGGATCTTCCCTTAAGGTAGAGAGTGCCGGCAAAAGGGGCCAAAAACATTGCGGAGGGCCAGCCCAAAGTGGCCCTTCGACGACGACGACGACGGTGGTGCTGGGGCCCAGGGCACTGTCATTAACCTCGATCTCGCGAATTCCGGGTGGCACCGTTCGGAACATCGCCGATGATATGTCCCTGGGTGCAGGGAGGTTGAACTCCGGGGGGAAGTCATCGCCAAATTCCATCCGCAAAGTGCTCTATAAATTACGCGTGTCAGAAATGTATTGCTGCTGCTGTTTTTTGGGCGCAAAATGGCGAAACTATACAGTGAGTCAAATATTTGTCCGTACCCCCCCGTACGGAAAATGTTTGTGATATAAAAGTACATAAAATTCGGCTAAAGTGCCATGTTTTATACATCAATCGACGCGGCAGAATGTCCTCTTTAAGACACTGTCATTGGATTTGCAAAAAACTTTTTCTTAAAAAATACAAAAATAGTTTACTGAAAAAAGTAAAATAAAGAGGTCAAATAACTGTCCGTACCCCTAATAAAAGTACAAAATCTGATCGATTTAAGTGAATTCATTTATGAAATGTTGTTTCTGTGTCAAAAACTAGTACCTCTAGCCAGTTTGTGACAACTTTGAACTTGTGATAACTTTGTTTAGTTAGTTTATATTAAAAATTGGATTAAATTTAGTTTTTTATGTAAAACTTATCAAAATATTAGTTTATAAACAACTATTTTTATAAAATTGCTATTTTATGTTGTAAGAGTCTCTATTCAACAAGTTTTAACAATATTTGTGCGAAATATACATTGTTTTCATCTTTTTTATTGACATTTTCGACCAAAAATACTGTTTCGGAACAATACCGTTAAACAATCAAATTCCCCAAGCAAAACATTCTGTCCCAGGACGGTACAGAAATTCTCAGTACGGAAAGTGAAAATTTCAAATTTCAGACTAGGGACTCGTAATCGGGCTGTAGTGGACGAAATTGGATGCTTTAAATTGCAAGAGGTGGGTTTTTTGTCCTCTATCTGACCACCACAAAATTTCCCTCCGAGGGGTTAAACCGGTTCCGGGACAATCCGGATTGTTTAACGGTATTGTTCCGAAACAGTATTTTTGGTCGAAAATGTCAATAAAAAAGATGAAAACAATGTATATTTCGAACAAATATTGTTAAAACTTGTTGAATAGAGACTCTTACAACATAAAATAGCAATTTTATAAAAATAGTTGTTTATAAACTAATATTTTGATAAGTTTTACATAAAAAACTAAATTTAATCCAATTTTTAATATAAACTAACTAAACAAAGTTATCACAAGTTCAAAGTTGTCACAAACTGACTAGAGGTACTAGTATTTGACACAGAAACAACATTTCATAAATAAATTCACTTAAATCGATCAGATTTTGTACTTTTACAAGGGGTACGGACAATTATTTGACCTCCTTTTGTGACTTTTTTCAGTAAACTATTTTTGTATTTTTTAAGAAAAAGTTTTTTGCAAATCCAATGACAGTGTCTTAAAGAGGACATTCTGCCGCGTCGATTGATGTACAAAACATGGCACTTTAGTCGAATTTTATGTACTTTTATATCACAAACATTTTCCGTACGGGGGGGTACGGACAAATATTTGACTCACTGTAAATAAAGATCTTTGGAAGATTTTCGAATGAATTTAAACTAAAACTGTAATTATTTGTAAGTGTATAGCTAACATAAAATTAAATTTGAATTCTCAAACTGAATTCTGAATCGGAAATGACCTACATCTTAAAATTCATTTTAATACCTCGAAACAAACATTCACAAAACCATAACTAAAGCAAGGTGTTCAATTCTCACACATAACTCGGCAGCATAAAGCATAAAGCATAAATATCGTAATATCTCATCATCACCATCGGAGCCCGTCGTCGGCAGTCGGCACACTTTTCACCTCTTGACTTTGGCGCCCGGAGAGTTGGAAGGCATTCGATGGTGGGTCTGCCGGGAAGGATATCGGTGGGATATGGGAGAGATGGCCAGCCGGAGACCGAGACTTCAGAGGAACCAGACTAAGACCGGGCTTACTTACCCAGACAGAGGCAGAGGCAGTAGGACTGAGCAAAGTGGGCTTAATATTTAAAAATAATTAAATTATTTTTTTTTTTTAATTTGTATTTTTGTCATTTTTGTAATTTTTGTCATTTTTGTCATTTTTGTCATTTTTGTCATTTTTGTCATTTTTGTCATTTTTGTCATTTTTGTCATTTTTGTCATTTTTGTCATTTTTGTCATTTTTGTCATTTTTGTCATTTTTGTCATTTTTGTCATTTTTGTCATTTTTGTCATTTTTGTAATTTTTGTCATTTTTGTCATTTTTGTCATTTTTGTCATTTTTAACATTTTTGTCATTTTTGTCATTTTTGTCATTTTTTGTCATTTTTGTAATTTTTTGTCATTTTTGTCATTTTTTGTCATTTTTGTCATTTTTGTCATTTTTGTCATTTTTGTCATTTTTGTCATTTTTGTCATTTTTGTCATTTTTGTCATTTTTGTTATTTTTGCCATTTTTGCCATTTTTGTCATTTTTGTCATTTTTGTCATTTTTGTCATTTTTGTCATTTTTGTCATTTTTGTCATTTTTGTCATTTTTGTCATTTTTGTCATTTTTGTCATTTTTGTCATTTTTGTCATTTTTGTCATTTTTGTCATTTTTGTCATTTTTGTCATTTTTGTCATTTTTGTCATTTTTGTCATTTTTGTCATTTTTGTCATTTTTGTCATTTTGTCATTTTTGTCATTTTTGTCATTTTTGTCATTTTGTCATTTTGTCATTTTTGTCATTTTGTCATTTTTGTCATTTTTGTCATTTTGTCATTTTGTCATTTTTGTCATTTTGTCATTTTTGTCATTTTGTCATTTTTGTCATTTTTGTCATTTTTGTCATTTTTGTCATTTTTGTCATTTTGTCATTTTTGTCATTTTTGTCATTTTTGTCATTTTTGTCATTTTTGTCATTTTTGTCATTTTTGTCATTTTTGTCATTTTTGTCATTTTGTCATTTTTGTCATTTTTGTCATTTTTGTCATTTTTGTCATTTTTGTCATTTTTGTCATTTTTGTCATTTTTGTCATTTTTGTCATTTTTGTCATTTTTGTCATTTTTGTCATTTTTGTCATTTTTGTCATTTTTGTCATTTTTGTCATTTTTGTCATTTTTGTCATTTTTGTCATTTTTGTCATTTTTGTCATTTTTGTAATATTTGTCATTTTTGTCATTTTTGTCATTTTTGTCATTTTTGTCATTTTTGTTATTTTTGTAATTTTTTGTCATTTTTGTCATTTTTGTCATTTTTGTAATTTTTTGTCATTTTTGTCATTTTTGTCATTTTTGTCATTTTTGTCATTTTTGTCATTTTTGTAATTTTTGTCATTTTTGTCATTTTTGTCATTTTTGTCATTTTTGTCATTTTTGTCATTTTTGTCATTTTTGTCATTTTTGTCATTTTTGTCATTTTTGTCATTTTTGTCATTTTTGTCATTTTTGTCATTTTTGTCATTTTTGTCATTTTTGTCATTTTTGTCATTTTTGTCATTTTTGTTATTTTTGCCATTTTTTGCCATTTTTTGTCATTTTTGTCATTTTTGTCATTTTTGTCATTTTTGTCATTTTTGTCATTTTTGTCATTTTTGTCTTTTTTGTCTTTTTTGTCATTTTTGTCATTTTTGTCATTTTTGTCATTTTTGTCATTTTTGTCATTTTTGTCATTTTTGTCATTTTTGTCATTTTTGTCATTTTTGTCATTTTTGTCATTTTTGTCATTTTTGTCATTTTTGTCATTTTTGTCATTTTTGTCATTTTGTCATTTTTGTCATTTTGTCATTTTTGTCATTTTGTCATTTTTGTCATTTTTGTCATTTTGTCATTTTTGTCATTTTGTCATTTTTGTCATTTTGTCATTTTTGTCATTTTGTCATTTTGTCATTTTTGTCTTTTTGTCTTTTTGTCTTTTTGTCATTTTTGTCATTTTTGTCATTTTTGTCATTTTTGTCATTTTTGTCATTTTTGTCATTTTTGTCATTTTTGTCATTTTTGTCATTTTTGTCATTTTTGTCATTTTTGTCATTATTGTCATTTTTGTCATTTTTGTCATTTTTGTCATTTTTGTCATTTTTGTCATTTTTGTCATTTTTGTCATTTTTGTCATTTTTGTCATTTTTGTCATTTTTGTCATTTTTGTCATTTTTGTCATTTTTGTCATTTTTGTCATTTTTGTCATTTTTGTCATTTTTATTTGTTTGTAACCCACCGTGAATCAAGAACTGCTCACCTACTCGGTGGTCAACAGCTCAGAGTCGTTCAAAGGTGCAAGAAGAAGCGGTTCAATCAGAGATACCGGATAGTGCTGATTTGGATTTGCCTACATGGAGCCCGGCAACTCCTGCTCTTACTCCTTAGATCCAACAAACACTTCCCAGGTCCACGAGTTCAAGTGTGCGAAGTCCAAGGCAGTAGCAATTCCTCGCAGCCGTCTGGGTCTGTACGGTGCAGGTCGGTCAAGATAAGACGGAGTTCCCGACACGTTCTGGGAGTGCCATTTTCCGAAGGGCTTGTTGACGGACTGTCGACGACCTTGTTAGGGGCCCGTATCGGAAATCTAAAGCTGTCGTCGACTTAGACAAAACGGACTCGTAGTAGGCGCTGCTGCGCTGTGTGCGATCTGGCTCGTTGTGGTGCTGCAGGTGTGCAGGGAAAATGGGAGCACTGGCTTGCTGGGATTGCTTGGCATGCAAATGGGAAGGAGATCTCGTACGTGATAAAAGGGACTCCGAGGAGTGTGCTCGGCCTGCTTGGGCCAAGTGTGAAATTTAACTCGGCTACTGGCGCTGATGGCAAGAAATTGTACACTATTGGTTCGCAAGTTATTGGCTGTCGGACGTGAGCTTTCGACGTGATGGAATTGATGAGGGAGGAAATGGAATAAAACGAGATGATTGAAGGTGATGGAATGGTTTTAAGATATTTCTTGTCAGTGAGTTTGGATTTTCCTAATCGACTTCGATCTTAAAATATTTTTTTAAAGAGAATCCTTCAATAAAGCCGTTAAATATTTTTTTAAACAAACTTTAAAATCAGGAGGTCAGAACTTGTTCAAATGAAATAAGGTCAACAGTAGAATTTCTACACATTTTTTTCAAGTTTAAACTATAAAATGGGTTGAATGCCTTATACCTTGATGTTTAACGCCATGGTAAGATTGTAACGTTACAAACTAGTGTACCAACACACTTTTTAAAAGATGTTCTCTTTTTTGCTGGTTAACCGGGTCCTTCTAACCAGATTCCCGCGGACCCCATTGTTTCCCAACATGAAGCCCCGTTTTCCTGGTCCCTGGGTTTGGTTGGTCATATTTTATTACCGTTTATTGCAGCACAAAAACATGTCGTGCGCAGCAGCGTTGTTGCGTGAGAGTGTATGTTGCACTCGCTAAATTAGCAGAAATAAAGTTGTCCTACCTTGTAGAGAGTTGTGTTACTCCGGACACTGGGACACTGCTGGCAAAGGACTAATGGGCGAACGGCGAAAAAACCGTAATGCAAATGTTTAACCCAGAAGATTGTTTGGGACGGTCAACGGTTCCAAATGTTGCAGCAGGAGGTTTTATGACACTGTTTACTGTTTTATTGCAGCGAACGAGTTTTGGACGAATCGTTGAGCAAATATTTGTGAAACGTTTGTCAAACTTTGTTTTATCACATTTTTTCGAAATAGTTTTAAAGTGACTTTTTTAAAGCAGTCTTCCTAGCCCAATTCCATCCAATTAGTTCCAGCTGAATGAGCTCACCGGCCGACACTTGTTACTTTCCAAAAACTTTCAAACCCCGACGGGACTGCTGCTGTCACTGCCAAGAGTGCATGGCCTCAGGGGGGGGGCAGCTCTGAATCCCCCCTGAATTGCGTTCCGAAACATGATTTATGTCTCCCCCGGGTCCATCCCGAATTGACAAATTGAATTTTATTTGATTGTCATCTTTATTCGCACACCATTTTTCTGCACCGAGAGAGTAACGCCGTCCAGTGCCGGCTTTGGGATGACTTTTTTTAAATATTATTTCGTGTTCGTTTCGTCTCCGAGGAACCATTCACAATTTGCGTACATTTTTTACTGCATCCACCTCTGCTTCGTTAGCGACAGTCAGCTGCGAGAAAGTGCGGCGTAACTTGACGCAATTTTCAACTTGTTGTAACTTGCAACTTGTTGTAACTCTTGCAACTTGTTGTAACTCTTGCAACTTGTTGTAACTTGATGTAATTTGTAACATGTTGCAACTGGAAACGTGATGCAACTTGAAACTTGTTGCAACTTGCAACTTGATGTAACTTGCAACATGACACAACTTGAAACTTGTTGCAACGTGAAACTTGTTGTAATTTGCAACTTGTTGCAACTGGCAACTCCATGAAACAAGCAACTTGACGCAACTTGCAACTTGAGACAACTTGAAACTTGTTGTAACTTGCAACTTGTTGTAATTCGAAATGTGTTGCAACTTGCAACTTGCTGCAACTTGCCAATTGTTGTAACATGCAACTTATTGTAACTTGCAACTTGATGCAACTTGAAACATATTGCAACTTGAAACTTGTTGCAACTTGCAACTTGATGTAACTTGCAACATGCCACAACTTGCAACTTGTTACAACGTCAAACTTCAAGCCAGCCTGCAGCTCTACGTGACTCACCGAATCCGTACTTCTCGTCACTCAACTGTCCCCGATTCACCTCACTCATCCGCCGTGTTCGGAGCAAATTGATTGTCATTTCAATTAAAATGTATGCAGATGAAGCAAACTCGGTGAATATAATGAAAAAAAAAAAAAAAAAAACCAGCATCGAATGCGATTCGATAGATCTGGCTGTCCTGAGCCCCGCTCCCCCTCGACTGCGGCGAGCGAAGCCGTGGCCATAAAGTATCATCCACGGAAAATAAGGAACCTGTCCAAGCTGGCATCGCATGGCGTCCATCAGGGATCGACGACGGCGAGTTGCAAAATATATAAAATTGAGACGGAAAAAAACAAGCACTGAAAAAGAAGAAGCGGTTGTACCCGCTGAATGAGCGAAAATACGAGCGGATAATCGGTCGTAAAAAGTCGATAAAGTATCATAAATTACAGATCGATTGAGCGATTACGGAATCTGATTGTCATTGCGAACCGAAACGCGTTGAGGATGGTTCCGTTAAAGGTACTTGCCATTCGGCGCTAAGGAGGTGCTTAATTCTGATAACCGGGCAATGATTTGATTATTATTACTGGAAAGAATTGCAGGCAAATAGGAAAATGTGCAGAACATTAGAAATTGATTTTTAATAAAATCAGACCATTCACTCAAGTTTATTAAAATATACACAAAATAAAAAAATGGATTTTTCCAATACATAGAAAAGTTAAACAAAAGGAAATATAATTGATGTTTACTTGAAATTCAATAAAATCTGTCAACAAACATGTAAAATTTACATACAATTTGATGTAAATTTCCAAGAAAACCTGCATTTAAACTTTCATTAATTATCATAATACCTTTTAGTACATGATTTACCTTGTAACATTTTTTGTGTGTATGACATTAAATTCCAAACTACTTAAACTGAATAAAAATTAAATAAAAAAAGTATTGAGGCTTGAAACACTGATTGTAAACTATTTACAATAACGTGTTTAACGTTGATTATTTTCAAAGGACTATTCAATACTCAGTATTTGATTCAATTCGATGAATTTAGGCACCATTATGAATCAGCCCGTGCCGGTTGTTTTTGATCGGAATCTACTGTGTATCAAAATGTATATCATTTTGTGAAGCATTCCTTGACTTGCTGTTTGACAGTCATGGAGTAATGATGGTTTTCATAACTTTACAAGGGAGAGTAAATTTGTTACCAAAAAGTATCAACACGTGCAGGTTAAAAATTCATCGCCAACAAATTTTTGTTTGCCCAACAACTTTACAGAACATTTTTACACTCTAGAAATGATTTTTTTCCCAACTTAAAAAGGACCCTTCCTGGTTATTTCAGATTCGAAAAGCGCATTAAATTTCCCATACAATAAAATACACAGTAAAAAATAATGTAAATTTGGAAGCTGTAATTTTGGAAGGTTTAATATTACCTCTTTTATGATATAATTTTACCTCAATTTAGACTGAAAATGTGACATTACACCAGAAAGGTGGTAAAATTACACCTTTTTTCTGACATAAAAGATGTACCCCTTCCCAGATGTAACATTACCATGATTTTTTTTTCTGTGTATCTCACGATTTTGACAGTTTTGTAAAACTATGTTTAACTTTGAAAAACAAGTATTAGTAAAAATCCAGAAAATGAAAGAGATCGTACCGCCCCACCGTCACGAGATATCGAAAAAGTGAGCTCGGATTCGTGATCATAGGACCAAATTTACCCCTCAGAGCAAGGTTTCACGAAAGTTGAAGAGGTGTCGAGGGAACTGCTGTGTGAGCTGGCGGAAAATTCATGACAATGATGGATTCTTAAAAAAGGGATTCTAAAAAAAACAAATATTGGGCTATGACCCAGCATGGACTAAATATATTTGGCAGCATTTTTTTTAAATTCATAACTTATTTTTATTCGGTCCTTTTAGGTACTGCGACCAGGTTAGGACCGAGGATCAGTTTAAAAACAAATATATAATAAAAACAAAAATAACTCCTTATAATCCATACTTAGAGATCATGTAACTGATAAGGGAGCAATTCTCTACCAAAACCGGAAATGGATTTTATTTGTATTTTTTTATTTGGCTCAAACTTTGTGGGGGCCTTCCCTATGACCAAATAAACTATTTTGTGTGATTGGTTCATCCATACAAGTCTCCATACAATTTTGGCTGCTGTCCAAAAATGGTATGTAAATATTCAAACAGCTGTAACTTTTGAATGAATTTTCTGAGCCATTTGGTGTCTTCGGCATAGTTGTAGGTTTGTTGAGGACTTTTGAGAAAAAATAGGTACACGGAAAAAAAATGCAGATTTTTTCATCAACTTTTTTTTCACTAAAACTCAATTTCCCAAAATACGTATTTTTTGATTTTCGAGATTTTTTGATATGTTTTAGGGGATAAAAATTCGCAAATTTTGAGCCATAGAGAAATATGGTCAAAAAAATCTGCCGCCAAGTTATGATTTTTTGAAAAAATAATGATTTTTGTAAATAATCGAAGTTTCATGCAAAAAAAAGTTTGACATTATTTTTTAATGCAAGTGAATTTGCAATCGAAAAGTACTTAACAATTTTTTTGATAAAGGGCTCCGTTTTCAAGATATAGCCACCGAAAGTTTGATTTTAGCGAAATATTTGCAGTTTTCCAATTTTTAAAAAATAGTGACCATGAGTGACCGTTTCTAAAAATATTTTTTTTGAAAGTTCAGAAAATTTGCTATAAAATTGTCTAAGAGACATTGAAGTTTGGACCTCGGGTTGCTGAGATAAAGCCGCTTTAAGAAAAAGAAACACGAAAATTGAAGTTTTCTTAATCTCACCAAAACAACCCACCATTTTCTAATGACCATATCTCAGCAAAAAATGGTCCGATTTTCAATGTTGAAACATGAAAAATTCGTTCTTTTTCCGATCTTTTCGAAAAAAATATTTTGAAATTTTTCAAATTAAGACAAGCATTTTAAATGGGCGTAATATTCAATGTTTGGCCCTTTTAAAATGTTAGTCTTGATTTAAAAATTTTCAAAGTATTTTTTTCGAAAAGATCGTAAAATTTTACGAATGTTTCATGTAAAAACATTGATAATCGGACCATTTGTTTCTGAGATATCGTCATTAGAAAATGGTGGGTTATTTTGGTAAGATTAAGAAATCTTCAATTTTCGTGTTTCTTTTTCTTAAAGCGGCTCTATCTCAGCAACCCGATGTCCAATCTTCAATGTCTCTTGGACAATTTTTTAGAAAATTTTTGAACTTAAAAAAAAAAAATTTAGAAATGGTCACTTTTTTTCGTAAAATCACGATAACTCGTGATGTTTATAAGCAAACCCCTTATGTCTATATATCAAAATTTTTGTAATTGTCTGCTCTACAACTTTGTAAAACATTGTTACACTCTAAAAACTAACCCTGCAAAGTGAGAAAAAACACGAAATTTTAAAATGAAAAATTTTGTTTTAAATGAAAAAATGACCCTTCTGGGTCAATGTAGATTCGAAAAGAACATTAAATTTCCCATAAAATGACATGTTCCAAAATTTTTTACAGTCGAGTAACGGAGAATGGGAGAGTTTTTAACCTTCCCTGTATTAAAAAAAATCACACATAAGGTATTGGGGTCCTTTTCGACCCCAAACTTTAAAAAGTCGACAAAAATCCAGTTTTTGACCGATTCCGGTTTTTTTGGTCACAAATGAAAGCTTAGAACGTCCCCTTTCCGATACCGACCTGGAAAACCGGATTTGGTCACTGTGGCCACTGGGAATCGGCTAAAACCGGAAAAAGGCCTTTTTGAGACCCCAACCTTGACGACCTGTATCTCCGGTAAATTTCAACCAATCAGGATGCTCCGGGTTGCATTCGACAGGTGTATACGTGTACTTTGACCACAAATATTAATATCAGGGCCAGGTGACCTACCGGTTCCGGAAATCCGGAACATCCGAAAAGTTCATAATTTACTGTTTTTCACGTATATGTGATACCAATACTCTCATGATAGTTGAAATTGATCCATAAAACTTACTAAAAACACAATACACGATTGCCAGAACCACTCTGGAGTGTTAGTGGCCACTTCCGGTAACTTGGAACCGGTTCCCGGTACCCGATGAACGGCCAATTTGATTTTTGTTGAAAACCCATCATGTTGCATATCAAACTTCATGAAATTGAAAGATATGTCCATCTTTGATAATGCCGTTAATCGCTGAGCCATCCTGGCCAATCTGGAACCGGTTACCGGTGGCCCCTTGGGGACACTCCCGGAATATGAGAGAAACCCTATCATCCGACATATCAAACATCATGAAATTGAAAGATATGTCAATCTACGGTCATGCCGTTGTTCGTTGACCCATTGTGACTAATCTGGAACCGGTTACCGGTGGCCTTGGGACACTCCCGGAATATGAGAGAAACCCTATCATCCGACGTATCAAACTTCATGAAATTGAAAGATATGTCAATCTACGGTCATGCCGTTGTTCGTTGACCCATTGTGACCAATCTGGAACCGGTTACCGGTGGCCCCTTGGGGACACTTCCGGAATATGAGAGAAACCCTATCATCCGACATATTAAACTTCATGAAATTGAAAGATATGTCAATCTACGGTCATGCCGTTGTTCGTTGACCCATTGTGACCAATCTGGAACCGGTTAACGGTGGCCCCTTGGGGACACTCCCGGAATATGAGAGAAACCCTATCATCCGACGTATCAAACTTCATGAAATTGAAAGATATGTCAATCTACGGTCATGCCGTTGTTCGTTGACCCATTGTGACCAATCTGGAACCGGTTACCGGTGGCCCCTTGGGGAGACTTCCGCAATATGAGAGAATCCCTATCATTCGACATATCAAACTTCATGAAATTGAAAGATATTTCAATCTTTGGTCATGCCGTTGTTCGTTGACCCATTCAGGCCAATTAAGAACCGGTTACCGGTGGCCCCTTGGGAACACTCTCGGAATATGAGATAAACCCTATCATCCGACATATGAAAATTCATGAAATTGAAAGATATGTCAATCTACGGTTATGTCAATGTTCGCTGACCTATCCTGGCCAATTTGGAACCGGTTACTGGTGGCCTCTTGGGGACACTTCTGGAATATGAGAGAAACTCTATCTTCCGACATATCAAACTTTATGAAATTGAAAAATATGTCAATCTACGGTCATGCCGTTATTCGCTGATCCATTTTGGGAATTTTGGAACTGGTTCCCGGTGGACCCTTGGGGACATTCCAGGAATATGAGAGAAACCCTATCATCCGACGCATCAAACTTCATGAAATTGAATGATATGTCAACCAACGGTAACCGGGAACCGTGGTGTAGGGATAAGCGTGATTGCCTCTCACCCAGTCGCCTTGGGTTCCATCCCAGACGGTCCCGGTGGCGTTTTTCGAGACGAGATTTGTCTGATCACGCCTTCCGTCGGAAGGGAAGTAAATGTTGGCCCCGGACTAACCTAAAGGTTAGGTCGTTTGCTCAGTCCGATATTTCGGATGATAGGGTTTCTCTCATATTACGGGAGTGTCCCCAAGGGGCCACCGGTAACCGGTTCCAGATTGGTCACAATGGGTAAACGAACAACGGCATGACCGTAGATTGACATATCTTTCAATTTCATGAAGTTTGATATGTCTGATGATAGGGTTTCTCTCATATTCCGGGAGTGTCCCCAAGGGGCCACCGGTATCCAGATTGGTCACAATGGGTCAACGAACAACGGCATGACCGTATATTGACATATCTTTCAATTACATGAAGTTTGATACGTCGGATGATAGGGTTTCTCATATTCCGGGAGTGTCCCAAGGGGCCACCGGTAACCGGTTCCAGATTGGTCACAATGGGTCAACGAACAACGGCATAACCGTAGATTGACATATCTTTCAATTTCATGAAGTTTGATACGTCGGATGATAGGGTTTCTCTCATATTCCGGGAGTGTCCCCAAGGGGCCACCGGTAACCGGTTCCAGATTGGTCACAATGGGTCAACGAACAACGGCATGACCGTAGATTGACATATCTTTCAATTTCATGATGTTTGATACGTCGGATGATAGGATTTCTCTCATATTCCGGGAGTGTCCCCAAGGGGCCACCGGTAACCGGTTCCAGATTGGTCACAATGGATCAACGAACAACGGCATGACCGTAGATTGACATATCTTTCAATTTCATGAAGTTTGATACGTCGGATGATAGGGTTTCTCTCATATTCCGGGAGTGTACCCAAGGGACCACCGGTAACCGGTTCCAGATTGGTCACAATGGGTCAACAAACAACGGCATGACCGTAGATTGACATATCTTTCAATTTCATGAAGTTTGATATGTCGGATGATAGGGTTTCTCTCATATTCCGGGAGTGTCCCCAAGGGGCCACCGGTAACCGGTTCCAGATTGGCCAGGATGGCTCAGCGATTAACGGCATTATCAAAGATGGACATATCTTTCAATTTCATGAAGTTTGATATGCAACATGATGGGTTTTCAACAAAAAATCAAATTGGCCGTTCATCGGGTACCCGGGAACCGGTTCCAGGTTACCCGGAAGTGGCCACTAACACTCCAGAGTGGTTCTGGCAATCGTGTATTGTGTTTTTAGTAAGTTTTATGGATCAATTTCAACTATCATGAGAGTATTGGTATCACATATAAGTTAAAAACAGTAAATTATGAATTTTTCGGATGTTCTGGATTTCCGGAACCGGTAGGTCACCTGGCCCTGATATTAATATTTGTGGTCAAAGTACAGGTATATACCTGTCGAATGCAACCCGGAGCATCCTGATTGGTTGAAATTTACCGGAGATACAGGTCGTCAAGGTTGGGGTCTCAAAAAGGCCTTTTTTCGGTTGTAGCCGATTCCCGGTGACCACAGTGACCAAATCCGGTTTTCCAGGTCGGTATCGGAAAGGGGACGTTCTAAGCTTTCATTTGTGACCAAAAAAACCGGAATCGGTCAAAAAATGGATTTTTGCCGATTTTTTAAAGTTTTAGGTCGAAAAGGACCCCAATACCTTTAAAGTAACTTTTTTTATGGACGCTCCCCTAGGGGTCGTCCGAGGTTTATTTGTTTTGTGAAATGTGTATTTATACTATAAATTTAATGTCAGAAAATTTCAAGGCTCTAGCATGTATATAGCAAAAGTTATGGCAAATTTAATTTTCAAAAAGGCCGAAAAGGACCCCAATACCGTAGGAAGGTTAAAACGTTTTTAGTGTTTTATTTCGATGAAAAATATTTTTTTTCGGAATTCTGAGTACGCCATCAAATCGGGCGTCTAATTTTACATAAAAGTCCCTTTAACACCAAATTTCTATATCATCACCGTTTCAGGCTGCAAATTATTGAAAAATACCTCTTGTTTCGCATGTTCAAAAATTAAAGGGGTCGTACCGCCCATCCGTCACGAGATATCAAAAAACGGACCTCGGATTCGTGATCAGGGACAAAAGTTACCCCTTAGGACAAAGTTTCACGCAAATCGAAGAGGGGTCGGGGCAACTGCTGTGTGAGTTGGCGGAGAATTACCCATGGGTGAACCAATGACGCAAAATAGCTTATTTGGTCATAGGGAAGGCCCCCACAAAGTTTAAGTCAAATAAAAAAATACAAAAAATAAAAATGGTCGAAATCGGCCGATTTTGTAGAGAGTTGCTCAAGGTTTACTTGGTCCGTGCGAGTCTTGTAGGTCTTGAACCTGGCGATGTACTCGGAGAAAATGCCCCACAGCTCAGCCGAACTGTAGAGCATCTCCCCAGCTTCCTTCTCCGTAGCTCCACCGTCTCGGGAGCCACTGCTTCCTTTGCTGCTTCCTGCTATTTGGCAGCATTGCCAATCAAAAATTAGATGCAGTATTGGATTTTAAATCAAAAATTCTTTTCAGAAATGTTGATAAACTGCACCGTTTCTGAAATATGCCATGCAAAGTTTGATTTTTGCTAACGATTTGCAATGTTTTAGTTTGTTCAATAGTGCAAATGGTTGTCAATGTTCGGAAAAACATTCTACAAATTTGACAGCATTATTTTTTTGAAAAGTTTCAAAATTTCTTTTGCCTTTAATTGCTGAATTACAGCCAAAATAAAAGACACATGTAATTTGAGGTTTTTTGGTTACCATCCAAATTGTATTCAAGTTCCTAATACCAATATCTCAACAACTGCGTCCAATTTTAAATGTCAATCATTTAATTATACGCTAAAATTTCCGGATATTTACGATAAAAATATTGGCAGAATATCAATACCACGACTAATATTTGAAAATGCTCGATTATTGCATGTGATGCCCTTTTAAGTTGAAAGTTTTGAAACTAAAATTTCTGTTTTTTTTTCTCTTTTTTGGAATCAAATATTTTGGAAATTGAACAATAACTTTGGAAAAGAAAAAAAGAAGTTGTTTTTTTTTTTAGAAAATTCTAACCAATTTTTTCAACCATTTGTTCAAAATAAAAAAAAATGATGGAAACATTGCGATATTTTGTTTTGCCCTTGCTGAGTCATAGCTTAAAAGTTGTTTGTATTGATCTTCTAAAACATTTCTAATTATGTGTGGTTTTTATATAGTCGTTTTTGTTCAAATTTTTTTTTTTGCTGAAACGATAAAATAATTAACCCTTATTTGACAACCCGAGCAGACGGAAATAACTTGGGAATAACATTTTTTGTTATTTATAACAAGATTTGTTATAAGTCGTTATGATTTTATGCTATTTTAATTGTTATTGTAATAACAGACTAATAACATTATTAGTAGGGTTAGTGAAATTTCACGATTTCGCGGACAGCGTGAAATCCGCGAAATTTGGCTTTTTCCGCGAAATCCCGTGAAATTTAATGTTTAAATGAAACTGTAATGATTATTCTCAAAATATTTTATCAAATTTGAATAGGGATAAAAATAATCTTAGGAACTACTGTAGAATTAAGCAAGTGAACCCTATATTACTAATATAGGGTTAGTGAATTTTTACGATTTCGTTAAATTCTTGAAATTTACAAATTTTCTCTTAACCTCTCATCCATAAAGACTTTTTAAGTAAATTTCATTAGTATTCAATTGAAAAGCTTGATATGAACCATTTGAAGAATTGTTCAGATTTTTCAGTTTTTTTAGAAAGTAACTAAATTTAATAATATTTTCATTCGCTGTTATAAAACATTTATTACTTTTTTATTTGAAAGGTATAATTTCAAAAGATATTAAAAGAATCAAGCATTGTTTTATTCAAAATAAAATGAAGAATATTTTTATCTTTCAAATCACATTTTTAAAACATTTCAGATTTTTTTTTCTGAGGCCTGTTTATTTTTTACGACTTTTGATAATTTGGGTTGATGATTCTCGTAAATGTTAAACAATACCACCTGTTTTGTTTTGAATAAAAATTTAGATTTCG